>NC_133137.1:31417819-31753890 GCF_048418815.1 Hemitrygon akajei
ATCCACTGACATCTTCTACAAACCCACTGACTCCCATAACTATCTTGACTATACCTCTTCCCACCCTGCCCAATGCAAAAATGCCATTCCCTATTCCCAGTTCCTCCGTCTCCGCCGCATCTGCTCCCAGGATGAGGCTTTCCGTTCCAGGACTTCTCAAATGTCCTCTTTCTTTCAGGATCGTGGTTTCCCTTCTGGCATCATCAAAGATGCCCTCACCCGCATCTCCTCCACTTCCCGCACTTCAGCCCTTAACCCATCCTCCCATCACCACAACAGGGACAGGGTTCCCCTTGTCCTCACCTACCACCCCACCAGCCTCCGGATCCAACACATTATCCTCCGCAACTTCCGCCACCTTCAACAGGACCCCACCACCCAGCACATCTTTCCCTCCCTACCCCTCTCAGCTTTTCGCAGGGATCGTTCCCTCTGCGACTGCCTGGTCCACACGTCCCTCCCCACAGAACTCCCACCTGGCACTTATCCCTGCAAGCGCAAATGCTACAACTGTCCTTACACCTCCCCCCTTACCACCATTTCGGGCCCCAAACAGTCCTTCCAGGTGAGGCAACACTTCACCTGCGAGTCTGCTGGAGTTGTCTATTTCATCGGGTGCGGCCTCCTCTACATCGGCGAGACCCGACGCAGATTGGGGGACCGCTTCGTCGAGCACCTACGCTCCGTCCGTCACAATAGACAGGATCTCCCGGTTGCCACCCACTTCAACTCTGCTTCACATTCCCATTCGGATATGTCCATACATGGCCTCCTCTACTGCCATGATGAGGCCAAACTCAGTTGGAGGAGCAACACCTCATCTACCGTCTGGGTAGCCTCCAGCCTGGTGGTATGAACATTGAATTCTCCAATTTCCAGAAATTCCCTCCCCCTCCCCCTATCCCAGGTCCCTCTCTGCCTCTCTCCCCTTTCAACTTTCTGCTTCTTTATCTCTACAGTTCTTTCATGCTTATTCCCTCCCCTCCCCCTTTATCTTTCCTCTGATTGGTTTTCCACCTGGCGCCTCTAGGCCCTACCCCCTCCCCTATCTCTATTACTGGGCTTCGGCCCTCTCTTCCCCCCCATTCCTGATGAATGTTGGCTATTCTTTTCTCACGGATGCTGCCCGACCTGCTGAGTTCTTCCAGCGTTGTGTACGTATTCATCAATATTCATGCCATCAGATTGGAGGCTACCCAGATGGAATATAAGGTGTTGCTCCTCCACCCTGAGGATGACCTCATCTTGGCACAAGACGTGTCCTCATTAACAAGGTTAGACCCAGGGGTGGGGGACATAGAGTGTGTACATAACATAGAACTTCATTTCCCAGTGGGCAATGCGGGTGGTTCACCCAGAACCAGAAGAGAAGTTGGTAAGTTGGTTGCACACACTCGTGTCGAGCTGTAAGTCACTAACAGTAAAAAAAAGTGTGCTAGCATTTTACCACGCTGTTTGTATTTAATAAGAACAAACATACCAAGACCCTCCAGCAATGCAGCAATATTCAAAACTGTGCAATTGTAGTCTTTAAATAAATTAGTCCATCCAAATCTTCGTCGCTGGGAAGACACAGAATTTAAGAAAAGACTGCTATGTATGTATAAAAGATATCCCTGTACCCTCTGATGATGCAGGAGATGACAGTGGTGTCCGCTGGAGGCCGAAGATGGTCTGACCCAGGGTTGGAGAATGACGTTTGTGCATTTGGGAGGAACAGGGGTTGTTTTGCTGTTGTTGTTTGTTGTGTTCTGCAGAGGGTTGGGCATGTTATGGGTTCCAGACCACGAGGCCACACTTACAGGCTGCCCCCATCACATCATTGGGTTATTAATGTTTGTAATTAGTGTGAACGATGCGTTTCACTGTAAGTTTCAACGCACATGTGATAAATAAATGAATCTTAACCTGAATCTGAATCTGGTTGTAAGTAAACCATCCCTTTTAATCGGGCACCAGCAGATACACTTGTATGTCTACAATGCGTTCACGAGCATTAAAACTCCATGGCAAACAGATTTCTAAATGACTTGGCAATGTTATTCCCACCCCCGGCAATCTGTTTCGCATTCTGGCCTCTTAACTCTTCTCACCTGCCTATCACCTCCCCCTGGGTCCCCTCCTCCTTCCCTTTCTCCTATGGTCCACTCTCCTCTCCTAGAGATTCCCTCTTCTGCAACCCTTGACCTTTCCCACCCACATGGCTATCCTCCTTCCCCTCCCCCCCACGGTTTTATTCTGGCATCTTGCCCCTTTCTCCTCTGTCCTGAAGAAGGGTCTCGGCTGAAACCAGTCTGGAAATCTCACAAAATCAGAGCAGAACCGTAATTAAACTAACTTGGTAGATAGTGATGAGAAAGGAAAATTACAAATTTGAGTTACTTTGCAATACGATAAGATGTTGGTGAAGCTGCACTTCAAGTACTGTGTATATTTTTGGTCACCCTGCTACAGGAAAGATGTTATTAAATTAGAAAGGGTGAAGAGACAATTTACCCGGAAGATATTTGCATTTGGGATCCTGAGCTACAAGAAGAGGTTATGTGGACTAAGACTTTGTTGCCTAGAACGTAGCAGATTGAAGTATAAAATAATCATAAGGTCCATAGATAGGTGATGGTCATTATCATCATTATGTGCCATGTTGTATGACATGGGTGATCACGGTCTCATGACCATGATTGCTCCTAGCAAAATTTTGTACAGATGTAGTTTGCCATTGCCGTCTTCGGGGCAGTGTCTTTACAAGATGGGTGACCCCAGCCATTATCAATACTCTTCAGAGATTGTCTGCCTGGCGTCAGTGGTCACGTAACCAGGACGTGTGATGCACACCAGTTGTTCATACGATCATCCACCACTTGCTCCCCTGGCTTCATGTGACCCTGATCAGGGGGCTAAGCAGCGGCTACACCTTGCCCAGGGGTGACCTGCTGGCCAACAAAGGGAAGGAGCGCCTTACACCTCCTTTGGTAGAGATGTATCGCCACCCACCACCCAAGGGGAAGGTACATAGCCTTCCCAGAGATGGTTTAAGATCATAGGTAAGAGATTTAAAAGGGACATCAGGGGCAGCTTCTTAATGCAAACTGTAGGGTTTTTCAGTAACGTGCTGCCAGAACTACTGATTGAGGCAGGCACACTAGCAACAGTTAAAAATTCCCAACCTGGGGTCCACTGACCTCTCGGCTAATGGTATGGCTCATTAGCATAAAGGAGGCTGAGAACCCCTGATCTAGATAAATATATGGACAGCAGAGGCTCAGAGGACTATGGGCAGATGGCTTGCTGAACAACATGGTTGGTACGGATAAGATGGACCAAAGGGTGTGACTATGACAAGGAAGAGAAGGAAGGACATTAAGGGGAAAAGGAGAAGGAAGGGAGGGAGAAGCAGATAGTGGGGAAAGAGGTGAAGTGAGGGAGAAATGGAAGAATGAGAAGGAAGTAGGAGGAGGGGAGGGGCAGGGGGAAAAACGTCCACGAACAGCCCAAGCTCAATGTTCTTCGATTCAGGCTCATGTGCAGAAACACCACATTGGAATGAAAGGGATTCTTTATACGTCAGAGAACCTCACACCAGAACTGTAGCATAGACTAAATTTGGAAACCTCAGGGAAGATAAATAAACCAGGCTTTTTGTGGGGAATCTAGTTCTCAATTTAAAAATACTCAAAACGTATAGATTTGTCAACCTTCGAGATGTTTTAAATTTATACCACATACAGTGATTACAGTAAATGGCTGAATTTTATAACAGCTATTCAATCAGCCAAGGTCAATTTAATATGGTCTTCCCCTAATAAAATGTTAATATTCTGGTTTCTGTTAGTTTTGGATTTGTAAGTTTTTTTTGTACAGGGGGTTGTTGGTTTTTGGAGTTTTATTTGTTTTTTTTGTGCAAGGGAGGGGGTTGTTTGATGCTTTTCTTTGAATGACCTCCATGGTTTTCTTAGTTTTGTGGCTGACTGGAGAAGATGAATCTCAGAGTTGTACACGGTACACATACTTGGAAAGTAAATGACACTTTGAACCAATCAATGATTTAAAATAATAATATTTTCTGCCTACTTTGCCCGACTGATCATTAATCCAGGAGTATTTGCTAACAGACTTACCATCTTATCCTCCACTGTTGATGGTAATCTGTGCTTTGAAATCTCTGAGCCACGGTGTTGAACTCTGTCAGATGAGTTGCTCCTTCTTCCTTCATAATACTTGTAGTCTGCTGATATACCTTGCTGGTTTATCATAAGCCCATCGAACGCTTTTTGTGTCTCCTTGTGAACTTCGATAGGTCTTGACTTTTTAACCTCTGAAACAGAATGATGCAGCTCTTTGGGATGGCCTCTTGATATTCGAGGAGAACTTTGGCCAGAGTGTTCTCCACGGTGTTTTGTCCTGCTTTCCACTTTCAAGTGCTGCTTGTCGTCTACTGACATCTCTAAGTAATTTTCCTTCTCCAATATATGTGAAGAACCATAAACAGGGCTCCATGAGCTGTCCATGTCATCCAAGAAGCTGGTTTTACTACTCAGGTAATGACCTTCCAGCGTCTGGTTTGAACTGTCCATCGCTGCAGAAGTTACGAAACTTGCCTCATCACTCCAGTCCTTTTTGCGGCTTGGCACCGGTTCCCACTGATCATCCTTTCTAGATTTCCATTTGTCCCTGCCAGCATCAGTCATTTGCCCACCTACAAGCAGATCAGACTGTTGCAAGTCACTGTACCCTGGAGAGGCTGGAGATGGTTGGCTTTTCCTTTTCTCATGTTTGTGCCGTCTAATTATACTGGCTATTGTGCTGGTGTCACCCTCCATTTCTTTGCTTCCTTCACACTCTGACTTCTGGCGGGTTGAAGAAACATTCTTCCTCACCTCTTCATATTCACAGTAAGCGGAGTAAGGTCTGCTTTTCTTCTTTTCTGTGAGACTTCTTTTCAAGTCAGTGTACGTGTCATCATAAACATCCCTTTTCAATTCGGCATCACGATGTTTCTGGTTTTGATCATTTCGCCAAGAAGTCTTCACTCCTTCAGAAAAAGGTGATGAGGTATTTTCAGTTTTTGTACTCACAGACCTGCCACTGGTTGGTTTTGAACCAGACCTCTTTTGGAGAAGATCCATTGGCCTTGATGTTTCTTTTGAATAATCGGCCATCAGAGCATCTAGGTCAAGGATGTTATGATGCAAACCCCTTTTATTATGCTTATCAGAAGTAACTTTTCTTCTGCCTGAAGGGGAAGACATTCCAAGGTCTTGATCAGCGAATTTTGTCAACTTTGGTGTTCTGTGTTCTTCATAATCTTCTTGAAGAGTTTTGGAATGATGGCTATCCTTTTTATCATGGTAACGGAAATTTTTTGACTCATCAACTTTTCTTTCTGAATTTTCTTTTCTGTATTCTGACATCAAAACATCAATATCCAATACACTAAGGCTTTTGCACGGCAAACTGCCCCTCGTCTTTTTTGATTTCTCAATATCTGCTGTTTTCGACCGTCTCACAGGCAGTGTTACAAGGGGTTCCTCTGACACATTATCCATTCCACTTGTCTGGGGACTGCAAAGAAACTCTTCAGACAACAAAGTTGACTTTTGTTTCTCTGGAGTGGAGATCTTTGGATAACCTTTGGAGTACTCCTCAAAGAAGCTCTCTGACTTTCTACTGGCTGAAACATGTTTTTGGTAGGTAGCCTCTATTGAAAAATCAGTCACTTGATCAGCTGCAGAGTTGGCTCCTGTCGAAAAATTATTGCTTTTCTCATTCCTTCTTGCTCTTGGAATGGCCTTCCGACAGATTTCCAAAGTTGTGTCATCTTGAAACCAACGTTTAGTTTCTTTTCCTGCCTCAGTATCATCCCTGTTCTCTGGAAGCTTTAATCCAGTAGAGGGCAGCATTTCCCGAGTGGTTGAAGCGTTGTATGTTCTCTCAAAATACCTAGAGCTACTCTTCGAAGTAGCTGTGTCTGGGTTACTGAACGAGCTATGCCGTGTTACTCTCAGCAGCTTCTTTCCAACTATACCTGTTTCCAGCATTGCCGACTTTGCCATCTTTTCATGCGATTGCTGAATCGCAACAGCCTTAGGCACCTCAGTGCCTTTGATTTCAGAATGTGGCGACTCTGATAAAGAGCTGACATCAGCGGGACGTGGCCGATTCCAGCGCCTCCTGAAACCGCCGACCTTTTCTTCAGGTTTTGTTTGGTCAGCCACAATGTACGACTTCCTCACGTTCTGTTTCTCAACCTTGTCTTCAGATGTTGCAAGGAGAGAGGAGCTAACTACTTTTTCACTTACTTCTTGCAGGGTATCAATTTTATCATTGCTTGCAGACAATAGAAAACTGGAAACATTTTGTTCAGTAATCTTTGAGGAGGAACACCCAGGGTCAGATTGTTTCTCTTTTTCAAAGCACGCTTTTTCTTTCCCCTCCAAAGAGTTAGCTTCCAGCTGCAGAGATTTTGTTTTCTTCACCTCTTGTTCACTGTGCACGATGTCGACTGTTGTTTTCATTGCTGTGTAACTCTTCGACCTGGATCTTGAAGCTTGTTCTGGTCTTCTCTCTCTATCAAAGGAGGAATTCAGTGAATTGGAGGAACTGTCCGTCTTAACAGACTCTGGTTCCTGAAGGTGTTGCATCTCTTTTTCAATTATAAACATTTTTAGAGATTTTGTGTCAGAGTCTAGCCGTTCAGAGTCACTTTTCATTCCATTTGAACTTTGGGAGATAGTTTCGCTCATTGAGGAAACTCCATCAGCTGCATTAGTTGTACTTATTTGGCCCTTTGTCTCCCTCATCCTGACTAAACTGTTTCGTCTGCTGATTTTCTCAGAGCTGGATTTCTCGTCTGCGATCCCTTTTTCCAAACCTTTGCTCACTTTCTTCAACGACTTACGCCGGCTCCAACTAAATTCGGTGTCAGTCTCCATCAAGTGTGATTGGTCCTTCTCTGCCTGAAATACAGATAAAGAAGCAAAAATCGATCAAGAGGGAAAGTGAATGATGCCATCTGGTGCTTTCCGACAGGCAATCGATAAGATTACACAGTACAGGTGTTTGAGAGCTGAAGAAATTGGAAGCAACCTTTTAGTTTAGACAATAAAGTGCTGAGGAAGAAAGAGATGTGCACTGTCTTGTTAAGGAAGAGACAGAGCCTCTCAGATCGGTATTTAGTTACATAAATGCACTGATGAAGGATCAGCAAATAATGTGAATACCTACTGCCCTTTACGCCGTTGGCAATGAAGGTCCTCCATCTCTGGTGTTCATCATGTCGGTAGCTTCCTCTCGGTTTTCACTACTGTCAGTTACACAAGTCCCAGGTGGAGACTCAGGAATGCCGACACACTTAGCTGTAGGTTTCTTTATTGGTGTTTCCATAACAGCTTTGTTTTACCAGATAGGGTTGTTAGCCCTGAGCTGAACCCCCTGAGTCTGAAGCACCGGTGGACCGTACTTAGTCTGGCCTGGGTGACCCTACCAACAACCAAAGTACAAAGCCCTGACTCCAGCCAACATAGCTCTCTGGGTCACTGAGGCACACAGGCTTTCAAACCCAATGACAAGGTTGTGGTCCTCTTGGAGGAAATAATGTGAATGGGAAATTTTTAAAAAATATAATCGAGACACATTGAGAGACAAAGTGATTGGGGTCAGATGGAAACCAGCATAGGACACTGGGAGGACATCCACAATGAATGGAAGTTTGATCAGTCCAGTTTCTAAATGATGAGTTCAATAGCAAATTTAACACGTACACAAGATATGAAATGGGAATTGGAATTAGTCTATTATTGTCATTTGCTCTTAGGTCCTCCAAGAGGAACAGGACCTTGTCGTAAGTTTTGAAGGCTTGTCTATCTCAATGACCCAGAGAGCTCTGTTGGCTGGAGTCGGGGCTGCATGCGTTGCCTCTTGGTAGGGTTACCCATGTCAAACAGGTCAAAGGGTAGAGGCCAGACTAAGAGTGGTCCACTGGCCCTCCAGGTTTGGGAGTTCAGCTCAGGGCCAACAAATCTGACTGGTAAAACAAAATTGCTATGGAAACAGCAATGAAGAATCCATCTACATTTGAGTGGCCGTGGACAGACAGACAGAGGAGGAGGACCTTCATTGCTGCCCTAAACGCCATTGACGTAATGGGCAGTAAGTAAGTAAGTTGTACCAAGTTACAGTGAAAAGCTTGTCTTCCATACACAGTGCATGGAGGTAGTACACGGTAAAACAATAACAGAATGCAGAATAAAGTGCCAAAGCTACAGGGAAAGTGCAATACAGGTGGACAAAAAGGCACAAAATACCATCAAGGACAGAATAAAAAGCCCTTCCAGAATAAAAACCCTTGCTACGGTGCTGATGCATCCACCAGTGATGAGGATCAAATAATCTATTTCCAACTCAGGAGGGCATGTGTATTTTGGAAGGGAGTTTGCAGGTAGAGCCATTCCCAAGTACTGCCCCTCCTGTACTAAACAACTGGTAGTAAAGTTCCAGGGGAATTAATTCTGCTGAACGAGGAAACTGGAACAAAAATAAAGGTTAAATTTAAAACACTCTGAATGACGCTGTTAAATGGGCTACTCAACTGTCAACACACATGACACAACCTGTTCATCTCAGCCAATGTTTATTGTAAGCCCTGCCCACTTGAGCTCTCCAGATTCTCATCTGTAACAAACATGGCCAATTGGTGCTCCTACCACCACACTCGACGCTTTGGGTTGAGACCCTTCTTCAGGACTGGAAAGGAAGGGGGAAGATGCCAGAATAAAAAGTGGGGGGGGGGGGGGGGGGGGGGGAAGAGACTGGAAGGAATTCTCCTTTCAAAGTATGTTTCATGTCTCGAAGAAGCGTCTTGGCCCAAAATGTCAACCGTTTATTCATTTCCATAGATGCTGCCTGACCTGTTGTGTTCCTCCAGTGTTTTGTGTGTGTCGACTTAGAAAACCCACTTGTAACGTTACATCTGTGATTATCCAAGTTATAATAACTTGTTTGGTGCTAAATTAAAATTAAATATGAAGAGTTAATTACCCATATACTATTTAGGAACAATAAGATCTATTATTTAAATTATGCCTTTCAGTAATTCAAAAGGTGACAAATACTTTGTTGTGCAACGATTCCCTCATAAACTTAAAACTTGACTAAGCAAGAGATTTTCCTATTGTATGTCAAGATCTCCAAGATCTACAGACCTACCCTGATTTGATATTAAGAACACCCACTGCTGCTACTGAGCATTCAGGACTCTCTCAGTTCTATTGACAAGTTTACTGGTCTCAATGTGTGCTTTAGAGAGCTTTAGTCATCATTAAAACCTCCAAGTTGGGCAGGGCTGTGTCAATATACCATGCTGACACCAAACTAAAGATTTTACTGCCTTAGTGACACAGAGCTGGGTTTGCTTTGGAATGGCAGCAGAATGCACAAGTCATTACCAGATCTCTTTCATCTTCATTCCTTTTGCCGAGGCTCTCCCTCCCTCTCTGTTCTTGGGTGCTCTGCAAAACTGAGCGTTCTGGAGATGCAAAGACGGTCATATCCACCTGCTTCTCAAAGCGACCTTCATCGCCATCTGCTCGCGACTCAAACCTGTTGGAAAAAAATTTCGACTACCATGAATCAAACTAATTTAAATGTGAAACCAGCTAGAAACAGCCTTTACACGACGACCGAGAGAAATGGCTAACACAGATCTCAGTACATGCAGAAGCAGTACTATTTTTGAGAGAAGAAAAACAGTTTTTCACAGCTCTCTTTTAACTACTAGGATTTAGAGGCACAATATTGGCACAGAATGTGACAATCCTAGTGTAATTGGCAAGTTCTGGATTTGGGGAGCTCATCTCATTGAAACTTACTGAGCCTTGATAACTGAATGTGAGGACAATGTTTCCATTCGTAGGAGAGTCTAGCACCCTCAGAATAAAGGGTGAAATGCAATGAGGAGGAATTTTCTTCAGCCAGAGGGCAGTGAATCTGCAGAATTTGTTGCCACAAATGGGAAAGGTAGTTAAGTTATTGGGTGTGTTGAAGGCAGAGATTGAGATTGATAGAAGAGTTAAGGATTACAGGGAGTAGGCAGGAGGATGTGCTGAGTAATAAAAATATCAGCCCTGACTGAATGGCAGAACAGACTCAATGGTTCAAATGCCCTGATTCAGTTCTTTTTTTCTAATGGTTTTATATGTTCGTACCAAACATTTCCCAATACAAAAAAATCCTGTTCCACAATATGTTGCTACATGTTAAGGATGTGAGTTAATAATCTATTTACTACCACACCAATCTGAGTGTTTACCTATACACGAGGAAATGGATACCACTGAAACAATGAAGATTATTGCTAAGTCTGAATGTGAGGGAAAATTACTGACAAGGAAGGTCATTGAGAAAAAGTGAGGCAAACAACTCGGAGAAAAACAACTCAGAAATGGGCTTTATTGAAACACAAAAACTGAAGAGGTTTCTAGTGTAGGCTCTGAAGTTTATCTAAGTTTGACTATACACACTTGTGCTCCTCACACAGCTTCTCTTCATATCAAACTTCAAAGTTCAAAGTACATTTTATTGTCAAAGTATTTATACAATTTACAACCTTGAGATCGATCTTCTTAAAGCCAGCCACAAAACAAAGGAACCCATTGAAAAAAGACCGTCAAACACCCAAGAAAGAGAAAACAAATCACGTAAACAATAAACACAAGCAAACAGGATTCTGAACTGAAGCCCACAAAAAGAATACACCCACAGACCCTTAGTCCAGTGCTGAACCAAGTCAATCTCACAGAGCAGTGAGCTGAACAGGCCCACCCCCTCGTCTTAGGCCCCATCACCCTGACCCTTTCAAACTTATCAAGCATAACGATGGGGAAAGAAAAAGAAAAATGGCATCACCTAACACTTAATTCAAATTTATAATTATTAAATACTTCTATACCAGCACGTAAGAGTCTTTGTAAATTGATTATGTATGGTCAGTCAGTAGCATAGTGGTTAGCACAACGCTCTACTGTACAGGCAACCCGGGTTCAATTCCTGCCACTGCTTGCAAGAAATTTGTACGTTCTCCCTGTGACTGTGTGGGTTTCCTCCGGGTGCTCCGGTTGCCTCCCACAGTCCAAAGATGTACTGGTTGGTTGGTTAATTGGTCATTGTAAAGTGTCCTGTGATTGGGCTAGGGTTAAGTCAAGGGGTTGCTGGGCAGCAGGGCTGGAAGGGCCTTTTCCGCACTGTATCTCAATAAATAAATAAATTACCTAAAAGAATGGGGGAGAGGTGTTGGTTATTCAAATGGAATTAAATTTGCCAATTCGCAATTTGCTTTTGCAATTCCAAGTGATCCAACAATTACAAGAGAAAGAATTTGTAGAATTTTATGCATACAAATTTTCAACCAATAGATCTTTACATAATTAATAAAAGTTATGATGGATTACACTGCACAGGATACTTCAAGTAATTAACGGTTTTGTCAGCTCTTGGACTGAAATAACATTTTGTACACACAGAATCTATTGGAAGGATTGACCCACATGCTGAAAAGCAGTCATGAAAGAAACTGATGCACCAAATGAGTACTGACTGGGTTACTGTTTATCTGAAGTGTCGTTGTCAGCAGAGTAACTCATCTCAACACTTCAAATATTGGCAATTTATGATAAATGCAATTTTAAACAGAGTACTAGAAGCCTAAAAGCGATGGAACATGGTTAAATTGAGGGAGACTAATCTGAAACATTAGCCAGCCGGTGGTATAATGGCGTCAGCACCGGACTTTTGGTCCTGGGTTCGAACCTGGCCAGCTCCTTGCACGCTTTCCATCTATGCCGGGTTGAGCATTAAGCTAGCAACTCGGCCTAGTAAAAACAGACAACTGCTAAGGAGATGGGGGAAAAAAGCCGCCCGATGAGCCACAAGGAACAGCAGCAGCAATCTGAAACAGGCCGTTCAAGACATTTAGCCCTGGTGACACAGGTAGCCAACAAGCGAAAGGTGTAAAGGAATATGTATGTGGTATTCAAAGATACATGATATGTATGGTATGACAGTCATGGGGGATTTCGATATGCAGGTAGATTGGGAGGCTGGCTTTCTGTACTCAGTGTCAGATGTGGGAGGTCCTGGAGACTCCTGGCCTCCCGGAGGAACACATTTGCACCAGGTGCGTCGAGCTGCAGCACCTTAGAGACCGTGTTAGGGAAAGGGAGATGCAGCTCTATGACCTTCATCCGAGGAGGTGTTAGAGAGGAGCTATAGGCAGGTAGTCACCATGGGACCACAGGAGACAGAGAAGTGGGTAACAGTCAGGAGAGGGAAGGGTAAGAAGCAGGTACTAGAGAGTACCCCAATGGCTGTCCCCCTTAACAATAAGTATTCCTGTTTGAGTACTGCTGGGGGGAGGTGGGGGGGGGGGGGAGCAGCCTGCCTGGGGGAAGCAACAATGTCTGGCCCTGTGGCTCAGAAGTGAAGGGAAGGGAAGAGGATGGCAGCAGTGATACAGGACTCTATAGTTAGGGGGTCAGACAGGCGATTCCGTGGACACAGGAAAGAAACGCGGATGGTAGTTTGCCTCCCAGGTGCCAGGGTCTGGAATGTTTCTGAACGCGTCCACAATATCTTGAAGTGGGAGGGAGAACAGCCAGAGGTCGTGGTACTTATTGGTACCAACAACATAGGTAGGAAAAGGGAGGAGATCCTGAAATCAGACTACAGGGAGTTAAGAAGGAAGTTGAGAAGCAGGACTACAAAGGTAGTGATCTCAGAATTACTCCCTGTGCCATGTGACAGTGCAAATAGGAATAGAATGAGGTGGAGGATAAATGCGTGTATGAGGGATTGGAGCGGGGGCAGGGATTCAGATTTATGGATCATTGGGACCTCTTTTGGGGCAGGTGTGACCTGTACAAAAAGGATGGGTTACACTTGAATCCCAGGGGAACCAATATCCTGGCGGGGAGGTTTGCTAAGGCTACTGGGGAGAGTTTAAACTAGAATTGCTGGGGGAGGGGGAAGGGGGTGGGAACTGAACTGAAGTGACAGAGGAAAAGGAGGTTGGCTCACAAATAGAGAAATTTTGGAGACAGTGCGAGAGGGAGGATAGATAGGCAGGTGATAGAGAAGGGATGCGCTCAGGGTTGTTGTGGTGGGAGATTTTAATTTCCCAAATATCGATTGGCATCTCCCTAGAGTGAGGGGCTTAGATGGGTAGAGTTTGTTAGGTGTGTTCAGGAAGGTTTCTTGATACAATATGTAGATAAGCCTACAAGAGGAGAGGCTGTACTTGATCTGGTATTGGAAATTAATGTGGTCAGGTCTCTCAGTGGGAGAGCATTTTGGAGATAGTGATCACAATTCTATCTGCTTTCCCATAGCATTGGAGAGGGATAGGAACAGATAAGTTAGGGAAACATTTAACTGGAGAAAGGGAAAATATGAGGCTATCAGGCAGGAACTTGGAAGCATAAATTGGAAACAGTTGTTCTCAGGGAAACGTACAGAAGAAATGTGGCAAATGTTCAGGGGATATTTGCATGGGGTTCTGCATAGGTACATTCCAATGAGACATGGAAAGGATGGTAGGGTACAAGATCTGTGGTGTACAAAGGCTGTTGTAAATCTAGTCAAGAAGAAAAGAAGACCTTATGAAAGGTCTAGAAAATTATAGGGCTAGCAGGAAGGAGCTTAAGAATGAAATGAGGAGAGGCATAAGGGGCCATGAGAAGACCTTGGCAGGCTGGATTAAGGAAAACCCCAAGGCATTCTACAAGTATGTGAAGAGCAAGAGGATAAGATGTGAGAGAATAGGACCTATCAAGTGTGACAGTGGAAAAGTGTGTATGGAACTGGAGGAGATAGCAGAGGTACTTAATGAGTACTTTGCTTCAGTATTCACTACGGAAAAGGATCTTGGTGATTGTAGGGATGACTTGCAGTGGACTGAAAAGCTTGAGCATGTAGATATTAAGGAAGAGGATGTGCTGGAGCTTTTGGAAAGCATCAGGTTGGATAAGTCAATGGGACAGATAGGATGTACCCCAGGCTACTGTGGGAAGTGAGGGAAGAGATTGCTGAGCCTCTGGTGATGATCTTTGCATCATTAATGAGGAAGAGAGAGGTTCCAGTGAATTGGAGGGTTGCAGATGTTGTTCCCTTATTCAAGAAAGGGAGTGGGGATAGCCCAGGAAATTATAGACCAGTGAGTCTAACTTCAGTGGTTGGTAAGTTGATGGAGAAGATCCTGAGAGCAGGATTTATGAACATTTGGAGAGGTATAATACGATTAGGAATAGTCAGCATGGCTTTGTCAAAGGCAGGTCATGCCTTATGAGCCTGATTGAATTTTTTGAGGATGTGACTAAACACATTGATGAAGGTAGAGCAGTAGATGTAGGGTATATAGATTTTAGCAAGGCATTTGATAAGGTACCCCATGAAAGACTTATTGAGAAAGTAAAGAGGCATGGGATCCAAGGGAACCTTGCTTTGTGGATCCAGAACTGGATTACCCACAGAGGGCAAAGAGAGGTTGTAGACTGGTCATAATCTGCATGGAGGCCAGTGACCAGTGCTGTGCCTCAGGGATCTGTTCTGGGACCCCCTACACTTTGTCATTTTTATAAATGACCTGGATGAGGAAGTGGAGGGATGGGTTAGTAAATTTGCTGATGACACAAAGGTTGGGGGTGTTGTGGATAGTGTGAAGGGCTGTCAGAGGTTACAATGGGACATTGATCAGATGCAAAACTGGGCTGAGAAGTGGCAGATGGAGTTCAACCCAGATAAGTATGAGGTGGCTCATTTTGGTAGGTCAACTATGATGGCAGAATATAGTATTAATGGTAAGACTCTTGGCAGTGTGGAGGATCAGAGGGATCTTAGGTCCGAGTCCATAGGACGCTCAAAGCTGCTACACAGGTTGACTCTGTGGTTAAGAAGGCATACGGGGCAATGGCCTTCATCAATTGTGGGATTGAGTTTAAGAGCCAAGAGGTAATGTTGCAGCTATATAGGACCCTGGTCAGATCCCATTGAAGTACTGTGCTGAGTTCTGGTCGCCTCACTACAGGAAGGACGTGGAAGCCATAGAAAGGGTGCAGAAGAGATTTACAACGATGTTGCCTGGATTGGGGAGCACACCTTATGAAAACAGGTTGAGTGAACTCGGCCTTTTCTCCTTGGAGTGACGAAGGATGAGAGGTGACCTGATCGAGGTGTATAAGATGATGAGAGGCATTAATCATGTGGATAGCCAGAGGCCTTTTTCCCCAGGGCTGAAATGGCTAGCATGAGAGGGCTTAGTTTTAAGGTGCTTGGAAGTAGGTACAGAGGAGATGTCAGGGGTAAGTTTACTATGCAAACAGTGGTGAGTGTGTGGAATGGGCTGCCAGTGACGGTGGTGGAGGTGGAAATGATAGGGATTTTTAAGAGACTCTTGGATGGCTACATGGTGCTTAGAAAAATAGATGGCTATGGGTAAAGCCTAGATAGTTGTAAGGTAGGGATGTGTTCGGCACAGCTTTGTGGGCTGAAGGGCCTGTATTGAGCTGTAAGTTTTCTGTTTCTAGATTCAAGGGGCCAAATAGCCTAATTCTGCTCCAATGTCTAATGATTTTTCTGGTTAATATATAAAAAAAAGCATAATAGAACCAGAAATAGAAAGTCACCAGAACATTCCAAATAAGGGCTGGAATAATTTTGCCGTAGTAGTAAATGGCTGCTGCTTTCAGGTGAAGCAGGTTAAGTTACCAGACAGTTTCCCAGATTAACAATCTAGAAACCCGACCTGACCTCAATTCCCTCCATGGAATCTGGGTGAAGTGAGAATTGTGAGAAGTGGAGATGGGTGAGGCTGGCCAACAGGGCTCTGGTGAAGGTGTATAGGCCAATCCCCTGTATGGTGGACACAATACAGGAAACATTGATGAACTCCAACCATACCATCAACTTCGGGCTCTGGAGAAGCGAGGCCATCCTATGCTCCACTGGGAGCTGAAGGTCCAAGAAGAAGAAGAAGAGTCAATGGCTCAGAAAGAGCAATCAAGCACATGCAATAAATGCTGGCCTTACCTACAGATGTGTATATAGAAATAAAAGTTGGATATGTCAATAATTATAAGAGAATTATTCATGCCTAAAAGTTAGAAAACATAAACGGTGAGGAGCTCCTGGTAAAATGGAAACCAATGGCTTTGGAAGATTGCCAGAAATCAAGTTGGATAGAATGGCTGGGAGCAGGAATCATGGAAGGGCTGAACGGAGTTAAAAGGATGGATGTGGGAATGTGATAAGCAAATGAAGGAATTGCTTGTAAGTTCATTGGTAAAAGCAAATTAGTCAGGGTACAGCTGAAGGGAGGTTTGGGACCTGCTGTCTGCTGATGAGTTAAGAAAGAACCATGCAAGATAAAAGGTTAAGTAGAATCAAAATATTGATATGCCCCAGTGGAAAAACTACAGCAATTAAATCAACATACATTGTAATTGGGCAAAAGAAAGCCGTTTGGGAGAACGAGGGCTTAACTCAATGATGGGAGTATCATATGTAGTTCCTAAAGGATACCTGAATCTGAACCATGCATGTCTGTATATTGCCTGAATAATGTCTCTTCACCTTGGACTTAATCGAGAAATACTTGATGCTACGACTTACCCACATAATTAACAATTCATTCAATGTGCAAGTATCAAGATCCAAAAATGAAAGCATGTAAGTGATATGGGATGTATTTTTTTTAAAGTAAACACTTGTACTTACTTAACACTAAACAGCAAAAACTAAAATTCAACATACAGTTTAGTTATATCTGAAGATAGAGGTCTCGGCTGGAATAGTCGCCTTTGGAGACTCAGGATTTGTTCTTTGTTCTCTGAAGTAAAGCTTTGGATTTGCTGCTTAACACGTATGCTCATCTTTTCCTTCTCGACAGTTGTCTGTGCACTATCTGTCTTTACTGTGCTGTTACTGGCGGAGTCCAAGAGAAGACTAATGCGCCTTCTAATTATCCCACTAGAAAATGGCGTTCTACTTCCTCTACACCTTCGATCGTCGGAATCCAGAAAGGAATTTTCATCATTTGATGTTGGCTCCGGGTTAGAAGAAATTTTATCCAATTCCCTATTTGTCAAATTCTTGTGCTGTTCCTGGTCATCTTTCAATTTTTCCTTGTTAGTTTTTGATGAGGTACTGAATGTACTTTCTTCCTTTTCCTCATCTTTGGGTCCTGCAGTGGCTTTATCATCACCATAGTCACCTTGCCACTGTGCCTTGCTTTCCAGTGAACAGACTGCTTCTTTGTGATCAGTCAATGTAAAAGCCTTGACATCTTTTTTACTGATATCCATCTTTGGGATGCTACTGAACTTTTCTTTAACATAAGAGTAACCCCCTCCCTTGTCCTCATGGTCATCGGGAGAAGCTGGAGACCTGGACTGCTCTCTTTCTGCTGCTGTCTCTTCAGATTGACCTGGCGTCTTGTGCTCAGTCCCTGAGAACAAAGCACCAGCTACTTGCATAACTGGGACATTTTCTTTGCTTTCCTCTGGTACACAATTATTTATTTTGTAAAAGGAGGACCGTGCTGGTTCAAATCTGGCTGTTAGGTTCATTGACAAAGGCCTGGGTTTTTTAAGCCAAGGTTTTTCAGGAGCAGAAGTACCTTCATCTTGTTTTACAGTGATTTCTGAATTATGGTCATTTGTAGTTCCAGAAAGCCAAGTAGATAATGGTCTAGATTTCCTTACGTAGGCCCTGTGTGAAAGTGGGCTCTCAACAACATCCTTTTCCTTAGCTGTTTTGCCTTTGTCTTCTTCTATAGTCTGGTCCAACTTTCCTAAACGATCCAAAGAAATCAATGTGGGATTTGATGTCCCAATCCCTTGAATATCACTTGGGCTGCCCTTCTTCAATGGAAGGGATGACTTAGGCAATGTAAGAGGTTCTGTAGTCGCTTGCATCTCCTGATCGTTACTTGTCCACTTCCCAGCTTTTTGATCATCATCACCAGACTTCTTAGATTTTAGCACTTGAGAAGTTTCCAAAATAACCAAGGTAGCTGGCTTCACTCTGGAACTGTCTCTCTCCTCTACTGTCATCATTTCCAAATTCAAGACTGCATTTGAAGGGGAACCTGCAACACTGGAGAATTTTGATATCGAAGGCAAATTAGGCACACTTTCGATATCCTGAGAATCGCCCGCCCCAATTGAACCGATACCACCAGATCCTAACGAAGACGGTGGAGCAGAAGAAAACAACAGTGATGAAGCAGCCCCAGTTGGTGCATGATTGGCCTCTGTCCGCCCGAAGCTCGCTTCCTCATCACCCGCCAACTTCCCTGAAAGAATTGCACTCTTCGGCCTTGGCACCGCAAGAGTTGGCTGCGTGATCCCTAGCGGTGAGAATGGCACAGAATACTTTTCCACAGAAAATGGTTTTGGAGAAACTCTCAGTTTTGGTTCTGTTAGAGTCTTAGTTACTGAACCCAAGTTATAATTCAGTCTGCCGTCGTCAAATATATGTGGGGACGTTGCAGTTGTTGATTCGAGGGCTTTATTGCTTGCATCTGAAAGAGGGCTCACACGAGACCAGGGAGTCTTTTTCTCACTGACAATATTATTCACATCACTCAAAGTATTCTTTTGGGGTGGGATAGGTTTCCCCTCCACCCATGTTGCCATGGCAAGCCTTCTATTTTAAACAGTCACCATCCTGCTTGACTCAACACTCATTTTCCCTACAAGAGAGAGAAAATAAAAATTACTGGTGGGCAGAGTCATAAAATGAAAATAAAGCAGTTAGTATGCCATTGCCAAGAGGTGGAGTATGTGGTTATTCAAACAATCAAGCTCTGTTATGTACAAGTTTCAGCAAAAAATAACCTTGTGTAGTCAGAATCAATATTGATTGTTCCTGTCCACAACTTTGTAAAGTCTAACCCAACCTGGGGTCCACAGACTACTTGCTTAATGGCATTGGTCGATGGCAGGAATCCCTGGTAGCTGCTCTCAGATGGGGCTGCTTACAGACAATAACACAACAAGATAACAGCAGCAATAAATTATCTGCTGGCTGGTAATGTTAGTTACTTACAATAAGGCTCAGTAAAGCTTTGTTTATATATTGGCAATTATTTTAATAGAGGGAAAGAAACTGAGCAGTTAATAGTTGGTAGCCCCTACCCCACTAATGTTAATGCATTCTACAGAAGGATATATTTATAATCAGAACAACACTCACACTGGAAAGGTCGAACTACATGCTGTGGTTCAATGCTAAATGACTCTGATGTGGTGACAGGACGACATTCTGTATGGCTACCGCGATCAACAAATTACAGTCATATTTGATTTAATGTTTGGGTAACAGGGCACTCCTTTCGTCATTTTGATCTACGCAAAGCTGCAAACAGTAAATCCGGACAGTGGTCAGTGGCAAAAATAAAATTTCTTGTGAAGGGCTGATTGAATTAGAGAACCCTTCTCCATTTTGTTCATTACCTAGCTAGTAGTCAACTATTGAAACGTAATAGGAAATTCAACCGTAACTTCTGCCTATATTCTGACTCAGTCAAGAACTGCTGGATTGTTTGACACTGCGGAATTATCAAGCAGACACTACAGTGGTGTTTAATAAGGATTTAGGCAGACATCTGAACATGGGAATGGAGATCATCAATGGTTCGCGTATACAATATACAACCTGAAATTTGTACTCTTCACATCCACAAAACAGAAAAATAAAAGAATGACAGAAAAACACTAGAACCCCAAAGCCCCCTCCCACACACAAGCAGTAGCAAGAGCATCAACCCTCCCCCCACTTGCTCCAGCAAAAGCACCAAACCCTCCCCCCACCATGCAAGCCCATGACCCAGAGTCCATCAAAAAACTAATTCCATCCCAGCACTCTGACATCTCGGGAGAGAGAGAGAGAGAGAGCGATATCACTCGTGCAACGAACGAGCAGCAGCTCACTGTTTCAATGTTACAGTCTGTCATGTCACTCGTTTGAGTCCCCTGACTCGAGGAGAGGGAAAGGGAGGGAGAGGGGGAGGGGGAGGGGGGATAGAGGGGGGAGAGAGAGGGGGGAGAGAGAGCAGAGAGAGAAGAGAGACAGAGAGAGTGGGGGAGAGAGAGAGAGCGAGAGAGAGTACTGGGGCTTTCTTCCAACAGCAGCACACACTGTCTGTGGTCTCAATGTTTGGCTCCTGTGACACTTCAATCAGTGAGGAACCAGTCAAGTTTATTGTCATTTATCTACATTCATATATACCGTCAAACAAGACAACATTTCTCTGAACCAGGGTATAAGCATAGTAGTATAAGTAACACACAATAACTTTTATGAAAGTAAGAATTAAATCTACAAATGAATTACACATAAATAAACAAGGTAAAGTGCATAACTAAGTATTGTAAGTTACGGAACAGATTAACCAGTGACCGTTTGAATGCGATGCAGCAGGGAGTTCAGAAGCCTAATGGGATGAGGGAAGAAACTGTTTCCCATCCTGACCGTCCTTGTTTTTAAGCATCGGAGGTTTGATGATAGAAAGTCAAATAGGATGCTGGATGGATGGGTGGGATCCTTGATAATACTAAGGGCCCTGTGTATGCAGCATTCCCAAAAAATGTCCCTGGCGGATTGTAGGGAGTCCCCTATGATCCTCTCAGCTGTACTCACTGTCCTTTGTGGGGACTTATGGTCCGATGTTTGGCTGCTCCCATACCAGATGGAATTACAACTTGTCAGGGCGCTCTCAGTGATGCTCCTATAAAACTGGGACATCATGGGATTAGTTCCATTAACTAATCCCTAACCATTAAGTAATCAGACTTCCTGATTGGCACAGACCTTTGTGGGCTGAAAATCTTGTTCCACATTTCAGTCAACTTTCCCCAGGTTCTGCCTTCTACCTTCCCTTGGCGACTGACTAGAGACAGTTTGCTGTGGCCAATCAGCCTATCAACACATTCATCTCTGGGATGTGGGATGAAACCAGAGAAGCTGGTAGAAACCCACGCAGTCATAGTACACGTCAGTCAGCACTGGAGGATGAACCTGGATCACTGGAGCTGTGAGGCAGAAATTCTATAAATCTAATCCCAAAATTGCTTCAACTGCTCACAATGAAACTTTAATGGAATCTATACTTCTAGTAGACATTGCTACACAGGAAAAACTTTAAAAATGAATGAAGCTCCAAAGCACAATTCTGATTTTGTTCCTCTCATCATCAGCAGATGGCAGTGTGGTTACCCAGCCACACAACCATTGTGGTTTCACACAATGGAAGTGTGAAAGGAGGAAAGAGTTAAAAATCTCCACTCTCCCCCTCCACAACCACACCCCCCCCCCCCAAATCAATGCGGAGACACAAGAAACAGCAACATCCTTCATCTCGGACGGCATGGTAGCGCAGCAGTTAGTACAGTGCCTTCCAGCTCCAGTCGTGAGATCAGGGCTTCACTCCCACTGCTGTCTGTAAGGAGTTTGCACGTTCTCGCCACAACCACGTGGGCTTTCCCCGGGTGCTCCGGTTTCCTCCCACATTCCAAAGATGTACGGGTTAGGGTTAGGATTAGATATGGCCTCATCCACATTGGTGAGACCTGTCGTAAATTGGGGGACCGCTTCCACCAAAAGCAGAACCTCCTGGTGGCCAAACACTTTAATTCCCATTCTGACGTGCCGGTCCACGGCCTCCTCTTGTGCCATGAGGCACCCTCAGGGTGGAGGAGCAACACCTTGTATTCCGTCTGGGTAGCCTCCAACCTGATGGCATGAATATCCATTTCTTCCTCTAGTAAAAAAATTTCGAACCTTTGCCATCTTTTATTCCCCACTCTGGCCTTTTACCTCCCCCGGGTCCCCTCCTCCTTCCCTTTCTCCTATGGTCCACTCTCCTCTCCCATCAGATTATTTCGCCTCCAGCCCTTTACCTTTCCCACCCTTCACCTGTCACTATCCTCCTTCACCTCCCTCCTCCTCTTTATTCTGGCATCTTTCCCCTCCCTTTCCAGTCCTGAAGAAGGATCTCGGCCCAAAGCATTGACTGTTCATTCATTTCCATAGCCTGACCTGCTGAGTTCCTCCAGCATTTTGAGTGTGGGCATGTTCTGTTGGCACAAGAAGCATGGCCCGAAGACATATTCAGACAGGACGGGTCACTGACACAACCGTCACATTTCACTGTATGTTCTGTTGTACATGTGACAAATAAGGTGAATCTTTAATCTTAAAATAGATTTTTTTCTACAGTTCTTGATCTTTACACGATGATGCTGCAATTCAAGGGGCTCCATTCCTTCATGCACTGCAGCAAATGTAAAAGCCAAAGAAAAACAGGGATCCAACACTTAGAAAATCTCAACCTAGATTAGCAACATGAACTGAACGAACAAGGAATCTCCAAAACGCATTGGAATGGCACCAAAAATCACAAATAGCCTCATATAAAGTCTGCGTAACTTTCAAGCTTCTCCATTACGGGGATCTGAGAAGGTACAAAGTACAACCTCATTGTGGGCTTACTACAGGGTGTTGGTAGGCTAATCACTGCCTGTGACAAGTAGAACCAGTAAAGAATATACATTACTGACTAGGCGATATACCAACAAGAAATAAAGCTATCACATCATTATAAATAAATATTAAAAATAATTGCTTATTTTATAAATATGGGGAAAAACAGAGATACAAGGTATACTTCGCAGGTCAGGCAGCACCAGTAGAAGAAACAACCAGTTTCCTTTTCCCCAGTTGCAACCAAATCAGAATTAGGTTTAATAGGAAGGCAAGGGGGTCCTTGAACCTGAAACGTTAACTCTATGCCTCTTTCCTATTGTCACTGCTGAACAATTACATTTTCTGTTCTGACCCACTGTCTTTCACACACATCTGCACAAAAAAAGTCAGCAAAAGTAAATCAGAAAATAGATTTCAGGTTAGAAACAGACTTGCTTAATAGTGTCTTTTTAAAATTATAAACTGTCATCAGAGCAATAATTTAGAACTTTGCCCAAGAAGCCATAATTTATGTGAGTCTTCAATGGCAAATCGTTTGAGACGAGGGCAGAGGTCACAACCATGAAAAGCCTAACACAGCAGATATTTGAATGTTACTTCCTTCTGTCAAAACAGTGTTAAGCAAGACACTCCAGCCTCTTATTTGAGATAGATAAAGATCAACATCTCAAATCTTTTCATTTATTTTCAAAATGTCAGCCCAAATCAACAAGAATAATTACTTTCTCCCAACTTCCTGGAGTGATCTTTAAGCACAGCTCAGAGACGGGCAACGTCCTTCATCACCACTCGACGGCAGGTGGACTTTGTTGCTGAGTTTGAATGTCAAGAAGGAAAATTAAATTTTAACCAAAGTTGACTTTTTTTTTTAAAGCTATTAACAAACGTCTCACATCCTGAGTTGGGAGAGTTCTACAACTCAACTATATTGAGAATGTCCTTATAAAGTTATGACATTCGAGTTGTGAAAGTGTTAAACCCAATGATTATCTCCCTTACATTATAGTTCTGAATACACTTTTCCTCCTTTCATTATAGTACCATATTTTCTTTTTTTCCTTACATTACAATGTTAAATACTGAATACACATCAGGTACCCTCCAACATAATGGCATGATTATCAATTTCTCCTTCCAGTAAACAAATTCTTCCCCCACCCCTTCCTTTATTCCCAACTCTGATCTTTTACCACTTCTCAGCTGCCTATCACCTCCCCTGGGTCCCCTCCTCCTACCATTTCTCCTATGATGCACTCTCCTCTCCTACCAGATTCCTTCTTCTCCAGCCCTCATCTTTCCTACCCACCTGGCTTCACCTGTTATCTTCCAGCTAGGCTCTTTCCCCTCCCCTCACCTTCCTATTCTGGCATCTTCCCCCTTCCTTTCCAGTCTCGCCCTGAAACACTGACTATTTATTCATTCCCATAGATGCTGCCCGACCTGCTGAGTTCTTCCAGCATTTTCTGTGTGTCACTTCAGTATAATATTCATCACTTTAAACTATTCATGCAATTTGCAAATGTGCGCATCTCACTTTATAAGGATCAGTGCAAAGTCGAGGCTTTTACTTGGGGGGGGGGGGGGGGATAAATAAAATCTGATTTGAATCTGTATTCAAAGGGATGAACAGCAGGTCCTGTGGGCAGGCCAGGGGTTATCTTCTGGCCAATCTTTGTAATCTCTTCTATTAGTGTTCAGGAGCAAAGGGAAATAAGAGAGCCTGGAGAGGGGTTGCGGAGAGACCAGTTAGTCATTTGTGCTGTCATTTGAAGATCAAATGATATTTTGGGTTGTCATGATGCATTGGTGGACTTGTAATCCCCACTTTACTGGGAGACAAAGTGCTTGCCTGTAGCAGTACTTTGCAGTCATCTGCCACAAGCTTCAGCTGCTTTTCAGGTGTTTAATTTAAGCATTTTTTTCCTTTTGTTTAAATTTCCTTCTGGGCCCATCACAGAACTGTTCCCACAACCTGTGTCAAGGACTCTTCATCCCAGGTTCTCAATATTTATTGATTATCATTTATTATCTATTTTTCATTTGTATTTGCACAGTCTGTTGTCCTTTGCACACCGGCTGTTTACTATCTGCAGTCTTACAGTGATTCCATTACGGTTCTTGGATTTACTGAGTTGTCCACAAGGAGACAAATCTCAGGTTTGATACGGTGACATCTACGTACTCAGATAATAAATTTACGTGGAATTTAGGAACCTTCATCCTACTGGCATCCATCCCTTAACCAAAATTTGCTGTCTTCCCTAGATACCCATTCCTCATGTAAGTTGTAGGAGACAGGGGGACCATGGAGCTAGATCATGGCTGATCAGAATCAGGTTTAATATCACCAGCGATTGTTGTGAAAGAAGGAGGAGCACCAGAGGCAGGTGCTGGGCAGGGAATGAGATCAGGTGAGAGAGGCAAATGGGAATGGGGAAGGGTGAAGGAAGGAGGGAAGGCATTACAGGAAGTTCGAGAGATCGATGACGGAATGCAAGGTGTTGTTCCTCCAACCTGAGTGTGGCCTCATCGTGACAGTAGAGGAGGTTACAGACTGACATGTCGGAATGGAAACTGGAAATGGAATTAAAATGGGTGGCCACTGGGAGATCCTGCTTTGTCTGGTGGATAGAGTGTAGGTGCTCGGCAAAGCAGTCTCCCAATCTACGTTGGGTCTCATTCACATACAGGATGCCACGCCAGGAGCACTGGATACAGCAGATGACCCAAACAGACTCACAGGTGAAGTGTCACCTGACCTGGAAGGGCTGTTTAGGGCCCTGAATGGTAGTAAGGGAGGAGGTGTAGCAATTGTTCAGCTTGCAAGGATAAGTGCCAGGAGGGAGATCAGTGGGGAGGGATGAACGGACAAAGGAGTCACATAGGAAGTGTTCCTGCGGAAAGCAGAATAGTTTTACTGAACTTGTGGTTTGCTGAGGCCCTGAGCACATTATTTCGATGAGTGTTTACATCAAGTAGTGGTATATTCTAGATCAGATTTTAAAAACGCTCTTCATCTCTCCTTCCTTCCTTTGTAAGCCCTGCAGTGACTGAAGAGTCCTATGTGGGATACACTGATTCTGCCATAGTTGGGGCAAGAGATTGGTTTAGAGATTCTGTGCTCTTTCTACCATTATCAAGTCACAATGATTTTTACTGAGTCATCCTTAAAGAATTTTCTCTTTCCTCTTAGAAATCTCTTGCCATGAAGAAGCTTGTAAGCGGTGTTCCAGTTTTTGAAGTCCGGTGTCCAGTCTACACACCAAGTGCCTGCACAGCTGAGCAGTTATCCGGCCAGTGTTACCATGCCAGTTGCACCAGACTTTGAGATGAATGGTCCAGGGTCCTTCACGCTTTCCATCCGTGCTGAGTTGAGCATTGAGCTAGCAACCCGGCCTTGTAAAAATCAGTCAAAATTGCTAAAGAAATGGCAAGTTTGCCACCCAATATGTCACAAGCCAGAGGACAGAACAACAACCAAGAAAATGTTGGTGGGATCTCTCCATGGAGTTACACAGTGACTGTTCTGGGTATGTTGAGGTATGGTCTATCGAGAAGGCAGGTGTATAGGGTTGAGAGGGATCCAGGATCTGCTATGATAGAATGGCAGAGCAAACTTGATGGGCTGAATGGCCTAATTCTGCTCTTATGTTTTATGATATTCCAAAACAGAGCATGGAATGGAGACATAAGATGCTGGAAATATAGAGCAATACACACAAAATGCTGGAGGAACTCAACAGGTTGGGCAGCACCTATGGAGGTAAATGAACAGTCGACACTTCAGGCAGAGACTCTTCAATTCAATTCAAGTTTAACTGCCATTCAACCACACGTAAATAGCCATGAATACTGCTAAACAAAACAGCGTTACTCCGGCGGCCAAGGTGCAAAACAACCGTACCAACAGTCACACACAGCACGTAGAGGATAGCAAGCACATATCAGACCGAGTCCACGAATGCGACAGTCGACCACAATGCAGCCTGCCTTCAGCCGAGTGAACCCTGGGGAGGCAACACCGACTCCAGCCAGACGCTCCCAGTGGAGCACTCCGGCATTATTAGAACCCTTCCGAATCCCTCCAGCATTTTGTGCATGTGTTGTTTGGAATAGACCATAACTGCCAAAAGCATGGAGCGACATGTCACAGTTCCTTTACCACCGCTGCACAATACCACTCCCCATCAGGAACAGTGAATGACTAAGCCTTTAAGATATGAGTCGCCCTTTCCACGTCACAGGAGACACCTCTGTGAAGCCAGACGCAGGCGAGAGCTCAAGTTACCTGACAGAATTTACTTTGCTGTAACCTTACCTGCATCGCCCTCTTGTCAGCTCAATCGCTTCGCTCGAATTCTTTCTGCACCTAAACTGATTTCACCAGCTACATTTTTGCTCAGTTGTATTGGCTACCAGTTAAACGAGAAACACGGGTCGAGCTTACGCTGTTCCAGAGCAGGCTAAATAATGAAAGATAAAATATTTTCCACTTCCTCGTACACACTCCGACATTTCTTCATGCAAAAGGTCAAACACGTCAGAAGGCAGACAAAGTTTGTACGGTGGTGTAGTGGTTAGCACAATGGTTTACGGTACAAGTGATCCAGGTTCACTTCCCGCCGCTGCCTGTAAGCAGCTTATATGTTCCCCCCCCCCACCCCCCGTCTGCATGGGTTTCCTCCGGGTGCTCCAGTTTCCTCCAACAATCCAAAGACCTATGGACTAAATTATTCCGTAAGGTTCGATAGGCGGATTGCTGGGCAGCACGACTCAAGGGGCCGGAAGGGCTTGTTTCATGCTGCACCTCATCAATAAATAAATAAATAGATAGATAAATATAAATTACCATTACTTCAATACACCAGCAGAACCTGTGCCATACAATCTTCGAAGGTTTAAGGTCTCAAACCGTCCAAGAAGGGAAGAGTGGGTAAGCAAACTCCTCTGAACCTGTGTTCATCCAAATACAGGGCATTTATATAAGTCTTTCAGGCCATTCCAAAGCACTTTATAGCTAATAAGTACTTTAAAAGTTCAAATGATCCAAAAGAAGAAAACAAGGGCCATCAGACATTCTGCCTGTATTTCAAGTCTCAATCAATACAAAGAACTCATGTTGCAACGCTCTTTTCCCGTGCAAAGGGATTCTGGCAATTTAAATCTATGCTGGAAATTGATCTGTTCTTGGATGATATTTTAAAAAATAAAAACAAGACAGGATTCTACTTGAGCTGAACAACCGAGAGGCTACTAGAAACCAAACAGACCTGTTTGGTCAGAAAACAGAAGCCATTATGTCTTCACGCAGAGGTATGGGAACCACCTCCTTCAAAGAAAAGATCACTCATTCTCTCAACCGGCCATCATTGTATAGGGGTGGAATTTCACCTGGTCTGTATCTTACCCAAGTCTGAGCTCTCAAATCCAAAGAGCGATCTATCAGTTCATGAGGTGAAATAATCCCAACTGGGATTAAATGGCACATTTTTCTTTGCACTACATTACCACGGCAACACAACAAATTTCACATCACGTAAGGTAGTGATAATAAATCTGATTCTGATAGGGACAGGCATGTTCTGACTCTTCCTGCAGATGTATATCACAGAAATATTTTCAGACCGGCTGATAGCACACTGGGAGGCGGGGTGCAGATAAATCTCTAACTAAAGGAGGTGTAAGGCACTCCTTTCCTCCTCTTAGCTGAAGGTCACACTTGGGTAAGGTGTAGCACTTACTTAGCACCCCCCCACCCACCCGAACAGGGTCTCATGCAGCCACAGGGCCAAGTGATGGATGGATGGTCGTATGAGTAGCTGGTGCACGTCACAAGTCCTGGTTACGCGACCACTGATGACAAGCAGACAATCTCTGAAGAGTATTGGTCATGGCTGGGGTCACCTGTCACTGCCCAGAAAAAGGCAATGGCAAACCACTTCTGTGGAAAAATTTGCCAAGAACAATCACAGTCACAGAGAGACTGTGACCGCCCGCATCACGGAGCACGGCATATAATGATGAATCACAAGGCGATTGACAATGGTCGCTTAAACTACTAACTGGCAGGTCTTTGGACTGTGGGAGGAAACCAGAGCACCCAGAGGAAACCCACGTTGAGAATGTTGAGGAATGTTGGAGAATGTTGAGGCTCTGCACCAGTTCGGCCTGAAACGTAGACTGGACTCTCTTCCTGGCCTGGCCTGGCCTGGCCTCCAGCAATTTGTGTGCAGATTGCTATGATTATGACAGTGAGTTCCACAACCTAATGAATCTATATGTGATAAGTAGCTTTTCCTAAATTATCTGTCGTGTCTATTTCCCAAACCTATTTATTTAATTAGAGATAGCGCCAAGGTACAGGCCCTTCCAGCCCATTGAGCCTGCACCATCCAATACACTATGTGACCAAATAACCCACTAACTTGTTCATATTTGAAATGCGGGAGGAAATCAGAGCGCCCGGAGGAAAGGGCGGGTCATGGGGAGAGCACACAAACTCTGTACAGATAGGGGCTGAATTGAGGTCGGGTCGCTGGTGCTGTAAAAATGTTATGCAACTTAGTTTCAAATGAAGCTAAACTTTCTCACTTCAATGAAAAACACTTCATTCCAGACTAATCCAGCGCAGCTTCACATTTAATCACAACGTGTAGCAGACAAGAGACACTAGGCTGTTATTAAGTCTTTCACATTGCCCTCCAGAGCCAAGGTGGATTAAGGTCAACATATGACTTTGTTACTGCTTTTATTTCCAGAACCAACTACAAGTAATCACAGTGTTCATCCCTCACAGTGGGACTACTGTACTACATATAACAGTGATACCAACTCCAACATGGTACATTTAATAAAAACAGAAAATGCTGCAAGTGTTCAGCGGCGAAGGGAAAGAGTTAATGTGTCACGGTGAAGACCCTTCATCTGAACTGGGAAAGAGACAAAAGGGATTTCTTAAAACTCTTCAGCTGAGGTGGGGGTGGAGGTAGTGTTTCCAAGAGGGCAGAACTGGGGTTACCATGGCGATAAGCTGAAAGCAAGGTTGTTTGGTCAACAAGTGAATGGGAACAGTCAGATAATAAGAATGTAGATAAAGAAATGTCTTCAAGAGTTGCAAAATGCAGAGCAGGGAGACATGCCCAACTGGTTGGGCTGGGCCATGTCTTCCAATCTCAGAGAAGCTGGAATAAAAAAGGTGAAAAGAAACAAGCTGAGCCTAAAGATTAATAAAGACAATCAACTTACCTCAAGTTGGAGGATTCAATGTAAAATCTGGAATACCACAATGTAGAACACAGAAGAGTACAGCTCTGTACAGGTTCCTCGGGGCCTTCTCCAAGATCAGCCTTACACTTCATTTCCCTTCCATTTACTTACTGCTCATTACACCGCTGGCATTCAGGGCAGCAATGAAGGTCCTCCATCTCTGCCTGCCCTTGGCCATCTTCTCTACTGCGTCCCAGGTGTAGTTCAGGGTCCTCATTTCTGCCTCGACGACACAGCACCCTGCTGTCTTTGGTCTCCCGCATTTCCTCTGCCCTTCAAGGATCCAGTGATCGAGTTGGCCTCTCTTCTCATCATGTGGCCAATCCATCTCCAACATTTCCTCATGATGATTGTGGCCATGTCCTCTTGGTGACACTGAAGGAGCAGGGCTTGGCTGGAGACCTTTCTTAACCGGAAAATACGCAGGGTCTTCTGGAAGCTCGTGGTGCGGAATGACAACAATTTGGCAAGGTCGTTCTCTGTCATGTGCCGGCATTTTGACCCATAAAAGAGTGTGGACAGAACACGGCTCTGGTACAACTTCACCAGCTTTTTAAATCATCCATATGCCTATCTAAGAGTTGCTTCAATGTCCCCAATGTATATGCCTCTCCCACTTCTCCTGACGGCTCCTATCACACACTCACACCCCTGTGTTAATGGCCAGGCAGATGAGGTACTATTCCTCAATCTTTCAAATGACATCATTGGATAGTGCAGGAGACTATGGACTGACAAGCCAGAGTGGGAGTGGGATAGAAAACAGGAACCTCCGGGTCACTCCTGTGGAATGAATGCAGCAGGCCACATCGCGATCGCCCACTCTGCGTTTGGTTTTTCCAGTGTGGAGACGACCACATTGTGAACACTGAACAGAATGCAGTGCAATAGACTGGCAGTACAACTGGATGGCTGCTTCGCTCGAAGGGCTGTTGGAGTCCCAGGAGAAGAGCTGAAACAGCAAGTATTGAACCGTGTGTGGCTGCAAGAGAAAGTACAGAAGCAAGGGGGCAGGGTGGCTGGTGGAAAGAGAAGAGTGTTCCAGAGAGGTTCCAAGGGAATGGACCCTGCAAAATGCTGAAAGGGGAAGGGAGAAGGGGATGTATCTGATGGTGGAACTTGTCGAATGCAGAGACTGGTGAAGTGGAACGTGAGGACCAGCGAACTCTCTCCTCATCCTTCGGCCTGTTACTTCGTCATCTGGAGCTGAGATGGACTGAGGTAAATCTGTACCTCACACAAAATGCTGGAGGAACTCAGCAGGCCAGGCAGCATCTATGGAAAGAAGTACAGTCGACGTTTTGGGCCAAGACCCAAAGAGTCTTTTCTCCTCACAGATTCTGCCTGACTTGCTGAGTTTCTCCAGCATTCTGCGTGTCGCTCAGATTTCCAGCACCTGCAGAGTTTTTTCTTGTTCTTGTTTGTAAATATGTACTACTTCATTTTGAAAGCCAACCGCAAGTAATCAGAGTATTCACAAATGAAACAATGTGAACAGAGGATTTGGAAATGGCCATGTCATCCTGCTTTGCATTTCACAGCTCCTCCATTCTTTTGTCTACGTTCTCTCTCTCTAACTGTTCTCATTCACTCTCTGACACAATAACCTTGTTTACATCTTCTCCCAATGGTCACTCCAGTTTTACCCTCTCAAAGGCACACCCCTCACCCACCCTCCCTGCAGCCTGACGAGCTCCCTCCTGGTTCTAATGAAGGGTCTTTGACCTGGCAGGTTAGCTCTTTCTCTTAGTAAACACAAAGTACACTGCAGAAGCTGTGGTCAAATCAAGACGTACAAAAAAGCTGGATGGATGAACTCAGCAGGTCGGGCAGCATCTGTTGAAAGAAGCAGTCAACGTTTCGGGTCGAGACCCTTCGTCAGGACTACAGGACGGGGCAGGGGCCCTATAAAGAAGGTGGGGGGAGGGTGGAAAACCAATCAGAGGAAAGATCAAGGGGTGGGGGAGGGGATAGGCAGGAGAGGTGAAGAAGGAATCTAAGGGGAAAGCACTATGGGTGGTAGAAGAAGGCAGAGTCATGAGAGAGGTGATAGGCAGCTAGAAGAAGAGACAGAGTGAAGGTGGGATGGGGAAGGGAGAGGGAGGGAATTACCGGAAGTTGGAGAATTCGATGTTCATACCAAGGGGCTGGAGACTACCCAGACGGTATATGAGGTGTTGCTCCTGCAACCGAAGTTTGGCCTCATCATGGCAGTAGAGGAGGCCATGTATGTACATATCCGAATGGGAATGTGAAGCAGAGTTGTAGTGGGTGGCAACCGGGAGATCCTGTCTGTTGTTGTGGACGGAGCGGAGGTGCTCGACGAAGCGGTCCCCCAATCTGTGTCGGGTCTCACCGATGTAGAGGAGGCCACACCGTGAGCACCGGATGCAATAGATGACACCAGCAGACTCACAAGTGAAGTGTTGCCTCACCTGGAAGGACTGTTTGGGGCCCTGAATGGTGGTAAGAGAGGAGGTGTAGGGACAGTTGTAGCACTTACGCTTGCAGGGATAAGTGCCAGGTGGGAGACCTGTGGAGAGGGACGTATGGACCAGGCAGTCGCAGAGGGAATGATCCCCACAAAAAGCAGAGAGGGGTAGAGAGGGAAAAATGTCCTTAGTGGTGGGGTCCTATTGAAGGTGGCGGGAGTTGTGGAGGATAATATGCTGGATCCGGAGGCTGGTGGGGTGGTAGGTGAGGACAAGGGGAACACGGCCCCTGTTGTGGTGACGGGAGGATGGGGTGAGGGCCGAAGTGCGGGAAATGGAGGAGATGCAGGTGAGGGCATCATTGATGATGGCAGAAGGGAAACCATGATCCTTAAAGAAAGAGGACATTTGGGATATCTGGGAATGGAAAGCCTCATCCTGGGAGCTGATGCGGCAGAGACAGAGGAACTGGGAATAGAGAATAGGGAAAACGTTGACTGCTTCTTTCAACGGATGCCACGCGACCTGCTGAATTCATCCAGCTTTTTTGTACATCTAGCTATTTCTCTTGTCACAGATGTGGCCTGACCTGCTGAGGACTTACAACATTTTCTGTTTTTATCTTGGATTTTCAGCATCCCATTTTCCCAAACAGGACACACTAGGATTTTGAAACGAGATGTTCTGCCTTCCAACAAGGCCATTTAGCATCTGTTCAGAACAGGAAGGGTGTCCAGGTCTTGCATGCTGTTTTGTGCAGATCTGCGGGGCAGAGATGCAGAGGGCATGTTCTTTTTGTAACTTTACACACACAGAAGGGAAGTTGATTCCTGGCTGGTGATGGAAGCAGGTATCACCTCCCTCTCCCCCCCACAGGCTTCTACCCTCTTCCTTTCCAGTCCTGATGAAGGGACTCGGCACAAAACGTGGACAATTCATTCCCCAGCATAGATGCTGCCTGACCTGCTGTGTTCCTGCAGCATCTGTAGAAACTATTGTATCAATGATAGTGGTTTTGAGATTATGCATTTTCCCATTAATTACTGATCCATTATGATGGTATTTAACTCCCTTCTTTTTGTTGTGATCTTGTCGAGACTGAAGCAAAGCACAGTAACATTATGTCCCTGCTTACCTTCATCCTTCTCTGAGAAAGAGGACAGTCGCCTCGACCGACACTGGAAACCAGTGGAATTCGTTCAGTATTTAGACGTTGCTTTCAGCCGCAGTGTTAGCATTTTACTTTCAGTTTGAGAATTTCAGTAAAAGGCCCTGTTAGCCTGGCATTTATTGTTTTCCTTTCCCCTAAAAATTCTGGGAAGTCTGTGAACTGTTGACCTGCTTCAGTGTCTCTCTCCGCCATATCCAAGCGTTCCAACACACACACACAAAAATATACAGGGAATGGAGGGAGATGGTTTGTGCACTTGCAGACAAGGATTTGTTTAAACTAGCGTCACGTTCAGCACAGAGATGATGGGCCAGAGCCTGCCCCTGTTGTGCTCTCTTCCCCTCCTGGTTAAAGCTAGCCCAGGGATGGGCGGAAGTTTAGGCCACATCAACTCAAATTCTACAGTTGACAATGTCTTATCCAATATATTATTTTCTGCCACTAGGTTGGCCAAATCAAGCGTTTGAGGAACATATAATGACTATACACAAAATGCACGCTGTCCTGCCAAGCTGTTACCCTCTGATTTTTCTCTTTAATCTATTATGCAGTAGAGGTGAAGCAGAAAGAATGTTCAAAGCACTCAGTGGAGTGTTACATGGTTGAATCAGCTCTCAGGAATCTGGAACTGAATTGTTGTGGTGGTTAGACTTGTTATGTTTGTGAAGGGCAGACTGAAGTTATAGCTACTATTACAATTTTAATCTAAGTATACACTGTATCATGCTACACACGTCAATTATACAACCCCAATCAAAGTTGACAAGTTAGAACCAGGTAGAACAACCTTGGCACATTTCACCCATCAGGAATTAGAAGGGAGGCACATAACTGGAAATGATAAAACCACTGACTCACAGCTCCAGCAATCTCCTTTCACTCCTGAACGCCCAAAGCGTCTGTGTGAAGATCACACCGGCTCCCTGGGACATGGTGAATTTCCCTCAGACGCTCCGGTTTCCTCTCCACATCGCAGAAACGAGCAGGTTGGGATGTAAGGTGGGGGCTGTAAATTGCCCCTACTCTGAAGCTGAATGCTGGAACCTCGGGGGAGCTGACGATGAGGATTAAACTGGATTGGGCTAGGATTAGCGTAAAGTGGGAGCCTGGTGGTCGGCACACACTCAGTAAGACAAAGAACCTGAATCCCTTCTGTCTCTCCATTCGACGTTGGATGGAGTAAATTGCCAACAAGGTTCAAGGTTCAAGGTCCATTTATTATCAAAGTATGTATGCAATGTACAGCTCTGAGATTCATCTTCTCCCAACAGCCACGAAACAATGGAAGCCCTTCAAAGAAGAATATCAACACCTCTCCCACACGCAAATGGTGACAAGAACATCACCCCCCCAAAACAAATCATGCGAACAGAAGTACAGAGGTGAATGAAGATCAGCAAAGAGCTCAAGGGACAATCTGATAAGAGATTGAGAGGTGGTGTGATGACAAGTGAATGGTTGTGAAAATGCTTCCAAATGGCTCCTGGGACCTCCCAATTCCCCAGAATTGTTACTAGACCTTTCCCAAAAGTGAGTGACCCAGAGGATCTCATTCTGTTCAAAGCACCTCCCGATCTGAACAATTTCTTCACACGAGACAGCCTGTTCAACTTGTACTATTGAATCACATCAATACATCAGTAGGTTATTTGAACCTGTTTCAGAACGCGGATTAATGACAGTGATCTGATGGTGCCAGAGGTTTCTGCTGACCTAAGTGACTTCTTCCAGTTTGTCTGTGAAACAAGCTTAATCTTCTTTTATCCAAGTCTCTCTTTTCTCTTTCAAGGTGTCTGGGGTCCTGTTAGAGTCTGTGATCTACAGCTGCGGCTCTCGCTAGTGAGGAGAGCCTGTCCGAGATCCCAAAGTGTTGCGATGGGCCGTAGTTGTTGATGGACGCTAGATCATGGTCACTCTGGGGGCTTTGCTATTTCTTACATGGTGGGGGGAGGAGGTTGGGGCTTTTGCTTGAGCAAGTGGGGGAGGGTCGATGCTTTTGTTGCTGCTTATGCATGGGAGGAGGGAGGGGGGCTTTGGGATTCTGTCAGTCATTCTTTGGAGTTATTTCTGTTTCGTGGATGTCTGTGAAGAGTAAGAATTTCAGGTTGTATACTGTATACATTCTCTGATACTAAACTGAACCATTGAACAGAATATTTGAAGCCAGACATCAAATAACAGTTATTTACAAAATTAAAGCTTCATAAAGTCAGAAGCCCATGAACATATAAGAGGACAATCAGGAACAATGCAAGGCAAACTGATTAGCTAGAGCCTACCAAACCCAGTGCACAAGAATCATAACACTGATTCCGGAACATGCGCTGAAACACACAATCTACAACTCTATAGAAACACAGGAGATTTTGCGGATGCTGGAAATCCAGAGTAACACACACAAAATGCTGCAGGAACTCAGCAGGTCGGGCAAGATAAAAAGTCAAAGTTTCAGGCTGAGACACTTCAACAGGACTTCACCTATCACTCTGATTGTGACCCAGAGTTATGGGGAGCATTTGGGGAACAAAGTTGAATATGTAATAATGTTCTTTCAAACAAATGTCCTAGGATCAATCTTCTGAAAAGTATCCCAAATGAAATTTTAGCCCATGCCTGCAATATTATGCCAGGAATGAGAAGTAAAATGCTACTTCTTGAGCAAATATCTCAAATTTTCAACAAAACAACTTTTATTTGTAGATGGGTGCATTTAGTCCCTGGACACACAAATGTGTTATGCCAACCTCTGCAGAATATACTTACTCCCTGTAGCAACTCCCAAGGAGACACTTTGTTAGACCGAGCCCTGGTCATACCAGATTAATTGGGGAGTTGCCAAGAGGCTGCCTCCTCAGAAGGAAAGTCTTCTTCAGAAAGAGAACTTGGAGTCCCAGAGTTAGGGCTGAGCGATGGGAAACATAATTCCTCCAAAGCTTTGTGAAACATGTAATTCCCTACCCCAGAGGCTGTGGTTGCACAGTCATTGCAAGTCTGAGATAGGCAGGCTCTCTGGGCGCACAGGTAATGATAGAATACAGGATAATGTGAGAGAAAGATATCATTGCCCATGACTCTACTGAATGCTTTGAAGATTCACTGGAATGTTTCCAGTGGTGATTTGTTTGCCATTTTTTCAGGAGAGATTGATGGTGCAGTACTGTAGACATAAGCATAAACGCTTTACAGCACTAGCTGTAAAATTGGGGTTCAATTCCCGCCATTGTCTGTAAGGAGTTTGTACATTCTCACTGTGACCGTGCAAGTTTCCTCCAGGTGCTCCGGTTTCCTCCCACAGCCCAAAGATGTACGCTTAAGGTTACTCAGTTGTGAGAGCCGGAATCCTGGCAGAAATTGTGGGCTGGCCAGAACAATCCTCGCTGAATTGATTCAACGCAAACGATACAGTTCACTGCATGTTTTAATGTACATGTGACAAGTAAAGCTAATCTTTATCTTTCTTTGTAGACAGTGGAGTTTTGGGAGAAGAAGGGAAGTTCTCATTACAACAGAAAATTCTCTAAGGGCTTGAATTTACACGTAGGAAGATTGTTTGCAATGGCTGAAGTATCTCAGCTTTAGAATAAGGGGCAGGCTTTGTAAGATTAAAATGACGAGAAATATCTTTTCAGAGGGTGATGAATTCAGGGTGGCTATAGAGGATTAGTCATCCCATTCATTGAAAACATGGTCAAAAGAGATCCTTGGACACTGAGGGAATCCAGGTATACCAGGATGATGCTGGAAACTGTCACTGAGGTAGAGGGATAGCCAGGATAGTTCAGGGAGCATGAAGGGCTGGGTGCCCAATTCCTGCTCCGATTTCAGAAGCAGATTTATTATCACTGACATACATCATGGGATTTGTTGCTTTCCAGCAGCAGTTCAGTGCACCACATTAAAATATAAGTTACAATAAGAAATATAACAATTACATCGTGGAAAAAGAGAGCAGGGCAGTGAGGTGGGGCAGTGTTCATGGACCATTCAGAAACCTGATGGCAGAGGGGAAGAAATTGTCCCTACAACATTGAGCGAGTGTCTTCAGGTTCCTGCACCACCTCCCAGATGGCAGCACTGAGAAGCTGTCCCTTCCCGTGCCTTGTAGCACATCGGGCAGCCATTCCCTCAGCATTTTCCCCCGTTTTTTTTACGAGGCCGAGTTGCTAGCTTGTCGCTCGGCCCGGTACGGAGCTGGCCGGATTCGATCCCAGGACCACTCGCCTGAAGTCCACTCTGCCACCGGCCGGCTTTTCCTATCAGAAGAGGCAAATGAATTCTGCACACGACGAAGCAGGTTTCATGGACGATTTGGGCTGCCCCCTCTCCTGCTCCCATTAGTTTAGTTTTCAGGTTCAGTTGCAAATTATGCGGAAGAGGACAAATTGTGAGAGACCCAACTGCAATAATACATCAACCAACAAACAAATGACATATTTGCCAACATGGATTTCCTTGTGACAGTAACGGAGTTCCCTTTCATAGACGCTGCTCTCAAACTAATTACCGGCACACACCAGGGGATAAGGAGTCTTGCGGGAGGCATCTCTGTGGGGTTTTAGGCAGCTTCAGGAATCCCCACAGTGTGCAGAGCTGTAACAGTGACCCACTGGCCACCACTCACTCCTTGGTATTTGCTGTTGCTGCAACTCCCTGCGATACTGGCCTTAGAGATGACGCCATTGCACCAGTAATTCCCATGGACAGCCGCCTGGGGTCAGGGGACTGTAGGAGCACCACTGGCGATCGTTTCTGTTGCTCTGAACCAGAATGCCAGGAATTCCAATCTCTTTGAAAGTGCCCTCTCCTACCTCGCATTCTGCTCTCAGTAGTTATAATAAAAGAGGCCGAGGCTGCAACAGATTTTGTGCCAAGATCACAAGCGCTGAAGTATCAGTCACCTGAAATTAATGCACATTTCCTAAAATACAGCAACTGGGAAATGTCATTCTCTGGGGAAATAATACTCACATTAGAACATTCCCAATGAATGAACCACAATATTTAAACCCAGCCTTCCTTGATCATCCCCCAAACTCAATACCATAATGTATTAGCAGAATTGGGCCATTTGTCCCATTGTCTGCTCCATCATTCAATCATGGCTGACCTATTTTCCCCCTCAACCTTCCCACCCCACCTCCTGCAAGAACTCCGACTCTCAATTCCTCCATCTCCTTTGCATTTGCTCCAGTTATGAAACACTCAGGAAAGGCAGCACCCGTGGAAAAGAATAAACAGTCGACGTGACGGGCCGCGACCCTTTATCAGGACGAGATTTTTTTTAAATGAGGTTAGAGTAAAAGGTGGGGCAGGGAGAGGGAGGAAAAACAAGGTAGTAGGTGATAGGTGGAACTGGGAGGTGGGGGAGGGGTGAAGTAAAGAACTTTGATTGGTGAAAGAGTTAAAGGGCTGAAGAAGGGGGAATCTGATAGGAAAGGACAGAAGGCCATGGAAGAAAGGGAAGGAGGTGGAGCACCAGAGGCAGGTTTTGAGCAGGTAAGGAGATAAGGTGATAGAGGGAAATGGTGGGGGGGGGGCAGTATTACAGGAGGTTCAAGAAATCGATATTCATGCCATCAGGTTGGAGGCTACCCAGACAGAATACGGGGTGTTGCATCGTAGCAGTAGATATAGTCCAGAGGTACAGTCTAGGTAGCTGTCATAATCCGTGGGAACCTGTATATTGCTGAGACCCAATTCAGACTGGGAGACCGCTTCGCCGAGCACCTACACTCCCTCCGCCAGAAAAAGCAGGATCTCCTGGTAGCCACCCATTTTCATTCTACTTCCAATTCCCCCCCCCCCCCCATTCCAACATGTCAGTCCATGGTTTCCTCTACTGCCGCAATGAAACCACACTCAAGTTGGAGGAGCACCACCTTATATCCCATCCGGGTGGCCTCCAACCTGATGACGTGAACATTGATTTCTCGAACTTACGGTAATTACCCCCACCTCTACATATCTTTCACCATTTCCCTCTCTCACCTTATCTCCTTACCTGTCCATCACCTCTGTCAGGTGTTCCACCCCCTTCCCTTTCTTCCATGGCCTTCTGTCCTCTCCTATCAGATTCCCCCTTCTCCAGCCCTTTATCTCTTTCACCAATCCACTTCCAGCTCTTTACTTCACCTCTCCACCTCTCCCAGTTTTGCCTAACAACTACCACTTAGTACTTCTTCCTCTCCCCCCTCACCTTCTTACTCTGACTTCTCTTTTTTTTTGTCCAGTCCTGAGAAAGTGTCTCAGCCCAAAACGTCAACTGTTTACTCTTTTCCACAGATACTGCCTGCCTTGCTGAGTTCCTCCCTTTTTGGGAGTGTTTTTTGGATTTCCAGCACCTGTAGATTTTCTTTTGTTTGTGATGAGACATTTAATGTGTGTACCTCTGAAATGTCATCTTCTTTCCTTTACCGTGGTTTCCCCTCTACAGAGCCCCAGACTACATTGCCCACTGCTCTCCTCTCCTCTCCACCTGGACAGAGTTTCTGCCAGCTCTAATAGGATGCCACCATCAAACACATGGTTCCCCTCTCTCCTCTTTCAGGGATCCTATTGCAAATCCCACCAACTACCCTCGTCACATCGCACCTGCCCATGCAGCCAGAGGAGGTTCAACATCTGTCTCTTTCACCCTTTCCCTTCCCACATCCAAGAACCCAAACAGCCCTTGCAAGTGAGGCAGCAATTCATCTGAACTTCTTCCTCCTAGGGCAGGCAGTGGACAACGTGTGGTGTTCTCTGCACTGGACAGACCAAACACTAGACGGAGGACTGCTTTGTACAGAACCTGCATTCAGACCACAGTAATGATTCTGAATTTCCACATGCCTGCCACTTTAATTTGCCATCCTCACCCCACCATGACCTACTGGTCTGTGGCGTCCTGTACTGTTACCACGAGACTCAACGCAAGCCCAAGCAATACTATCTCATCTTCTGCCTGGTCCTTCCAGAATGAACGTTCAATTCTTCAACTTTAGATAATGTACTCTTCATCCGGCCTGCAAAAGAACTCTTCATCCGGCCTGCTTGCTTTCCCTTTATCTTTTCCTTACTCTGTTCAGCCTTTCCTTTTGGGCAAATTCCAGCAGAACAAAAACCATATTGCAGAGCCATCATAGCGAAATCTGACTCCACCTGCCACATGGCTTCAAGAAGCAACGCAGCATCTATGGAAATGAAAGAAAACAGTCGACGTTTTGGTCCAAGACCCTAGGACAGGAAAGGAAGGGGGAACTTGACAGGATAAATGGATGGGAGGGGTGGGGAGGAAGAGGATAGCTAGAACATGATAGCTGAAGTCAGGTAGGGTGGAAAGATAAGGAGCTAGAGGAGGAGGAATCTGGGAGGAGAGGCGAGGACCCAGGCGAAAGTGACAGACAGGTGAGAAGAGGTATGAGGCCAGAGTGGGAATAGAAGAGAGGAGGGTGAGGGATTTTTTTTCACCAGAAGAATAATCGATATTCATACCATTAGTTTGGAGGCTACCCAGACAGAAGGTTAAGGTGTTGCTCCTCCACCTCGAGGGTGGTCTTATTGTGGCAGAAGAGGGGGCCATGGACCAACATATCAGAATGGGAACGGGAACTAAACTATTTGGCCACTGAGAATGTTTGGCGGATGGAGTCGAGGTGCTCACCCCATCAGAGGAATTGCATCCATGTGACCTAGTATTCTATGAAAAGTCCTTCATCTGCAAATTTGGCTGTTTCTCTTTCCACAGCTGCTACTGGACCTGCTGAGTTTTCCAAGCATCAGGTAACCTCAGCTTTCCTTGTACGACTCTTGTAAGTTTAACCTGAGACAAATCTCTCAACTTATTACTAACAACACGTAGCAAAACCAAGCAGATTCATTTGCTGGTCCCTCTTCCCACTGATACATTTTCACTCACCCTATCACAAAGATTCCTTTAGTTTTACACATTCCTCCTTCACATTCTCGCCTACTGAAACCAGTATCTCTCAGTTTCCCATTCTGATGGAGAGCCACAGACTGGAAACATCTTTCCAGTGATGTTGCCTGACCTGGTGTGTATTTCCAGTCCCATCGACCCACATATGCACCATAGTCTTCCCTGCCCCTTCCATCAATGTATTATCCAAACTTCACTTAAATGTTGCAGCCGAACCCACGTTGGCAGCTTGTTGCACACTCACACCAGTTTTTGAGAGAAGAAGTTCCCCCTAAGTTTCTCCTTAAATATTTCACCTTTCACAGCTAACGTCTAGTCCTAGTCTCAATCAACTTGAGCGGAAAAAACCTTCTCCGGCCCCTTATAATTTTGTACAGCTCTTTCAAATCTCCCTTCATTCTCCTAAACTCCAGGGAATAAAGTCCGAACCTATTCAACTTTCCATATAACTCAGATCCTCAAGTCCTGGCTGGGAAATTCCATACAATTCCCACATGCTTTGAGAAATTCCAAGCTGAGTTGGTCTTCAGTTGCTTAGAGTGAAGGTGAAGGACAGGGTTTCTCGCCCTGAGCTGACGACGATGACAAGAATTATTCAATTAATGATAGGTACCCACACAATAAACTGCAGGTTTCTGTTAGTTTATTGTTAAAAGTGCACAAATGGAACCCAGGTACATCTCGGTGTCATTCACCTGGAGAATAATATGCAAGGAGTAACAGAGATGAACAGACTTTACACAGCAGTTGAACACTCCCAGTCGGTGAACAGGAACTCTTACAGAATCCAGGTGCAATACATGTAGTGAAGGTCTTCAGATTGCTCAGATGTGAAAACATTATCAATTTAAATGGCACACATTCAAATTAATAATTAATAGGCCTCCTAGTCCAACACTGCGAAACTGGGTGCCAACCAACCATTACTTTTAAATTATTTCATCTTTAGATGCAACAGGGGCAGCACAATGTTATTAAGGCACCAGTGACCTGGATTCAAACCCTGCTGCTGTCTGTGAGGAGTTTGTACGCTCCCCCCAGTGACGGTGTGGGTTTCTTCAGGGTGCTCCGGTTTCCTCCCACAGTCCAAAGATGTACAGGTTAGTAGGTTAATTGGTCACATGGGTGAAAGTGGGCAGTGTGGATTTGCCGGTGGGAAGGGCCTGCTACCACACTAAATCTCTAAAAAAATGAATACATCTTTTAAGTTCTTTAAAGTTTGGTGGTGTCCACCACTAAAAATGCAACTTTTCTTAAACTTCAATCTCAAGGGAAAAAAGTACTGATGCGCTTTGACAAGGGCAATAGAATAAAAGACACTCTGTCATGCTAAAAATCATCCAAATTTAATTCCTTCAGAGCAAACCAAAAATGGTAAATTGATTTATTATTGTCACATGCACTGAGATACAGTGAAGGACTTTGCTTTGTATGTTTCCATTCAGGTGATTTCATTCCAACAGTAGTCACAGGAGCAGTGCAATCACTCGAGTTCTCCTCAGGCAGGGGTTCCCAATCTGGGGTCTGCAGACCCCTCGGTTAATGGTAGCGGTACACGGCACAAGAGAGGTTGGGAACCCCTGTAAGGGGTTGTCTATTAGTGGGTCCTCAGGTGGCATTATGGCCGATCCGGGATCCACATGTTCTGCTGCAGTGTGGGCGAGAGTAAGTGGCGGCTGTGGTTAGTGTCTGGGTCTGGGTCAGTCTCTCTTTTCGCAGCTGCCTTTTATTTTCTGCGGCACAGCAGAGGATACGCTCATGCACCCGAACAGATTTTCTCCAGGTGCATCTATAGACTGCAATGTCTCCTCAGTTTTTAGATGTAACATTGAATTTCTTCAGGCTGACTTTGATGTTATCTTTGAAGCGTTCCTAATGCCCACCAGGGGCTCCCTGACCTTACTTCAACTGAGAGGAAGTGATCTGTTTGGGGGGACGCGAGTTTGGCATCCAGGCGACAGAATCTATCCATCACGGTTGGCGTTGCTTCATCGTGGAGGAAATGCTCTTCATGTTGGTCTCCTTCAGTATGCTGGAGTTAGTGCGCCTGTCCTTCCAGCTGATCTTCCAATCTTTCAAAATGATCTTTGGTGTTATTGTTCCAGGGCTTTCAGGTGCCCACGATTCAGCTCCTTATAGTAAATGTAGGAAGGATGACTGCTCTATAGACCAAAAGTTTTGTTTGCACCTCTAGGTCACAGTCTTCAAAGACTTTTCCTTAATCTTGCATAGACTGCACTAACACTACTCAGGCAGTAGATGATCTCTGAATTGAGGAGAGAATGCTGCCAAGGCAGGGAAAGTGGTCTACATTTTCAAGGGTGCAATCATCAACTTTTATCAAGGGCTGGATAAATGGCTGGTTGGGCAGTGGATGGTATTGGACCTGTGTCTGTTTTTATATTCAAAACAAGACCCAGAGCTCCATATGTCTTGGCAAAGGCATTCAGGATACAATGGAGTGCCTCCATGATATTGGTGGTGATGAACTTGCTCTTAGCCTTGAACCGGTTTAGGTTGAAAACCCTATTGTCTATTCTATACAAGATTGGGATTACCTGGGAGAGGTCTTGGCCAAAGAGCTGAGAGATGGCAGGAATAAAGATGGCAAATAGGGAGGACGTAATGATACTGTCTGATTAGCTCCTGTTCTAACAGCAGGACAGATGTTGTGCTTGAGCCTGGTGGTACGTGTTGTGCTAACCTGCCTCCTCTTGGGCTGAGATCAGCAGGCTTAGGATTTTGAAATGCTTAATCCTTCAGAAATGAGGACATAAGAATTATGGCTGAAGAGAAGACAAATTCTATACACAGAGTAAAACTAAGTTACCCCAAAAAAAATCCATGCACATGCACCCAGGTCACAGTGCTGCATTTTGCCCTCTCTTTGCACTGAGTAGCAGCTCAAACACCATCCTTTGTCCTATGAACAGAAAAGACCACTTTCTAAAGCCATCGAAGATGCAAATAAAAACATACTCTAGCTTGGCAACACTCACAAGATGCTGGAGGAACTCTGCAGGCCAGGTAGCATCTTGAGTGTTGCTTGGATTTCCAGCATCTGCAGATTTTCTTGTCTTTGTGTTAATACTCCAGCTTGGTTTACCATTATCATTTCTGAACAGTATCTACATACATTCGATGTTCCAAAAATGTATCACTGGAAGCTGCTACTGAGCTGCTTGTTCCAAATGAGGAATGTTAGTGTTCAGAATCAGATTTATTTATTACACCTACAGTACTGTGTAAAACTCTTAGGTGTGTGTATATATCATACAGCGCAAGAGTACTGTATTTAGCAACATGCAGCGGAGAGCGAGTTTGCAAATTTGGTGGGAGCAAAAGATGTCGGGAACGGCAAGGGTGGAGCGCCATGGGAGGGGTGTGGGACAGGTGGCAGAGGAGTGGTGTCAGCGGCAAGGCATGGTGCAGGTGTAGACACTGCCGATCCTGAAACACCAGACAATGTCATTTGATTCAAAGCAATTGGTTTATTGACCATTACAGAATGTCTCCCTGGTCCTCGCCGCTCCATTCCCCTTCCCCTTCCCACCCTCAGTCCACAACAGAGACCCATATCAGAATCAGGTTTATCATCACTCACATGTCATGAAATTTGTTTTTTTTTTGTGGCAGCAGTACAGTGTAATACATGAAATTACTACAGTCCTGTGCAAAAGTCTTAGGCACCTGAGCTATATACATGTGCCTTAGACATTTGCATGGTACTGTACATCAAAACATACAGTGAAATGAAGTATTTGCATTAACAGCCACGTGCTGGGGCAGCCCACAAGTGTCACCACACATACCAGCACCAACACAGCAATCCCATAATGCTCGGTAGAACAACAGAGAAGACAACAAAACAACAACAGCAAAACAAGCCCCTTTCCTCCCTCAGTCTTATTTTATTGGATTTTTTCTTTCAGCTCAAATGTTTAAAAATGCAGGCTTGTGCACAGATATTTCAACCCAAGAATATTTGACCCAAATGACTTCCTGGCTAAGAACAGCTCCAATGCCATATTCAAGTTTGCTGATGACATTATTGTCATTGGCCAAATCAAAGATGGTGATGAATCAGCATATAGGAAGGAGATTGGAAATCTGGATGAGTGGTGTCATAACAACAACCTCTTACTCAATGTCAGCAAACCAAGGAGCTGATTGTTGACTTCAGGAAAAGGAAATCGGAGATCCATGAGCCAGTCCTCATTGGAGGATTAGAGGTGAAGAGGGTTAACAACTTTAAATTCATAAGTGTTATTATCTCAGGGGACTACAGCTTAAACTTTGAAAATGCACAAATGCACAACAGAAATTACCATGACAGGGCCAATTCTAACAGGAAGCAAAACTTACAGACTGAACAAGTGAGGTCGCAGAGAATGCAGAGCGTGCGTTGAAATGATCCACACAGACCAACATCAGCTTGGATTTCGACAGTCAGCTACAACACGCGGCATCCATTCCTCAGGAGGCAGGAGTCCAGTTCCGAGCCAAAGACTCAGTGAGATCATCGTGCCATTCCGGAGTAGAACAAAGGGTTGCAGGTTCAAAGCTCAGGAGTACGAGCTGTTTTCATGCTGCTCAGAGGTTAACACTTTGGGAACAGTGCCCAAAGCATACACAACCACACTTCCCACTTCCTTTCCATCTACTTCCAACCGAGCCACACTCTGGGTTACACCGTTTCTGCCTTTGTATCTAATCACTGTGATCGGCAATGAATAGCAGCCACCTCAAGGGAATTTCTTATTTGCATTTCAAAGCCTTGGTCCAGCCAGACACTGCCAAGTCTGGCTCCAACCTATTCAGGTTGACAGGAGACTGATTTACGCTATTGACTTCTAGTCTACTGTATTAGTCAAAATTTAAGTAAATACCCCAGATTTAATCGCTAAGTTTTAGCAAAATTCCCAAGACAAGGCCTCTTTTTTTGTCATTTGCATGATGGTTGAATACTCACGCCAAACTAGATTACATTTTGAAATGCTCAATTTCATTGCTTGCTTCAGTTACTAGCAATAATTATCCAGCTGAGGGAGCAGATCCAGGTAAAAACCTGGCATGCCCTCGACCAAACAACTTACTGGTACTTTTGGAAGCCAAATGAGTCCCTTTTGTGTTTAGAAACTCTTCTGTCCAGCTCTGCCGAGCTCAGGATTGATCCTGTTTGAACTATCAACCAAATCCAAACTTCAGCACAATCTTCCTTTTGTTTTTTGACAGTCTTACATATACCTGAACTTTGATGCGACTGGAATTTGTGATTTACATTTTGGTCAACACACACAAAATGTTGCGGGAGCTCAGCAGGTGAGGCAGCATCTAGGAAGAGTACAATCAACATTTCGGGCCAAAACCTTTCGGCAGGATTACACATCGACTATACGTTTTTCCACAGATGCTGCCTGCCCTGCTGAGTTCCTCCAGCATTTTGTGTGCGTTGCTCGGATTTCCAGCATCTGCAGATTTTCTCATTTGTGATGTCTTTTAGGACTGATTGAGCGATATGATGCTTTGCTGTCTCCGAGGGAGCTCGGCGAGGTTTGGTGCAGAGTATGCGGCCTCCGCACCAGGAGTCCAGGCACGAGCCCACGATTGACTCCACTGAGGTGTCGAGGGCACGAGACCAGGACCGACTCCATTGCTTCTCTCCAATTGAGGACGAGAGTGGAGGACAAGTGGGTGTCTGTGTTTGACCAGTTTTCCTGGCCCTCTCAGAAGCTGCTGTCAGAGGAAAGCGCAGGAGTTGCTAGGATTGATCGGTGAGGTCTTGAGATTTGTCTTTACGCACTTTGAGGTTCATGCTGCATCTGTTCCTGGATCCTACTTACTCTTTTTTTGCTGTTTTTGAGCAGTTTGACAGGGGCAATCAATGCAGACTGGGGCACTTCGGTGAAGAAGGGCCGAGGACTGGGGTGCTTCGGTGAAGAATGGCCGAGGACTGGGGCGCTTCGGTGAAGAATGGCCGAGGACTGGGGCGCTTCGGTGAAGAATGGCCGAGGACTGGGGCGCTTCGGTGAAGAAGGGCCGAGGACTGGGGCGCTTCGGTGAAGAATGGCCGAGGACTGGGGCGCTTCGGTGAAGAATGGCCGAGGACTGGGGCGCTTCGGTGAAGAAAGGCCGAGGACTGGGGCGCTTCGCTGAAGAATGGCCGGGAACTGGGGCGCTTCGCTGAAGAATGGCCGAGGACTGGGGCGCTTCGGTGAAGAAAGGCCGAGGACTGGGGCGCTTCGCTGAAGAATGGCCGGGAACTGGGGCGCTTCGCTGAAGAATGGCCGAGGACTGGGGCGCTTCGCTGAAGAATGGCCGAGGACTGGGGCGCTTCGGTGAAGAAAGGCCGAGGACTGGGGCGCTTCGGTGAAGAATGGCCGAGGACTGGGGCGCTTCGGTGAAGAATGGCCGAGGACTGGGACGCTTCGCTGAAGAAGGGCCGAGGACTGGGACGCTTCGCTGAAGAAGGGCCGAGGACTGGGGCGCTTCGGTGAAGAATGGCCGAGGACTGGGGCGCTTCGGTGAAGAAAGGCCGAGGACTGGGGCGCTTCGCTGAAGAATGGCCGGGAACTGGGGCGCTTCGCTGAAGAATGGCCGAGGACTGGGGCGCTTCGCTGAAGAATGGCCGAGGACTGGGGCGCTTCGGTGAAGAATGGCCGAGGACTGGGGCGCTTCGCTGAAGAATGGCCGAGGACTGGGGCGCTTCGCTGAAGAAGGGCCGAGGACTGGGGCGCTTCGGTGAAGAAAGGCCGAGGACTGGGGCGCTTCGCTGAAGAATGGCCGGGAACTGGGGCGCTTCGCTGAAGAATGGCCGAGGACTGGGGCGCTTCGGTGAAGAATGGCCGAGGACTGGGGCGCTTCGGTGAAGAATGGCCGAGGACTGGGGCGCTTCGGTGAAGAAGGGCCGAGGAATGGGGCGCTTCGGTGAAGAAAGGCCGAGGACTGGGGCGCTTCGGTGAAGAAGGGCCGAGGACTGGGGCGCTTCGGTGAAGAATGGCCCTGTGTCCAGTATTGGCCAGCAGCACAGCATGGCACTGAACTGAACTGGAGTGGACAATACTGGACTCCTTGTTTGGTGTTTCACATTCTATGTGCTGCTTACTCGCTTTTGGCCATTCGCACAATTTGTTCTTTTTCTCACTGATTGGGTGCTTGATGTTTCCTTGAACAGTTCTGTGATGTTTCTTTGTTTCATGGCTGCCTGCTGAAGGACAAAACTCAGAGCTGTACTCTGATACTTTGAAACTTTAAAAAGAAACACACTCGGTGGTGTATAAACCAATAACTGCCCCAACAGAGGGGAATAGCCTCAATCACTCTGTTTGCCTTGATATGGTCGGTGTGCACATGCAGACCACACACAGGGAGCTGGATCAATTCTCACACAGCCACTGTGAATCACTGTCCAAACTCCACCCTGGGACGCACCATTAGGAAATGGGTGAATATTGCACCCATTTCCACAGAACAATTTGAGAGCTGGTGATTATTCAAATTATATTTAAAATATTTTGGAGTGAGCACCACCCAAAATTGTTTTTTTTTTTGCGTAACTGTTCTTACAGAGCATCATATCCTTCTAACCCTACTGTTTCAACAAATATAAATACAGGAGGAACAGTCATGCCATCTATAAATTTGTTGACAATATAACCATTGTTGGCAGAATTTCAGATGGTGACAAGAGGGCGTACAGGAGTGAGATATATCAGCTGGCTGAGTGGTGCTGCAGCAACAACCTTGCACTCAGTGTCGGTAAGACCAAAGAACTGATAGTGGACTTCAGAAAGGGTGAGATGGGCGAACACTCTCCAGTCCTCAGAGGGATCAGAAGTGGAGAGAGTAAGCAATTTCAAGTTCCTGAGTGTCACTATCTCTAAGGATCTATCCCGGACTCTATATATCGATGCAGCTACATAGAAGGCACAATAGCAGCTATATTTCATTAAGAGTTTGAGGAGATATGGTATGCAAATTTCTGCAGATGTACCATGGAGGGTATCACCATGGAGGGGCTTCTGCACAGAATTGAAGTGAGCTGCAGGGTTGTAAGTTTAGTCTGTTCCATCATGAGGACTAGCCTCCATAGTATCCAGGGCATCTTCATGGAGCGGTGCCTCAAAAAGGCAGTGTCCATCTTTAAGGACCCCCATCACCCAGGTCATGCCCTCTTCTCATTGCTACTGTCAGCGAGGAGGTACAGAAGCCTGAAGGCACACTCTCAATGATTCAGGAACAGCTTCTTCCTGTCTGCCATCCCATTCCTGAATGGACATTGAACCCATGAGCATTACCTCACTACTTTTTTATTTTTGCACTACTTATTCAATTTAACTATTTCATATAAAGAAGAAGAAGAAACTCCTTAACTCCAAGTGGAGCCTTTGGGACGTCGTCGTGATGGTGTTTTTTTTTAGCAGGCTTTCTTGTTTTTTTACGAGGCCGAGTTGCTAGCTCGATACTCAACCCAGCACGGATGGAAAGCGTGCAAGGGAGCCGGACAGATTGAAACCCAGCACCGATGGACTCGAACTCGGGAGCCCTCGCTCCGAAGTCCGGCGCTGATGCCACTAAGCCAGCAGCCGGCACTATTTAATATATATGCCCTTGTAATTCAGTTTTTCCTCTAGTATAATGTATTGCATTGTACTGCTGCCACAAAGACAACAAATTTCAATTTCAACCTGATACTGGTGTTTAGTATTGCTCAGCCTTGTCTCAGTGAGGTCCCATTAGCTGAGGAATGGGGACTTAAGGGAAAGATAGATACCCCTTTGAAATGCTTTACCTCAAAGCCATGCAAATTTCCAGCGCCATCAGAAGTAATCGAATGGTTAACATTCACCAATTACCTCTATTGCTGGATTCAACAGGTGCCGAAAGCAGGACTAACAAAAAAAAAGGCTCCGTGAAAGAAAAAGTAATCTGAAAGCTGCTTTTGTGTGTGGGAGGAACGGTTTATTTCTAATAATCTGGGGCTTTGTGAAGCTTTACGTCCCACTAATTGCACCATTCGAGCACATGAACAAGCTGGACCACTGCCATTCTATTACAATGCACTAACGGTTACTAAGATGAGGAAGTCTTAAACCTCGATCCACCAACAACCTCCACTGCCTCAGTTTGTTGCAGCTTTTCCACAACAACACACACAGAATGTCTCAGCAGGCCAGCCAGCATCTATGAAGAAGAGTAAACAGTTGACGTTTCGGGTCAAGGCCCTTTCCATAGATGCTGCCTGAGCTGCTGAGCTCTTCCTGCGTTTTGTGTGTTGTTTTCCTCAGTCTTGTTGACTTTTGAAGAGTGCCTGGGAGCAGGACAGTAACTTTCCGAAGCAGCCAAGCTTCATCTGTGAGCCTTGCCATTCAAAGGCTGACTGAGAAAAGCCATCGTATTCAAGCTGGACACAACCTCATACATACTTGGGCTCACTGCCCCCAGGATCACTGCACCACCATTGGAAACACCAACTCTTTATTATTTTCCTTCCTTAGCATGTGTGCTACAGAACCATTAGAATTAACTTGGATTACCAGGAAATAATAAGGCAGAAAACATTGGGAAGAGTTAACGGTAAACAAGAGATTCTACAGATCTTGGAAATCCAAAGCAACACACACAAAATGCTGGAGCAACTCAGCCGGCTTGGCAGCATCTATGGAATTGAATAAACAATCGACGTTTCAGGTTGAGACCTTCTTCAGGACTGGAAAGGGAGGGGGAAGATGCCAGAATAAAAAGGTTGGTGGGGGGGGGGGGCGGGAAGAAGGCTAGCTAGAAGATGATAGGTGAAGCCAGGCGGGTGAGAAAGATAAAAGGCTGGAGAGGAAGGAATCTGATAGGAGTGGAGACCATGGGAGAAAGGGAAGGAGAAGGGGCTTCAGAGGAGTTGATAGGCAGGTGACAAGAGGAAGAGGGCAGAGTGGGGGAATAAGAAGAGGGGAGGGGGAGAGGGAAAAATTACTGGGAGTAGAAATCAATAGTCATGCCATCGGGTTGGAGGCTACCCAGATGGAATATGAGGTGTTGTTCCTCCACCCAGAGGATGGCCTCATCTTGGCACAAGAGTAGGCCATGGATCAATACATCGGAATGGGAATCGGAATTACAACGTTTGGCCACCGGCAGGTTCCACTTTTAACAGATGAAGTGGAGGTGGTTAGAATGATTTACAGGCCACCAAACAGAAGATGTAATATTGGGTGTGGCATTATTCAATAATTTAGCGGTATGCATAATAGGAGTGGCATAGTTATGATAGGAGACTTTAACCTGCTATATGGACTGGACAAATCAATTTGCTGTGATTGGGTGGAAGATGAATTCATGAAATACATTTGGAATGCTTTTACAGATCATTAAATGGAGGGACCAACTAGACAAACATTATTTTGAATCTCATTTTTTTCCCAATGAGAAATGTTTGGAATGATAACAGTGAGTAAAAATACTGGAGGAGCTCAGCAGGTCAGGAAGCATCTATGGAGAGGAGCTACCATCACAAAACAGAATTTTACATTGAGTTTGAAAGTGATGGAGTTCATTGTAAAATAAGCATTTTGCTGCATATCTTATCAAAGTAGATTCTGTTGGTATGATAAGGAAGGTGGCTGCTGTTGCAAGAATACGTTACAGGCATGACAATGGACAGACAATGGGTAGGATTCTAAAAGAATGCACAAATTTCAATAAACCTCCTTTTAGGCAGAAAGGCTGACTGGAGTATTTAAAAATTTAGAAGAACAGAAGGTTGCCAGAAATAGCAACAGGATTAAGAATTGGAAGCATTTTGAAAGTCAGCAAAGCACAAAGCAATCAATAAAATAATTTGAGTCCCAGTGAGAAACTTTCAAACTAACTGAAAGAATTTGGTGACACAAAAGGACTAGGAAAGGATTGATTAATGGATTTACCGCCAGACTTCACAGAAGAAAACATAGAAATCACACTGGATGCATTGGAGAACCAAGGGCCCAGTGAAAATGCAGAATTATCAGTTTAAAAAAGTTGTTGTTCAGCTGGAAAACTATGAAACCCAACAACCTTATTTATTGAGATACAGTGTGGAATTTGGCCTTTCCGACCCTTTGAACCACGCCACCCAGCAATTCCTGATTTAATCCTAGCCTAATCACGGGACAATTTACAGTGACTAATTAACCTGCCAACCGGTACATCTTTGTAATGTGGGAGGAACTCAGAGCACTTGGAGGAAACCTACACGGTCATGGGGAGAATGTACAAACTCCTTACAGGCAGTGGCAGGAATTGAGCCTGGGTCGCTGATACTGTAAAGCATTGTGCTAACCACTAGAGTAGCATGCCCCCCCCAACACCAGATGACCTACCACTCAGTTTTTAAAGAGATGGTCTCAGAGGGCATGGGCACTATGGTTACCTCGTTCCATACGTTTCACAGTTTTCCTATGGACTGGGTCATGGAAAGTGAGAACCTGAAATATTATGTGCAGATTTGGTCTCCTTACCCAAGGAAAGGTCTACATGCCATTGAGGGAGGGCAGTGAAGATTCACTAGGCAGCTTCCAGGGATGATGTGTTTGCTGAATGAAGAGAGACTGAGTTAATTGGGACGAGGAGAAACACTGCCACTCAGAGATTGATGAACCTTTGGAACTGCCTACCTTGGGTGGCTATGGAAGCTCAGTGTTGTTCATTCAGAGCAAAGATCATTAAATTCCTGGTATTTTGGGAAATCAAAGGATATGAAGATGGTAGAAGCTGAGGTAAAAGCCACAAATTTGAACTGAAGAGCAGGCTCAGAGGTAGATAGTCTTTTCGTGCATGTGAAGTCACCACTACCTCAATAAGAATTTCTTTCGATGTAGTTTCTACAGTGGATTAGCAGTTACCTTTCCATACCTGGTTTCAGCAGACCGACAACCTACCTGGAGCAGCCCAGGATGCCTCTGTTGTGTACGCAATATTTAAGTAATACTTCAGAATTATACAAATAATTCATTATGAGTTATACATATAAATAGGTGAATTGCATATCTCATCATGCTACCACCTGTTACGTGTGCATCTCGTTCAAAGTAAACATGAAGTTAGACTCACATTTCGGACTCCTGTGTCCTTTGAATTTAATTAATATTTTGAAGTTACAAAACCTGCACCCTGCTCTAATAGCTCGGTCACATTACTGCTCAAGACTCACTGTATTTACGGCCACAGTTTGCTGAACTCTATCAGCATGTTAAGAGAAATTATGACATTTTAAAATCCTTATAGTTTAGGATATGGATTTGATTGAATTATTATGGAAGTTCAGCTCACAGAGGGGCAGTGGAGACATTCACCTAATGCATTTTTTGTACCACATCTGTCAAGTTTGGTTTTAATTTCTTTGTTTATGCACGTAACTGGAGATTTTCTGAAATGTGAATCTTTTTATCCTTTTTATGTCTCTTCTACACCATTTTTTTTCTTTCACCATCTTCTGGTCTATTAATCTCATTAGATTACTTTCTGCTTCAATTCCAATGACCTTGTTAACCCCGCACTTCTTGCTAGTTTAAATCCTCCCCCACTGCTCTGTTTTCACTCTCTGTGAGGACAATTGGGCCTCTTTGTTTCATGTGAAAGACATCCTTTTGTTACAGCCTGGTGTTCCAGAAATCACTCCCACCCCAAAAATGCGAACCCTTCCCTCATGCAGCCACTTTAACGCTCCCAATCTTCTGGCTAGAAAGGCAGCATCTATCATTATTAGGGACTCCCACCACCCAGGACATGCCCTCTTCTCGTTACTACCATCAGAGAGGAGGTACAGGACACACACTCAATGTTTAAGAACAGCTTTGTCCCCTCCACCATAACATTTCTGAACAGACTATGAACCCATGAACACTACCCCACTATTTGTACTCTCCTTTTCCAATAGTTATTATTTTACATATTTATCTTAGTGTGATTTATCGTATATTTTATGTATTGCATTGTACTGCTGCCGCTAGACAACAAATTTCACATCATCTGTCAGTGATAATAAACCTGATTCTGATTCAATTGAACGCAGTTGTGACCTTCTGACAACCAGTGACTCTCATACTCACAGCAAGGAGGCACAGGGCAACAGTCACATGGAACACTTGCCAATTTTGCCTTCCAGTGCACGGACGTGTCAAGACCATGTATTGTAGCTGAAGCCATCCACAGCACCCAGGTCAGCTATCTGAGCATGGATTAAGAATCAAACCTGGAGCCTTTCCGCTCTACATTGTTAACTGCCCATTGGGTCAACTAGCATAAAGGTTTATATTAAATGTTCAGATACTCAAAAGTGCTTTAAATAGGTTTGTCAAGAGTAGCATCAGAGTGCGTATGATTTTCAACTCATGGACCTAAACTGATTTAATTTTCTACAAGATATAAGTTCGTGCCTCTTCTGATATTTTGTACTAACCTTCAAATGTGATTGAAGGATACTCCAGGAATTAAATCTAACTTTACAATCAATAGTACTCAGTCCTGGCCAGCCAAAATGCTGGAAATACTCTGTACGCTGTCGTCCATCAAACCTTGAAACACCATTAACCTGATACTTATACGCAGCTAATCAATACACTTGTGATTTCTATGTTTGATGGATGATAAATCCTACTACAGAAAGCAGCGATGGCTGAATTTTTGTGTCTGTCAAAGGTGGTGTCTCTTTCAGGCGAGGTGTTTACACTGATGAACCTTTATGCTTGAAATAAAACCAACACGCTGCCCGAAGGGCAAAAGGCTGTCTCCTTCAACCAAAATCAGACTGTCATTTATTTATCCATTAATTTATTGAGATACAGCGCAGAATAGGCTGTTTTGGCCCTTTAAGCCACGCCGCCCAGCAATCCGCTGATTTAAGCCTAGCTTAACCAAGGGACGATTTACAATGACCTGTCGGAGCTGATCTATTGAAATGCCTGTACAACCTGGCATTTTTGAGGCCTGAACTGCAGTCTCGGAGGTGCAGGATAGCTGCAGCGTGGCGTGGAATGAGCTGATGTACGGTCATTGCTGGCGTGGACTTGGAGGGGCAGAGTCAAGGTGGAGCAAGGGAAGACCTGACGAGCTGGACTGGAACGTTCAGGTACGGTCGAGTCAAGGCAGCAGGGCTCGGGCCGAGAGCGTATTGAAGTGGCAGGGCCTGCGTCCGACAGCAAGGAACGGCCCGAGATTTAAGCGCCAGGCCAGACTGAAAAGGTCAGGATGTCAGGGCCAGAGGTGAGGGAGGGTCTGGTTCAGAACGCTGCCCTGTGAGGCTCTGTTCTGAGCTGAGGCGGGGCCTGCAACTGACAGGATTCTGAATCAGCTGAGGAGTCACGTTTGTGAACTTCCGTTCTAAATGCTATTTACTTACTTTTATTGTGTGCATGGTTTGTTTTTTTCCCTCTGCACACTGGGTGTTTGATGGTCTTCTTTTTAATGTTTAATGGGTTCTATTGGGTTTCTTTGTTTTGGGGCTGCCTGTAAGGAGATGCACCTCAGGGTTATATAACATATACATACATTGATAATAAACATACTTTGAACAATTAACCTAATCACCAGTACATCTTTGGATTGTGTGAGGAAACCAGAGCACCCAGAGAAAACCCACGCAGTCACAGGGTGAACATACAAACTCCTTAGACAGCAATGGGAATTGAACGCCACACCATTTGCTTTGCTTTCGTTTGCTTGTTATTTATTTGCTTGTTCATCTGTTATCTGTTTATGTACATCTATTTAAACACTAGTTATTTAAATGTTGATCAAAAAAGCTCCTTTGTGAATAGTCTCCTTATCTCAGAATAGTGAATACAGTGAATTTGCTTTATGTACGTCAATGGTCATAGACACAAAAAGAGACATTGTTGTGACTGAGGACAAAGTCACTGAAGCTTGTGGATATAGAATCTTTATCCAGCTCTCATCATATTCAGGACACTCTTACATGACATTTTATATGCTGAAGATCAAAGGAAGCAGCAGGACAATTCTATAGTTAAACTATATCTACAGTGCTTCCTTTGAATTACAAATAATTCTCAAACAGCTCCTTCTTTGCAGCCACACTCCAGGCACCCAAAATTCCCACTGACTCTGGAGCGCAATCTTGAATACGCAGGTTTCTGTGGTCAAAATGGGGTGTTTCTTTATTTGCGATCAGCCCGCCAAATGCAGCTCTCAGAAGGCTATTGTTCAGAGCTGCATTTTAAATTCAATCTACAATCCACGTTCAGATCTAAAGACTGGTTACTGTTGAAATTAGTATTTGCTGTATGCCATAACTCCAAACTATGCCCTAACAGCACAACATAGAAACTGGGGGCCTCAGCACACTGAGCCCACACCAACCATTAACCCCTGATTCTCATGAATCCCCCTCTACGTTCCTCCCACTTTCTCCTGAGCTGTGCCTTGATTTTATCACTCCCCTATACACTCGGAACAACTTGCAGTGGCCAATTACTTCACCAACCTGCACGTCTCTGCGATGTGGGAGGAAAGTGGAGCACCCGGAAAAAGCCCACTCACAGGGAGGACTTGACCCGGGACACTGGTCGCTTGAGGCCGCTGTTTTGTAGGCTGCGTCAGTTTGCCACCTACCACCATGTTGCAATTTCCTGAGGCCACAAAAATTGCTAGATAAATTCTTTCTAATGTATTTATTGATCGATTAGGATGCAGCTCAGAGTAGGCCCTTCTCACCCTTCAAGCCATGCCGTTCGGCAGCCTCCAATTTAACCACAGCTTAATCGCAGGACAATTTGCAATGACCAGTTCATCTATCAGCTGGAACGTCTTTGAGACCGTGGAAGGAAGCAGAGCCCCGGGATGAAACCCACGCGGTCATGGGGAGAACGTACAAACTCCTTCCAGTCAGCAGCGGGAATTGAACTCCGGCGGGTAGGGGAAAGGTTGATCAGGGATAAATCCAAGCCGCACAGCTCAGTAAATGACCATTAAACTGTGGATCAAACTCATTCCAAGTTCTCTACTCCAAGCAGTCCTGATGAAGTGTCTCAGCCTGAAACGCTGACTGTTTACTTGTTTCCAAAGATGCCACCTGGCCTGCTGAGGTCCTCCAGCATGTTGTGTGTGCTGCCAAGTTCATCACTGTTTGACTTACAGCTTCATGGTCCTGCAATTTCACTTTTACTTGCATTAATTTACTTAACAACGGTGAATGCCGAAGGTAAAGACAAAGCCTTTTCAACCCTGTTCAGCTACAGATGCTGATTGGACAATCAATCAGTCTCACCTCCAACCTGCGACTTCACCAACACTGAGTAAACTCCAATCACGTTGGTCTGTTCTACATTACGTCAGCAAACAGCTGATAGCACTGAAAACAGGAAAAACTGCAGCACCAGACAACACCTGGGCTGCAATATTGAAAACTTGGGCGCCAGAGATAGTTACACTCTAACCAAGCTGTCTCAGCATTGGCCTCGACCCAACAATGTGGAAGATTACCTAGCTATGTCAAGTCTGTTGTTGTTGTTGTTGTTTGTCCTTCGGGGTCGAAGACGACCACGACTTCTGTCAGGTGGAGGGTTTGTGACTGTGGGTTCGGGGGTGACTGGTGAGGCCAATCCGGGCCCTGAAAGCTCGCCCACATGTGGGACACATGAGGGTAGGTGCTGCAGTGGAAGTGGAGGTAGCTCGAGCCTTGCGCGCGGCGCGTTTCCTCTGAGCCTCTGCGGTGCGTCTGATTTCTGCTGCATACGCTCCTTTAGTGGTCCTGCTCCACCAGGTTGGGCAGTCCAGAGCAAGCGATTCCCAGCTACTGGGATTGATGTTGAACTCCGTGGGGAGTAGGTACAGTCGGTGTTTTGGGCCGACACCCTTTGGCAAAACACAAGACAACTCCATCACAGCGGATAGCAAGTAGTACTCACTCGCCAGTAAGCTTGTCACCAATATCCACTCTGGGTACTGCCAGAAACACCCAGCCCCAGACTTCGTCACAATCATTCTCCAGATATAAACCAAAGAGCTGAGTTCCAGAGGGGAGGTGTACAAAACAATATACTCTTGGCCTCACAATCTACCTCATTATGATCACGTTCTTTATTGCTTACCTGCACTGTAGCTTTAACGGTTTTTATGTTTTTTCACACTGCATTGTTAATGTCTGTATCTTATTCTAGTTCAATACTCCGCGCAGTGAGTTAATCTGTATGAACAGTGTGTAATACCCATGTCAAGAGGCAGTTAGACTGCCACATAAACAGATAATGCAAGAGGGGCAATGTATAGATAATGTATGGAGGGGTATTGATAATGTAAGATGCCACAGGCCTGTTTCCCTTGTTTGGTGGGGAGACAGGTGGCGTGGGAGCTGCTTAACCGGTTGTGTCAAGGACTAGGCCTCAAGTTGTGGGCTTGCCTGCTCCTGCAGTCTAGGTGAGATGCCAGAGTTGGAGGTCCGTGCGTGGTTGGGGTCTACCCTCTCCCATCGATGCTAACCTCCAGTGTTCAATCAGTGGCATGACATGCTGGATTGCCAGGAACCGTACCATCAATATGCAAGGCATGTCGCTTAAAGTCTTGGAGAATATATGTGTGTTTTTGCATGACTGAGTTTCTTTTTGCTCAGTAGTTTGAATGTGCTGTGAATGTTTTGCACCTTGACCCCAGAGGAATGCTTTTCTTTTGACTATATCCATGTATGGTTGAATGATAATTAAACTTGATTTGATTTGATAAGACCCCACCCTCTTTGGAGAGGCTCCCATTTCCCCTCTTCTATTGGGCAGATGACACTGAGAGCAGATGCAGCCAGACTGAGGGACAGCTTCTCTCCTGTTGTGGGATTTAAAGAGCTCTGTTGTGTAATAGGTCAGACTCTTAACCTCACGATCTACCTAGTTAAGATCTTGCAACTTATTGCCTATCCGCACTACACTTTCTCTACCGCTGCACACTTTGCATAGCAGTTAGCATACACCATTACTGATGGGGGTGCCGGAAGTTCGGAGTTCAATTCCGACACTAGCTGGGAGAAGTTCGTACATCTCTCCCGCAACGTGGGTTTACTCGTGAGTTCAAAGGCCTACTAGTCAGTAGGTTAATTGGTCATCGTAAATTGTCCCATGATTAGGTTCGGGTTAAATTGGTGGGTTGCTGGGTGGTGAGGCTCATTGGGCCAAAAGGGCTTGTTCCACGCCGTATCTCAAAATAAATAAATATAGACAAGCTTTCCTTCACTGTATCTTGGTCATGTGACAATAATAAACCAATACCAACATCTTGACATCAAGGCAGCATTTGACTGAACAGATCAGGTATTTCTGCTCAATGGGCATCAAAGGAAAAAGTACTCTAATGACTGGAGTTGTACTGCTCAAGCTTTTACTTTGAAATAGAGCCTTGCTGACTTCAGTTCTGATGGCGCTGCCGACTTTAAGTTTGAAAGTCAGTTGGACCACATGAGGAGAGCAGCCATTTTGTTTTGGCGGGATTTTCACACTGAAGTGCATTTACATAAGCCTGCATCGTCTTTTCTTTCTTTGCGACATCGTAAATTATTGTCTGTAAGTGTCAGTTCAGTTCATAAAGGGCGGACATTATCAACCAATATTTAATGTTAATATTACACATGTTTATTCCTGTTTACTGGTATAGCGTTTGACCAGCCCTGATAATTTAACGAATGTGTACTAGTATTAATCATCTCGCATACTTTAAAACTTCATTTACTCATTTTATGTATAATTTTTGGATATTTTACATGTAATTCTAGTTTCATATATTACAAATTTCTTATGAATATGTGACTTAATCATCATAAATTTGTTGCATTAAGTACCCACGGTATTTTTGGGATTGTTGTCAGTTTTACTCTTACTCAACTGTATGTGTACGTGCTGCCCAAGTAAACTGGATACTATATCCTGACGCCCGTGCTCAGCTGAGTGGAGTTTGGCTTACCGCTGGATTGTGAAATTCCTACTCCACACACAAAAAGAGCAGTGCACATACGTTGTACAAGGAAAGACAGAGGTCACACACCCCAACAGCAGAATTTGCTGTCGACAAACCTTTCTGGAGTGGGTAGAGAGAGAGGCTGAGGAACTCAACACATCACACAAAATTCTGACAAGGCCAGGCAGATTGGATAGCCCCATGCCCTCCAGTGCAGAGCGGAAGGAGGAGGCAGCAAGGGTGTAGAACAACAGGCTACTGAGTTCCTTCACTTTCAATGGACTTTCACCGATGCCCAGTCAAAGTTGTGACTCTCCAAGGGAAACTAGGATTGCGTAATTTGTGCCAGTCTCATCAGTCACAAAAAGGAAATTGATTAAAAAAAAGATGGCAGAAACATCTTTGGAAGCTCAAGCAAACAAGGGTTTCCCACTTTGCAGCTCATAGGTTTTCTATTGGTCTCTCCCGCTTAGCTGGTGGTGCTTCCAAGGTTAACGTTCTAACAGTGAGGATGGGGTGAATTGGACCAGATGTGAGAACAAGATGAACAATATTACTACACAGAAAAAGAAGGTCTTCTTTAAGGCAATGAAGAGTGTGAATATATATCCTGGGGGAAATAGAATGTGGCACAAACGAGAGAAAATCTGCAGTTGCTGGAAATCAAAACAACACACACAATATGCTGGAGGAACTCAGCAGGCCAGGCAGTATCCATTGAAATGAATAAACAGTCAACATTTCAGGCTGAGACCTTCATCAGGACCTGTACAATATGTAGTTGGTCAGGGCTGAGTTTAACTCCATGAGTGCAGAGAACAGAATTGGTGATTAGAGAAGTTGTAAACCATTGACTTCTGTCTTCCCTAGGAGGAGAAACTACTGGACGATCAGCCCATTGAAGGAAGATAATGGAATTTTTTCATAAAGTGGTAGAAGGTTAACAGCAGTGTTGGGCATCATCGGATGATGGTGCTAAGAAATAAAACAAGTGGAAATCGGGGGGGGGGGGGAGGTGGAGACAGATGTAAATTTATGGCAACTCCACAATCATGGTTCAGGAAGAGGATGCCAATAGCAAACTGGAAATGACACATCCTCTCGTTACAGGCTGGAGTAGAATCAAATGAGAGCTGGTCTTAGGAACTACACTTTGGAAGAATGGCACTCAAGGAGTAAACCCCAGGTCCACTGTGATAAGGAGGGCAATGAGAACCCAGTGGGAAAAATGCTTCATCGTTTCAATCACAGACATCTGAAGCATTGATTACGATCATTTCAGCCCAGAGGCAGAGAGTTCCTTGCTCACAAACCTGGCTGGAGAGATCCAAACATGGAACATCAGCAAAGAATTCTATGGATTAGGGATGTGGCACTACGTGAAATGAGACTGAGGGGGAAAGACAAAGGTTGAAAGCATGCAGCAATAATCATTATCAAGCACTTATATCACATAAATAATTCTTTATATAATGGCTTAAAGCCAAGCAACTTTTTTTAAAAGCGTAAGTCAGGTTGAATTACACAGAGCCAATCAGGGACCACTGATAATGCAAATAACTTTATCTAAATAATGTTTTCGTCCTTCCGTTTATTGACACTAATGAAAACCACAACATCTGGACACATTTGCATTTACTGCAGAAGCAACTGGATGACACCAGAAGTACAGAGTGGGAGGAATGCAAAATCCTTGATAAAACAGGAATTAAACATATGATTTACCAGATCACTTTGATGAATCTGCGGAAGATAATATATCAGGTTCAAACTATCTGGGATATGGGTGGTAGTAGGATACAGGTTACTGCCCTTCAAGAGTAATATGACAAATGATAGGAGATAGGCAAATGTCTAAATTAAATGTTTAAAGTGTAAATTGTGGACCAGTTTTGACATCCTTTCCTGATCGACTTTGATGTTTAATTCACAACAAGCTGCACCAGTACCACCAAACATGAGGCAGGCCTGAAGGCTTACAAAATGAATGGCAAGGCAACCAAATCCCTGCCATACAAAAAGAAACTCAGTCCAGCAGCACATGTATACTGGTGCTTCAGGCATCCAACTTCACTACAGAGAAATGATTCCAGATACTATTGCTAGGTTTCAAATTTGGAAATTAAATCCTCAGCTGTCTGAGCACTGCCAAACCAGGTGTGGGAAATAGAGCAGGAAGGTCTAAGACTCTCTGGTCAGGATGGAAGACTTTCTTCCCTAAAATTGGGTAAACTAGTGGGCTTTAACGACAATCCAATTTGGCACTGTATTCCAGATTCATTCATTCATATGATATTAAATTCCCCAGCTGTCACACCGAGATTTCAATTGATGTCTTCAGATTACAGCCCTCTGAATTGCTGGCGCAGTGAATAAAGGCTGATAGCAAGAGCTCTCAGTAGCTGTCTCCCAGCGGACTCCTTTAAGAAATTCCACATGCACATGCATTGTCTTTGCGCCCGTCTCTAGCCGCCCAGTAGCCGTGGCAGATGCTGTTAGGCGTGGGGGCAGCATTTCCTGGGGAGAAGCTCGAGGCTCACCAGCTGCTACAACAGATGCCTGTTGAGTAATCGTCGGGATGGGTGGAGCCAACATCCCAGATTAAAGCACTTTGCACTGCTTGTCACAGTAGAGTTTGTGCTGTTACTCACCTTAAAAGTACTGTACTCCTCCCGGGGTCAGTGCACAAAAGATCTCAGGTGGTATTTTCCACTCTTTAACCATGAATCGTCAAGCCATCACCTTCAGGAAGAGTTCGATCATTCGTTACGTGTAGTGTTGTATGACATGGGTGATCATGGTCTTTCCATGACTATGATTGTTCTTGGCAATTTTTTCTGTGGAAGTGGTTTGCCATTGCCTTCTTCTGGGCAGTGACTTTCAAAAATGGGTGACCCCAGCCATTATCAATACTCTTCAGAGACTGTCTGCCTGGCGTCAGTGTTCGCATAATCAGGATATGCACCATGCACAACACACTGGGGGAACTCAGCAGGTCGGGCAGCATCCGTGGAAATGAACAGTCAACGTTTCGGGCCGAGACCCTTTGTCAGGACTGAAGAGGGAGGGGCAGGGGCCCTATATGCACCAGTTGCTTGTATGACCATCCACCATCAGCCCCCGTGGCCTTACATGACCCTGCTCCAGGGGCTAAGCAAGACCTACACCTTGCCCAAGGGTGACAGAGGGAAAGAGCAAGTTACAGGGTAGATACGTATTGCCATCCTGCCACCCTCAAGAAAAGTACAGGATGCAATTTTGTTTAAATAGGGAAGACAAAAATGGAGCAGTAACATTTGAAAGTGGACCATATTGGGACACTCACTAAGACATTTCTCCACAACAAATATCCAGGTTGCAACCACTGCCATTTCATTTTATTCGCCTTCTTGATAAGCTGTCCCCAAGAAGATAACAATAAAATCAATATAAATCCTAAATAAGATGCACTCAAATATCCACATTAGAGCACACAACACCAGCCTTGATATTTGATCAAAGGAAAACCAGCAGTGACATTGAGATTGCTGCATTTCCAGAATTACTGAGGTTGCTTACGTGAAGTTAAACAGTTGGGAAGACAGGAGTACAGCTATAGTGTGGCTTGTTACTGAATCAGCAATTCAGAAGAATATGATCTGAAGATATCAATTCAAACCTCACCATGACAACCAGGGAATTAAAAATCAAATAAACGAATCAATCTGGACTAAATGCCTTCTGGCACTGATACATTATTGTTGTAAAAGGCCATCACTTTGATGTCCTTTCGGGAAGGTACTTGGCCATCCTAGCCTGGTCTACATGTGCATTGAAAGCCAACCTTGGATCTTCTTAATCTCAAACACAAGAAAGTCTGCAGATGTTGGAAATCTAAAGCAACAAACACAAAATACTGGAGGAACTCAGCAGGTCAGGCAGCATCAATGCAAATGAATAAACAGTCGATGTTTTGGGCCGAGACCCTTTTCAGGACTAGGTTGGAAGCGGAAGGACACCAGAATAATAAAGAGGGGGGAGGGGAAGGATGATAGCTAGAAGGTGATTGGTGAAGCCAGGTTGGTAAGAAAGGTCAAGGGCTGGAGAGGAAGGAATCTTATTGGACAGAAGAGTGGACCATAGGGGAAAGGGAAGGAGGAGAGGATCTAAAGGGAGGTGAGAAGAGGCAAGAGGCCAGAGTGAGGAATGGAAGAGGAGAGGGGGAGGGAAATTTTTTGTACTAGAAGGAGAAGTCGATGGTCACACCTTCAAATTGGAGCTACCCTGATAGAAATTAAGGTGTTGCTCCTCTATGCTAAGGGTGGTCTCATCATGGCACTAGAGGACATGTAACAGGAATGGGAATGGGAATTAAAATGCTTGAACATCAGGAAGGTCCGCTTTTGCCGGATGGAGCAGAAGTGATCGACGAAGTGGTCTTCCAATTTATGATGGGTCTCACCAATGTAGAGGAGGCTACACCAAAGAACCCCAGCAGATTCTCAGGTAAAACGTTGCCTCACCTGGAAGGGCCGTCTGGAGCCCTGAATGGAGGTGAGGGAGGAGGTGAATGGGGAGGTGTAGCACATTGGCCACTTACAGGGATAAGTGCCAGGAGGAAATTAGTGGGGAGGGACGAATGGACAAAGCAATGACAGAAGGAGAGTTCCCTGAGGAAAGCGGATGGGGGGGGTGGGCAGTTAAAGACGTGTTTGGTGGTAGGATCCATTTGGAGAAGGCGGAAGCTGTGGAGAATGATGTGCTGGATGTGGAGGCTCCTGGGGTGGTAGGCAAGGACAAGAGGAACTCCATCACTGTTAGTGGGAGAGTAAGTGTGTATGTTTGAGAAATGGAGGAGATGCGGGTGAGGGCAGCATCAATGGTAGAGGAAGGGAAACCTTGTTCTTTGAAAAAGGAGAACATATCTGATGTGCTGGAAAGGAAAGCCTCATCCTAGGAACAGATACCGTTTAGAGACAGAGGAACTGAGAAAAGAAAATGGCATTTTTACAGGAGACAGGCTGGGAAGAGTCATGATAGCCACGGGAACTGGTAGGTTTATAAAAGATGCCAGTCTTCTTCTTGATCTCACTTTTCCTATCCATAAAGGTTCTATTTATTACTCAAACACTCTCTCCCAATCCTTTGTGCAGCTTCTTCCCTCTTTTTCAATGTTTCATCCCATAACTAAAATGTTCTATCATTTCCCATTGCTACCAGGATCCAACTGTTTTGTTTTTGAGAACTCTCTTTCAATACATCCCACTGGAATGACTTCTGTAATATTAGCTCACTTCAGTAACTCGTATCTGGTAACGGTCCTCCCTAGTTTCATGCACAAACCACTGCCAACATGTTATAAATAATTTAAATGTTCAGGGTAGTTTTAGTGGATGACTGAATGCCAAATGATGAAGGAACGTGGAAAAAATAAAAGACAAAAAAATTCACCAGATTTCCCCCATTCAAACTCAACACCCTAATTCCCCAACTTAGCATCAGTCTGCTCCAAACAGGCATAGGTTGAGAGAATTATAGAGGCGCACAGCAGAGGAATAGGCCTTACAGACTAACTGGTCCATGCCAAATGAGATGCCCATCGAAATCAGTGCCATTTGCCAGCATTTGGCCCAAACTACCTAAACATTTCCGATTCATGTACACATCCAACTGTTGTTACTGTACCTGCCTCCACCACCACTGTCTCTGGCAGTTCATTCCACATACATACCACACTTCTTGTAAAAAAAAATGCCCCTCAAATTCCTATCAATTTTTTCCCCTCTCACCTTACACCTCTGCTCTCTAGTTCTCAATTTATCCTATCAATAACCCTCATGATTTTATACTCCTCTTTGAGATTATTTCTCAGTCTCCAAGCAATAAAGTCCAAACCTGTTCAATGTCTCCGTGTAATTCAGAACCTCAAGTCCTGGAAACATCCTTGTAAATTTTTTCTGAACTCTTTCCAGTTTAATTACATCTTTCCAATGGCAGGGTGGCAAAAACGGAACATAACACTTCAAGAATGGTCTTACTATTAACTTATCGAACCACAGCATGTCCTCCCAAATTTTATACCCAATGTCCTGACTGATAAAGTATGCCAAAAGCCCTCTTCACCACTATGTCTTCTTGTGGGTCCATTTTCAGGGAGCGTTTAACTCACCAGGCCAGACTATTCACTGTGAAAATCCATCCCTGAGATCACTTTCCAAAATGCAATACCTCGCACTCAACCGAATTCAACTCCATTTGCCATTTCTTGCTCCTCTACTCAGATGATCAAATCAACTTGTCATTTTTGACAACCTTCTTCATTGCCTACTTTAGAGTCATCTGCAAACTTACTAAGCAGGCCTTTACAGATCTTTCTTCTGTCGGCCTGGTTTTCTGGCTTCTTCCAGCGCTGATAAAGGGTCTCAGCCCGAAATATCAACTGTTTATTTCTCTTGACCTACTGAGTTCCCCTAAAGTTTTGTGTTTGTTGCTCAAGATTTCCATATTATGCAGGGTCTCCAGGTTATAGAACCATAGAACATTACAGCACAGAAACAGGCCTTCTGGCTCTTCTTGGCTGTGCCGAACTATTTTTCTGCCTAGTCCCACTGACCTGCACCTAGACCATATCCCTCCATACACCTCTCATCCATGTTTTTCCAAGTTTTTCTTAAATGTTAAAAGTGAGCCCGCATTTACTACTTCATCTGGCAGCTCATTCCACACTCCCACCACTATCTGTGTGAAGAAGCCCCCCCCCCCCCCCCGCAATGTTCCCTTTAAACTTTTCTCCCTTCACCCTTAACCCAAGTCCTCTGGTTTTTTCCTCCCCTAGCCTCAGTGGAAAAAGCCTGCTTGCATTCACTATCTATACCCATCATAATTTTATATACCTCTATCAAATCACCCCTCATTCTCCTACGCTCCAGGGAATAATGTCCTAACCTATTCAACCTTTCTCTGTAACTCAGTTTCTCAAATTCCGGCAACATCCTTGTAAACCTTCTCTGCACTCTTTCAACCTTATTATTATCCTTCCTGTAATTCGGTGACCAAAACTGCACACAATACTCCAAATTCGGTCTCACCAATGCCTTATCAACCTCACCATAACATTCCAACTCTTACACTCAATACTTTGATTTATAAAGGCCAATATACGAAAAGCTCTCTTTACTACCCTATCTACCTATGATGCCACTTTTAGGGAATTTTGTATTTGTATTCCCAGATCCCTCTGTTCTACTGCACTCCTCAGTGCCCTACCATCTACCTTGTATGTTCTACCTTGGTTTTTCCTTCCAAAGTGCAATACCTCACACTTGTCTGCATTAAACTCCATCTGCCATTTTTCAGCCTATTTTTCCAACTGGTCCAAGTCGCTCTGCAAGCTTTGACAACCTTCCTCACTGTCCACTACACCTTCAATCTTTGTATCATCAGCAAATTTGCTGAGCCAATTTACCACATTATCATCCAGATCATTGATATAGATGACAAATAACAATGGACCCAGCACTGATCCCTGTGGCACACCACTAGACACAGGCCTCCACTCAGAGAAGCAATCCTCCACTACCACTCTCTAGCTTCTCCCACTGAGCCAATGTCTAATCCAATTTACTACCTCACCAGGTATACCCAGCGAATGAATCTTCCTAACTAACCTCCCATGCGGGACCTTGTCAAAGGCCTTACTGAAGTCCATGTAGACAACATCCACTGCCTTCCCTTCATTCACTTTCCTTCTAACCTCCTCGAAAAACTCTAATAGATTTGTTAAACATGACCTACCATGCACAAAGCCGTGTTGACTCTCCCTAATAAGTCCCTGCCTATCTAAATACTTGTAGATCCTATCTCTTAGTACTCCTTCCAATAATTTACCTAGTACCAACGTCAAATTTACCGGCCTATAATTTCCTAGATTACTTTTAGAGTTTTTTTTTAAAAACAACAGAACAACATGAGCTATCCTCCAATCCTCTGGCACCTCACGCATAGATACCATCATTTTAAATATATCTGCCAGGGCTCCTGCAATTTCAACACTAGTCTCCTTCAAGGTCCGAGGGAATACCCTGTCAGGTCCTGGGGATTTATCTACTCTGATTTTCTTCAAGATAGCAAGCACCTCCTCCTCTTCAATCTGTATAGGTTCCAGGACCTCACTACTTGTTTGCCTTATTTCCATCGACTCCATGCCAGTTTCCTTAGTAAATACAGACACAAAAAACCCATTTAATAATCTCTGCCATTTCTTTTGGTTCCATACATAGCCGACCACTCTGATCTTCAAGAGGACCAATTTTATCCCTTACTATCCTTTTGCTCTTAATATATCTGTAAAAGCTCTTTGGATTATCCTTCACCTTGACTGCCAAAGCTACCTCATGTCTCCTTTTAGTCCTCCTGATTTCTTTCTTAAGTATTTTTTTTGCACTTTTAATACTCCTCAAGCACTTTATTTGCTCTGTTTCCTATACATGTTATACATCTCTCTCTTCTTCTTTATCAGAATTCCAATATCCCTAGAGAACCAAGGTTCCTTATCCACTTTGCCTTTAATCCTGACAGGAACATACAAACTCTGCACTCTCAAAATTTCTCCTTTGAAGGCCTCCCACTTACCAACGACATCCCAGCCAGAGAACAACCTGTCCCAATCCACGCTTGTTAGATCCTTTCTCATTTCTTCAAATGTTATGCCAAACATTTATTCTTGAAGTTAACTAAAACCAATATGAAAAAGGAATTAAAAGCATTTTTCAATTATTTCATAGAATCATAGAAAAGTAGAGCACAGAAACAGGCCCTTTGGCCCTTCTAGTCTGTGCTGAGCCATTTAAACTGCCCACTCCCATTGACCTGCACCAGGACCCTAGCCCTCCATACCCCTACCGTCCACATATCTATCCAAAATTCTCTAAAAACATTGAAATCGAGCTCACATGCACCAATTGTACTGGCAGCTCGTTCCACACTCTCACAACCCCTCTGTGAAGAAGTTTTCCCTCATGTTCCTCTTAAACTTAGTTGCAGTCCCACCCAACCTCAGTGGAAAAAGCCTGCTTGCATTTACCCTATCTATACCCCTCATAAGTTCTTTTTTCTGTTGTGAACAATAAAGGTACAATTTATTTCCATAAACCTCCGTTAACAACTTATGTCTGAATGAACACTCTGCTCAATCTTGTCGAACTCTCAGCCTGCCTCCCTTTACACTCAAGACCTGGCTAGCTCCTCGTCTCTGTACTTTTCCCTTTGCTGCTCATGACACCGGTCCTTCACCTTCAAACAGTTCACAACGGCACCGTTATCACCAACTGAGAAGCAAGTCATCAAAGTATTTTCTTTCACCCAAACTAATAGGTTATCTCAAGTTCTGTATTCTGCTGCCAGTATTGGGCTGAAGCCAATTCATTTAACAGGGAATGCATTAACCCTGTAAACATCATACAGTCTTCACAGATTTGCTGTTCACCTTAAAACCATAAGACCCAAAGATACAGGAACAGAATTAGGCCATTTGGCCCATTGAGTCTGCACTGACCTTTCATCATGGCTGATCCATTTCCTTCTCAGCCCCAATCTCCTGCCTTCTCCCCGTATCCCTTCATGCCCTGACTAATCAAGAATCTATCAACCTTTACCTTAAAGATACCCAATGACTTGTCCTCTACAGCCGCCTGAAGTCATGTGAAGTCAGCTCCGGCAGACTGGGTGGGCGAGTTCTCCAGTGAGATACAATGGCTAGTAGGGCGTTACTGTAATACTCCATGGAGAGTGAAGGGCCTGACAAGGCACGGGAGACGTCATCCAGTGCAACTGAGGAAGACACCAGTTTGTGACGTGTGTTTGTACCACTGGACTCACACTTCTAAGGTCTAGAAAGTGGAACTGCCCAGTGCAAAGGCTTTTCCACTTTACCCGCACAGACACGGTGGACAACTACCATCTGCTAATGCACAGTGACTGGAGAGGGAAATCATGTATTTTTCAATACCAATCAACACAACACTGATTAATACTCATCGTTGCCAACAAATCCTGTCGGGGAGGAACGGCAATACAAATTTGGAGAGGCTGCACTTGCTTTCTGGCAAAATACCCTGTAGCATCAGCTCGTTCAATATTCCTCCAGCTGTTTCCTCCTTATCATATGCACAGCAATCAAGATCTCTATCATCAGCCTCTCTTCCCTTCCTTTTGTGATCTTACAAACATTAACACCTCATGTTTATGTATGCACATGTTCTGAAGATTAAGGATCCGAAGACCTTTGTACATTCTCCACAGTCAAGATCAAAAAGTCAACTAAATAATCCATGTAGACACAGGAAAAGCTCTCCCCACCATTGGACACATCGGCAAGGAATGTTGCCAGAAGAAAACAACATCCATCATCAAGGAACTCATCATCAATATTATTATCATTATCGTAAATCAGGGAAGTGTCCGGTGAACAGTTTCAATCAACAGTGGTCACTACATGTCAGTGAGCCTAACATCAGTGATGGGAATGTTACAAGGGGCGATTTTGAGACCAGATACATTTAGACCCCACCATCCATGCCATGTTCTCTTCTCACTACGACCATCGGGCAGGAGGTGACCTTTGGTCGCAGACCGCCAGGTTCAGGAACAGTTACGTATTACTCTTCAGCCCTCGGGCTCCTGAGCCAGCACGGGTGCACAACTTCACTCAACTCAACGGATCTAAACATACGCCATAACCTATGGATTCATTTTCAAGGACCCTACAACTCCTGCTCTCAGTATCGTTCATTAACTTATCTAAAGCAAGAGAAAATCTGCAGATGCCTGAAATCCGAGCAACACACACAAAATGCTGGAGGATCTCAGCAGGCCAGGCAGCATCCATGGAGAAAAGTACAGTCGATGTTTTGGACCGAGCCCGAAAATATTGACAATTCTCTTTGCCATAGATGCTGCCTGTTATTCTGAATTCCTCCAGCATTCTGTGTTGCCTTAGTTTATCTATCTCTTTATTTATTTATTGTTACTCCTATTTTACATTTGCAGATTGTCTTCTGTTGAACATCGATTGTTTGTCTTTGTGTGTAGCCTTTCCTTGATTCTTTTGGTTTTTTTTTGTTTTACTGTGAATGCCTGCAAGAAAATGAATCTCAGGATAATATATGATGACATAAACGTACTTTGCTAATAAATTAATCTTGAACATTGAACTTAAATATTAATAAAATATCTGTAACAATGTCTTAATAACTCAAGTAGTCAATACATTAAAAAAATGACATTTGCAACTTGAAATTTGTAAATTAACCTTCAAAAGGTCAAAAATATCCCATGCAATATCAATTACTCTCTCATAAATTTTTTCACAAAAGTGGAAATTAAAGACAACATAAAACTGAACAGACTTTATGGAATGTAACAGACACATGCAGCAATTATATTATCAAATTCTCGGGACACTCATTATTCACACAACACAGACTGACAGCTTTATCCAAGCCAAAATCTCATTGCCGTTGTTAAAATAGACAAGTTAAGGTCCAGAACTATAGAATCAGAATCAGGTTTATTATCTCTGATCTACAGTATAACATGAAATATGTTGTTTTGCGTAAGTAATAAAGTGTAATACATAAAACAATTATAAATTGTAAAAATAAATGAAAAGAATATAAAAGAGAAATAACAATGACACAAAATGCTGAGCAGAGACTCAGCAGGTCAGGCAGCATCTACGGAAATGAATAAACAGTCGATGGTCTGGGCCAAGACCCTTTCATCAGGACTGAGAAGGAAGGGGGAAGATGCCAGAATAAAAAGGTGGGGAAGGGCCAGAGATGAAGGTATCTGATAGGAGAGGAGAGTGGACCACAGGAGAAAGGGAAGGAGGCAGGGACCCGGGGGCTGGTGATTGGTAGGTGAGAAGTGGTAAAAAGCCAGAGTGAAGAACAGAAGAGAGGAGGGCGAGGGATTTTTTTTTACCAGAAGGATAGATTGATATTCATGCCATCAGGTTGGAATACAAGGTGTTGCTCCTCCACCCTGAGGGTGGCCTCACAATTGGTACAAGAGGCAGTCATGGACTGATGGGTCAGAATGGGAATCAGAATTATAATTCTTGGCCACTGGGAAGTTCTGCATGTGGCAGGCAGGGCGGAGGTACTCGGCAAAGCGGTCCCCCAATTTACAATGGGTTAATGTAAATGGCTGTATTGGGAGCACTGGGCACTATAGAATAACAATAGGACACAACAGGAATAACAAGGTAACGTTCATGGGTTCATGGACTGTTCAGAGAGCTGATTGCAAAGGGGGAAATCTGTTCAGGTCTTCAAGCTCCTTCAGCTCCTCCATGACATTAGCAATGCGAAGAAGACAAGTGATGATGGCCTTTAATCATGGATGCTGCCTTCTTGTCCTCAATGGTAGGGAGTGTTGTGCCTGTGATGGACATGGCTGAGTCTACAACCCTCTGCAGTCTCTTGCAAAGTCCTGTGCACTGGAGGCCTTGTACCAGGCTGTGACACAACCAGTCATAGTGATCTCCAGTGCACATCAGTAAGAAATCTGCAAGTCTTTAGCAATATACTAAATCTTTTCAAACTCCTAATGAAGAAGAGCCACTGACATGCCATCTCCATGATTGCCCAAGACAGATCCTCTGAGATGTCTGCTTGTTTGTCTATCGATTGATTGACTGAGATGCTGCATGGAATAGGCCCTTCCATGCCTTTGAGCCCGCTGCCCAGCAACTCCTGATTTAACCCTAGCCCAATCGCGGGACAATTTACCACGACCATTAATCTACCAACCGATACATCTTTGAACTGTGGGAGGAAACCTGCGTTATCACGGGGAGAACATACAAAATCCTTACAGACACTGGCTGATGGTCAAGACTTGAAGCTGCTCACCCTTTCCACCGCGAAGCCGTCGATGAACTCTGGTGAGTTCTCCTGGCTTCCCCTCGCTGAGCTACAAAATCACTTCCTTGGTCTAGCTGGACTGGAGTGTGTGGTTGTTGTTGTTTTGATGCCACCTAACCAGCCGATCTATCTCACTTCTGTACGCCTCTTCGTTGCCAGCTAAGATTCTGCCAACAACAGTGGTGTTACTGGCGAATTTATAGATGGTTGTTTGAGCCGTGCCTCGTCATGCAGTCACGAGTATAGAGCGGAGAGTAAAGCACGAGATGTGCCTGTGTTGCTGTCAGCGAGGAGATGTTACGACTGATCTGCACTGACTGGTCTCCCAGCGAGGAAGTCAAAGTTCCAGATGCAGAGGGAGGCATATTTTGAAGCTTTTTGATTAATACTGAGGGAATATTGATGGTGAATGCTGAAGTGGGGGCAGGGGATGCCTTCTTCACTTTACTGCCATTGGGGAGGAGATACAGGAGCCTGACGACCAACCTTTAACGTTCTATGAACCCAAGTACATTGAGTGGTGAATCTGTGGAATGACGGTCTTATGGAAACATCCAGTGAAATGAGACATATGCGTTAATAACAAACACAACCCGTGGCTGTGCCAAAACGTATTACCACACATTCCGGTGCCAACATGCATGACCATACGCTCGGCAGAACAACACAAACAGCAACAGCAAAACAAGTCCCTTTCCTCCAGACCACCCACCCAACCACAGAGACAGTCCTCCAACCCCTCGAGCAGCCATCTCCCGTGCATCCGTCCTCTAGTGGACCTTCAGATATCAGGCCTCTGACTTTCCCCGTGGACTCACAGACCCACCAGGTTTACTATTGGCAAGCCACGTGAAACAAGAGGAACGAAAGTAGCAGTACACACCATCTGGCTCTAAACTTTGTCAGTGTAGGGACACTCACCCAGCTCAAATGGCCCGGACTGTACTTCATTGAATCAAATCAAGGTTTCTGGGTCCCAGGAGTCCAGAATACCCAGGAAGAAATCAGACTCAGAGTCTGGAGAGTCAATACTGTGAGTTTCGATATGGAAGGAGTCAACCTGGCCTTTCAATAACCTCTTGGATAATCAAAATCAGCTCCACTTTGATGATCCATCTACATGCCCCTTGTTGTACTTTGTATCCACATCCCTCCATTCACTGTACATTCAGGCCCGTGTCTAAATGTCAGTTAAACACCACTACCATCATTAAGGACCCCCATCACCCAGGACGTGCCCTCTCCTCATTGCTACCACCTAGAAGACACACACACACACACACACACACACACACACACACACACACACACACACACACACACACACACACACACACACACACACACACACACACACACACACACACACACACACACACACACACACACACACACACACACACACACAATGATTTAAGAGCAGTACTACTACCACAAAAATTAACAAATTTCACAAGATATGCCGGTGATATTAAACCTGATTCTGATCTCTATTTCTACCAGCACGTTCCAGGCACACATCACTTACCCACAACTCCCTTTAACCTTCTCCTCCCACCCACCTTATAGCTATATCCTCCAGCGTTTGACATTTCCATCTTGTGAAAAAGACCATCTTTGCCTCTCAATTTTATAAATGCCTATCGGGTCACTTGTCTCATTCCTCTGCAGCACAGACAATGAAAACTCAAAGTCCCCTCAGCTCCTGTGATTTTACTCCAGAAATCAGTCAAATGGTCCTTTCGTGTACACTTACTAAGGCAAGTATTCTTCTTTATGTAAGGGGATACAACATGTGCACTTTCCTTTAGGTCTTTGCATGTCAACGTTTTCACAAGTTGTGCTAACTCCTTTTGCCAATACAGACTTACGTAACATTTGCCTCATCAAATGCTTGCTGCACCTCCATGTTTACTTCTTGTGATTCATGTTCAAGGTTGAAGAAACCACCTTGAATACTGTCTCTCCCAATTTAAAAAAAATCTTCATAACTTAATCTGTTCTATTCTACTGAGGCACAGGGGTGAGATGTGGAAGGGGTAGGGACAATTCCTCATCAAATATTACAGTGTGGATTTCACGATAGCTAGATGACAGAGGAGGGCTTTTTTTTGTATATCAAAGATTAACAGCAAAATTACTTACAGCTAGTAATGCCTCTATTTGTATAAATGCAAAGTGCAACGATCCTATAGATTAGCAAATATCATTAACCTTCCTGGTGAGATCATGTTCTAAATGTTAGTCTTTACTTATCAGCTCCAACCCTCAGCATTATCCGTATCAAAAGAGCAGGTGAGCTGTAAAATTCTGGTCTTTGACCACGAGATATCTCAAGCAGCAGTTTAATGTGCCTCCTCGGCCTCAAGACGTCTACAGTCAGACTATTACGACAAAGTGATTAGAATTACTGCACACGCCTAGTTTATTTTCCAAATGTTTGATTTTGTCATTATCACCTCCCTAAGCCTCAATATAATCTGAAAAGATTTAAAGATTCAAAGTACATCTATTATCAACGTATGTGTGCAGTATACAACCCTGAGATTGTCTTCCCAGACAGTCATGAAACAAAGAAACACCGTGGAACCCATCAAAGAAAAAAGAGCAAAAATTTCCCCTTACAGGACAACTCTACAAAAATTATAAAGATGAAATACAAATAACACGCTTTCATAAAAACATTCATTGTCAATGGATCTTGCCCCCATCTGCTTATTGAATTGTTGAAAGTGTCAAATAATCCAGATTATTTTCTCGCATAGGTACCACAATCGTGTAGCAGTTAGCATGATGTGTTACTGCTTCAGGCACTGGAGCCTCCGTAGGAAAGTTTACATGTGTGGTGTGAGTTTCCTCCCACAGTCCAAAGATATACCTGTCAGTAGGTTAACTGGTCATTGTAAATTATCCTATGATTGGGCTGTCATGGTGGGTTGTTGGGTGGTGTGGCTCAGTGGGCCTGTTCCATGCTGTGTCACTAAATAAATACATAAATTCACAGCCAGCTCTTAGGCATTCTGTCCAAACACTCATACAATGGTCACAGGATAATTGTTAACAGCCTGTTCAACTGTGAAGGCATCACAACAGGATCTTTCCCAGCTCTTCATCCCATATACACAAATGCACAATTTGTTCAGGATAGGAATTAGGACTGAACACCTTGATAAATTTCACTGTTCCTCATTAAATTGAGGTAATTTGTGCTCACTAAAGAGACTAGTTTGGTACGTTCCTGTTCTTCAGAGCAAATGCTGACTCACCATTTGATCCACAATCCTGTTTCTACAGCAATCTCAGATCTAAACAAAAACTTTCAAAATCTTTTCATCAGGATCAGATAGGAGCTCGCCCGTCCCTCACAGCTGAAGATCAGAACGAAGCAGAAAAGGCTGAATACCAGACTATGCACAATTCATGGAAAGCTTTACATATTTCCATCAGGGAGCAAACTTTGTGCCAATTCAGATTCCCACATTGACATTCCCCACTGACAGGAATAGCAGCTGTGTGTAGCACAAAGCAGCAATTCTCTGCAAACCAGGCATTCCCTGGATTTTTTATTGGGGCGGAGAGAAAAGCCGATGTGGGAAGGAACATTTGAAGAGTTACATTCAGATCTTATACCCTTACCTACTTCTGTAGAACTCCTGTGTTCAAGAACACACCAGCTATAATATTCTCTTTTCACTAAAAGCACATTAGTGCTGGGCGAATGTGTAATTATACCAACAGGTTCACTTTATCAACACACACTGCTACAAACACTGACTCAAGAAAGCAGTACTCACCTTTGAAGACATCCACCATCCAGGCCATGCTCTCGCCTCGCTGCTGCCATCAGAAAGGAGATACAAGAGCCTTAGGTCCAACATCACCAGGTTCAGGAATAGTTATTACCCTTCAACCATCAGGACCCAGATGCGACGTGAATAACGTCAACACTAAACTGATTCCACACCCTATGGACTCACTTTCAAGGAGTCTACAACTCAAGTTCTCAATATTTATTGATTTAGTTTTTTGTTATTCCCATTTGCACAGTTTGTCTCCTTTTGCACAATGATTGTTTGTCAGTCTTTGTGGTTTTTAATTGATTCCATTATAATTCTTTGTTCTACTGTGAAGGTCTGCAGAAAATGCATCTCGGTGGGGGGGGGGGTGTGTGTGTACTTTCACAATACATTAATTTTGAAGAATTATGCTCTTACATTGCCATCTGGATATTGGATAGCATTTCACCCATCTGTACTTTTCTGAAAATGAAAATCTTCCTGAAATATGAGCATTTTCCTAACTTCCGTGCACTGATTTGCTGATTACATTTGAGCACTCTCTCAAACACAAGAACAATGTGACCAGCACAGCCCGCTGCCACCACAGGAAATGCCCTGCGTTGGTGAATAGCTACATCAGTAAATAGCTACAGAAACTTGCAGGCAAAGAAACGATGGAATTACTAGTGGGCGCAATGAAAGATTTAACTGTTACTTCAACAGAGGACAAACTCAGATTGTTTTAAGAACTCAAAAGGTGCTTGTCTGGTGTCACTGTGAAGTTTGTACTCTGACACTCCACGTGACAATCAGTATTCAGTTAAACCACAGTTTATAAACTCTCTCCTCTGGGTACCTCAGTAACTTCAACTTCAGCAACCTGAATAGGACATAATGGAGAAATATAACAGCTTATATCATCTTGAGGAATCTGGTACAAAGTGTGACTTTTGCATAATGGTTTTATTTCCCTTCACCTGACCAATATTAATTCTTGAAAGAATGATGGCTCTGGACCCAAATCCCCACCTAGCGAATGCACTTTGGTGAAGATTGGGCAGTGGATTAGCGGCACAGCGCTGAAGCGAACTAAGCTGAATACTACTGGACTCCTGATTTGATGTTTGATATTCCATGTGTTCTCCGCTTACTTTTTGCCGTCTGCGCAATTTGGTCTTCTTTCGCCTTTTGGGTGTTTGATGTTTTCTTGAATGTGTTTCTTTGCTTTGCGGCTGCCCATGAGACAACAGATCTCAGTAAATATCATCCCACTGGTTCTTAAGGTTGTTATAGCCAAGGGTGATGGTGGGGATAAGCTCCCAATGCTCCCAAAGACGTGCATCCCAAATGGCCACTGACAGTCCAGCTCCTGTTGCTTAGCTACTAAGCCTGGTGGAACCATTTCTACCGACAGAAGGAGGAACAAAGGAAGATTTTAAGGACCTTAAAACCAGTCGCTTTGGGCAGATAGGACTCATCAGCAGTGCTTCGCAGTTCATCCGGAAGGAAAACTCTGATCTTTAATCTCCGCTGACTATACCCACTCACAGGGAAGGTTTCAGGAGCAAACCTCGAAGAACAGTCAGAAGCTCGGGTCCTTAAGGCAGTCCTACGTCGAGTCCAATCCTGACTGGCAACTCCTGCCTGATACCAAACTGCATTGGTCTCCACCGTTCCTTTGGATTCTTCAGCTGCATGGAGAGGGGCAGCCTGCTGCACGGGTAACAGTTTTCTCTCCATGTTGCACAGCCCTGGCTTGCCTATCACATAGACAGCTAGGATGCAACATTCACAGTAAACCCCAAACAACACAGGGCCTCCCTGCTGCATAAACTTCTCAATGTACCACCAATTTATGCAAAACATTTAAAAAGCTAAGGCCTAATCTCCTTCTCAAGAAAGAGGAGGAAGACAGGTGTTTTATATTCAGTATAAAATGGATATACACAATGCGTGGCCATTCACTGGTTTGGTCCTGACATTTCTCTCCCTTTGCTGTACCTTCCGCACTGTTCAGTCTAACACATTAGACAGAGAGAACTGGAGTTACTGACACATTCTTACTGAGGATTATTCAACAGCAGTGCCCTCCAGTATTGCTGACCTCCCTCCGTGACAGGACACCAACAGCAGTGCCCTCCAGTATTGCTGACCTCCCTCCGTGACAGGACACCAACAGCAGTGCCCTCCAGTATTGCTGACCTCCCTCCGTGACAGGACACCAACAGCAGTGCCCTCCAGTATTGCTGACCTCCCTCCGTGACAGGACACCAACAGCAGTGCCCTCCAGTATTGCTGACCTCCCTCCGTGACAGGACACCAACAGCAGTGCCCTCCAGTATTGCTGACCTCCCTCCGTGACAGGACACCAACAGCAGTGCCCTCCAGTATTGCTGACCTCCCTCCGTGACAGGACACCAACAGCACGAAACCATGTGTTTCAATTCCAATTCCCACCTTCACCAACGTCATAACACCATCACATGGCAGCAAGCCCTTTCAAGTTTTACTGACTGCCCACTACGCCACTGGTGTTTAGGGCAGCAATGAAGGTCCTCCAACTCTGGCGGAGTTCAGGGCTTCCTTCATCAGGTCTGTAGCTTCCTCTCCAGTTTCACTACAGTCAGTCATGCAAGTCCCAGGTGGAGACTCAGGAATACTGTCACACTCAGACGTAGAAGATTTCTTCATTGCTGTTTCCGTAATAATTTTGTTTGACCAGTCAGGGTTGTTAGCCCTGAGCTGAACCCCCGAACCTGGAGGACCAGTGGACCACTCTTAGTCTGGCCTCTACCCTTTGACCTGTTTGGCGTGGGTGACCCTACCAAAAGCCAAAGCATAAAGTCCTGACTCCAGCCAACGTAGCTCTCCGGGTCATTGAGGCACGCAAGTCTCCAAACCACAACAAGATTGTGATTCTCTTGGAGTACACAAACACTTTAATCTCGCGTCAATGCAGCTGTCTTGTTGTAGGGATATAAAAGCATCACCTTCTGGACTTGCTCCTCTCCAACATCAAGGAGAGGGTAGTGAATGCATCCTCTGGGAGATAGAAGAGCCAGGAAACTGGTGTGTCCCAAATCTCACAAACTCTCACGTTGATAATCATGCAATGCCAGGAAACAGTTAAAAGTGAACATCTCGAAATTTTATCAGCCTGTTCCATAACAGGGTTTTGCATTCTGTTTTGAAACAAGGTCCCGTAACTGGGCAGCACAACAGTGTAGTGGTTAACACAACACTTTACAGCAATGGTGACCGGAGTTCAATTCTAGTCGTTGCCTGTAAAGCATTGGTACGTTCTCCCCAAGACCACATGGGTTTCCTCCCACAGTCCAAAGATATACTAGCTGGTAGGTTGATAGATCATTTTAAGTTGCCCCGTGATGAGTCTAGGGTTTAATTGGGGGATTGCTGGGTGGTGCGGCTGGAAGAGGGAGGGAGGGCTGAAGAAACCATTCACCCAAGCACCTTTACTTTTTCAGTTGGATGAATCCCCTGCTGGACCTCTCTCATAACAGTAAGCTTGATTTTAAATGTCTCTCCACTCAGTCACTACACAGCACAGTTTCTAACTACATTATAATTTCATACTTTTTCAAAGCTGGAATTAATTTTGGAACTCTTGCTGGACAATCACCAAATAACTGCTTCAAATTCTTGAAATATGTGCAGTTTTGGTGGGGGAGGAAAAATTTAGACAGAAGGAGTTACACATCATGGAAACGGGTCCTCTGGTACAACTCATCAATGCCAGCCACGTTGCCTGTGTTTGGTCTATAATCTTCTAAACCTTCCAATCCAAGTAACAGCCCAGTTGCATTTTAAATGTCATAATTGTACATGTCTCACTGACTGACAGCTCTTTCAGAGACCCACAACCCTCTGCGTGATAAAGCTGCCACTCAATTCCCTTTTAAACTTTTCCCCTCTGACTTCAAACCTGTGCCCTCTAGTCAGGAGACAGAACAGTATAGCACAGCAACAGGCTCTTTGATCCACGCAGTTTAATGCCAAAGCATTAATCTACCAATCCCATCAACCGACACCCGGACCCCCCCCCATACTCCTCCCATCCGTTCATCTTAATTGTTGAAATCAACTCCACATCCACCACTTTCACTGGCAGCTGGTCCTACACCCTCATTAACCCTTTGAGTGAAGAAGTTCACCCTCACGTCTAATCCAATTTACTATCACATCTTGACTGCCAAGCAACTGAGCCTTTTTGACAGACCTCTCATGCAGGACCTTGTCCAGGGCCTTGGCTGATACCCATGTTGACAACATCCACTGCCTTGTCTTCATCAACTTTCCTGGTAACTTCCTTGAAAAACACAATTTACCAACAAAGTTGTGTCAACACAAAGCCGTGTTGACCAGCACGTCTATCCAAATACTTAGGTATATTTTCACACCCTTATAATAGCCTCCAGTAACTTTCCTACTACTGATGTCAGGCTCACCAGCCTATAACTTTCAGGCTTATTCTTAGAGCCTTTACTAAACCACAGAATAACATTAGCTATCCTCCAATCCTGTGGCACCTCAACCGCGACTAAGGATGTTTCAAGTATCTCTGCTAAGGCCCCTGCAATTTCTGCACTTGCCTCCCAGAGTCAGTGGGAACACATTGTCAAGCCCTGGCAATTTATCCACCCTAATTTGCCTCAAGACAGCAAACACCTCCTCCTCTGTACTCTGTATATATCTCTAGAAGTTCTTAGGATTCTCCTTCACCTTGTGTGCCAGAGCATCTCTTGCCTTCTTTCAGTCCTCCCGATTAAGTGTTCTTTTGCATTTCTTATACCCCTCAATTGTCTCACTTGTTCCTGATTGCCTATGCCTGTTATGCACCTCCTCCTTTTTCTTAATCAGGGCCTCAATATCTCTCAAAAAGCAAGGTTCCATAAACTTGTCATCCTTGCCTTTTATTCTGACAGGCACATACAGACTCTATACTCTCAAAATGTCACTTTTTAGGCCTCCCGCTTGCCAAGCACACCTTTGCCAAGTAACAACCTGCCCCAATCTACACGTGCCAGACCTTTTCCAATACCATCAAAATTGGACTTTCTCCAATTTAGAAACTCAACCCGAGGACCAGAGCTTTCCTCTTCCATAATTACCTTGAAACTAGTGACATTATGATCACATTTACTTCTTCTGGTTATAGACTCCCCTACCCTATTCACTTTATTACTCCCCTCATGAGTTTATAAACCTCTATAAAGTCACCTTTTGGCCTCCTATACCCCAAGGGAAAAAGTTCTAGCCTATCCATGGATTAAGGGAGCTAGGGCTTTACTCTTTGGAAAGGAGGAGGATGAGAGGAGACATGATAGAGGTGTACAAGATATTAAGAGGAATAGGTAGAGTGGACAGCCAGCGCCTCTTTCCCAGGGCACCACTGCTCAATACAAGAGGACATGGCTTTAAGGTAAGGGGTGGGAAGTTCAAGGGGGATATTAGAGGAAGGATTTTTACTCAGAGAGTGGTTGGTGCGTGGAATGCACTGCCTGAGTCTGTGGTGGAGGCAGATACACAAGGGAAATTTAAGAGACTACTAGACAGGAATACGGAGGAATTTAAGGTGGGGGGTTATATGGAAGGCAGGGTTTAAGGGTCGGCACAACATTGTGGGCCGAAAGGCCTGTACTGTGCTGTACTATTCTATGTTCTATCCATAACTCAAACCCTCCGTCCTGGTAACATCCTCAAGTATCTTTGCTACACCCCCTCCGGTTTAATGACATCATCCCTATAACAGAGCAACCAGAACTGCAGACAGTATTTCAAATGTGACCTTAACAATGTCTTGCTGACAAGGTAATAAATATAATCATGTAACTGGTAAAAGTTTCAGTAACTTCAAATAAATCTGATGGTTCACATAGTCACTTCAGTCCATCCGGGGAAGAGTCACTCACGACACAAAGTCAGGCTTCCGTAAAAGTAAAAATCAAAACAGTAACTATTGCAAACATTCACGTCAAACAGCATCCTCTGGGAGAGAAACAAAGTTAATGTCTCAGGTCAGAAATCGTTCATCCCTCCTCAGAGGGTGCTTCACTTGTCGAGTATTTCCCACATTTTCTGTTTTTAATTTCAGATAGTGATTAGTTTTAAAATTTCCTGTAAAACATACATAGCCAAAGGGCTGCTTTCTGACAATATGCATCACTAAGCCCTAGATGCCATGACATAAGACCAGCAGATATAGGAGCAGAATTAGGCCATTTGGCCCATCGAGTCTGCTTGGCCATTTCATCACGGCTAATCTAATTCCCTCTCACCCCAATCTCCTGCCTTCTCCCTGCAGACCTTTCTGTCCTGACTAATCAAGGACCTATCAACCTCTACCTTAAAAATACCTAATGGCCTGGCCACAAATTACACAGATTCACCGCTTTCCAGCTAAAGAAATTCCTCCTCATCCCCATTCTAAATGGACATCCCTCTATTCTCAGGCTTTGTCCTCTGGTCTTAGGATCTCCCACCATAGAAAACATCCTCTCCACATCCACTCTGTAGAGGCCTTTCAACATTTGATAGGTTTCAACGAGGTCACCCTTCATTCTTCTGAATTCCAGTGAGTACAGGTCCCAAGCCATCAAACACTCCCCATATGAAAAGCCTTTCAATCCTAGAATCACTTTTGTGAAGCTCCTTTAACCTTCTCCAATGTCAGCACATCCTCTCTTAGATAAGGGTCCCAAAACTGCTCACAATACTCCAAAGGAGGTCTGACAAGTGTTTTTGTCAGTGTACAGTCGGGGCAATTCACCTAGCCGACGTATCAGGCATTGCTGCAGTCTCAATGTCAACATGTTACACCTAAAACCCACAACAACAAAACCCAAACAAAGAGACACACACACAAAACTCCGGACATAGAAGTAAACTCTTTGTAAAAAGAATATTCACAATCTATTGTTGCCAAAATCTATCATAATAAACATCAGTCTTGCACTTAGTTTGCAGTTTTCACTACATGGCTGACACTATTCACCTCACCTAAATTTCTGAATCATAATGGTAATTAATTATCTGAAGCTGTACTTGGTTGAAATAAATTATAACTGAAGATTGTATTAAAATTTGTGTTCACTTCTCAGGAAAGAAGGCAGACTTGTTTTCCTGCAGTGTCTTCCACCACAGAGCAATTCATAGCTAATTAATTATTTTCATTATGTTATTAAGTAAGCATTGCCACAGGAAGAAGTCATTAGACATTCTGCATGTAATAAATTTGCTCAGACAGCATTGTGCTGCTGATCAGTTTTGTTGTATATGTGTTCAGTAACAGGACGGTGACATCTCTAGTGAGGGCAGTGGATATAATCCACCCTTGTTGAGACTTTACAAAGCACTGGTGAGGCCTCACTTCTTATTGTGAGCAATTTTGGGCTCCTTAACTAAGAAAGGACATGCTGAAACTGGGGAGGGTTCATAGGAGATTCATGAAAATGATTCTAGGATTGAATGGCTTGTCATATGAAGAGCGTTTGATGATCCTGGGCTTGTATTCACTAGAATTCAGAAAATGGAGGGGTGACCTCATTGAAACCTATTAAATAGTGAAAGGCCTCAACAAAGTGAATATGGCGAGAATGATGGAAGAGTTTAAAACCAGAGGACATAGCCTCAAAATAAGGGGGCATCCCTATTAGGACAGAAATGAGGAAAAATTTCTTTAGCTAGAGAGTGGTGAATATGTGGAATTCTTTGCCACTGGCAGCTGTGGAGGCCAAGTCTTCACGTATATTTAAGGCAGGGGTTGATCAGGGTATGAAGGGATACGGGAAGAAGGAAGAAAATTGGGGCTGAGAGGAAAGCTAGATCAGTCATGATAAAATGGTGGAGCAGATTCGATGGGCCAAATGGACTAATTCTGCTCCTATATCTTATGGTCTTGTTTGCCTTTAGCAGTTGGGTAGGGATGTTAGAGAAGGAACATGTGGGAGTGATTTAAAAGCCAAATGTTTAGAGTTCAGGACATACATGTTTATTTTGTTTGTGTTTAGTTAGAGACACAGCTCAGTATCAGGCTCTCCCGCACCACCCAATTACATCCATGTGACTAATTAACCCGTATGTCTTTGGGATGTGGGAGGAAACCTGCGTGGTTACGGGGAGAACGCACAAATTGACTAGAGACTGCAGTGGGAATTGAACTGGCGTCATTGGCACGGTAGAGTGTAAGGCTACCATGCCCTTGTGAGGATGGAAGATAAACATTTGTGAATGAGCCATGGCATGAGTTTAGTCAAAAAGACAAAGGAGGCATATATAAAGTTCAGGAAAATGAAATCAGACAAGGCCCAGGAGCGATATAAGGAAACTGGAAAAAACATAAAACAATTTGGAGAGTTAAAAACATCATGGCAAGAAGGCAAGGAGAATTCCAAGGCATTTTATACATAATACTAGGAACAAGAGGGCAGCGAGGGCAAGGGGGGCTCACTGAAAGACATAAGAGGTATCTTACACACGGAGCTCAATGAGAACTTTGCATCAATATCACCAAGGATACGGATGAAGGCAACAACAAAGAGAGGTACACTGATAATCCAGGGAATGTTGATCTTAAGGAGGAGGTGATGTTGGTTGCCTTGAAAAAAAAATATGATCCCCAGTCCGATGGGATTTATCCCAGGACACTAAGAGAGGCAAGGGAGAAGGTTGCTGGGTCTTGAGCAAGATTTTTGTATCCTATTTAGCCCGAGGCACATGCCACAAGAACAAAGAAAGGCAAATATTGTTTCTTTTTACGAAGGGCAACAGGGACAAACCAAGAAAGTATAGGCCAGCAAGCCTTACCTCAATGGTAGAGAAATTACTGAAGAAATCACGATGAGGTTTTTATTATTTGACTGCATATTCAATTCATTTTTAACCTTAATTAGCACAAAGCAACATTTAACATGTGCAACTCTGCAAATTATAGTTAATGAAAGGGTTCATTAAAGTTAATAATTGCGTAAATCACAAAAACACAGTTGTTTAAAAATCAGATTACATTTTCCTGCATTAAATTGTGAGATTGCTGAATTTCCGTTTCCACAAAAGGTCGTGCACATCTAACCTCAGCCTCAGCTCTGAAAGTTTTAGGTTATACCTTCAGAATAGAGTCTGTCAAGTTTACAAATGACAGGAGAATCAGAGACTATTTAATATGCATAGGACTGCTCCTGGCATTTAAGAGCTAAAAATCAAACTCTTTGCAACAGTCGAGCGCTGATGAACTGGGGGGTCTACAGACCAGGTAGATAACTACTCTGGAAACTGATAAAACATCTTGTCATGAAGGCAAAGACAATACGGGTATTTCTTAAGGACACTTTCCCAGACACACCTTAATACAAACATTACAACATTTGGCAGGAGTGGAAGTGGGTAGAAGGGGACAGTGATATCATGCCAATGGAAACAGAATTCAGACATTTCAATAGGTCGACTTGGAGCCTTTTAGAGACAAGGATGTGTTTATGGCCGGACATTCCACGGGAACAGAGGCCGAGGGATGTTTTTCTATCTTTAGTTAACCCTCCATGTACTTGCCCACTTCCTGCTGTGTGCTCATTGACTGAGGATCCAACCTGGGGGACTCGTCAGCATCTTCATTGGCAGAGCTTGGATCCTGATGAATGGGCCAAGAGGTTGGCACAACTTCCTAGTTGATATAGCTCTGACAAGTTTGTGCTGAGTAATCCTAACACAACTCAGTTTACTCTGAAATACCATACTAGATCCTTCATGGGAGCAAACGGAGTTTATTGCTCTTGATACTTGCTGCTATTTACAAGCACTTGTTCACTGACAAGTGCAAAACTGAATGGTTAACATAGCCTAACTCAGGGGTTCCCAGCCTGGGGTCCACAGTCCCCTCGGTTAATGGTAGGGGTCTCGTGTAACAATGAATGGTCACCAGAGAGACACTGAAGCAGGTGGATATAGAAATATTTTGTTCAGCAAACAAGAGCACCAGGCAGTGTTTTGAAACACTCTTGTAAGAACAGGCCTGCTTGACCCAATATTACATGACATTTTTAGACGCTGAAGGTCAAAAGGTAACAGCAGGACAATTCTACAGTTACAATGTATCTACAATGCTTCCTTTGAACTACATACAAGACCATAAGGCAATAAGATATAGGACCAGAATTAGGCCATTTGGCCCATCAAGTCTGCTCCACCTGATCCATTTTCCCTCTCAACCCCAATCTCCTGGCTTCTCCACATACCCCTTCACACCCCAACCAATCAAGAATCTATCAACCTCTGCCCTAAATATAGTTTTCACACACCTCCTTTGCACCCACACTCCAGACACCCAAAATGAACGTTAATCCTCACTGACTCTGGGCCACGTTCATACGTAGGCATGTGTCTGAGGTCTAAATGGAGTGACCCCCGCTGTTCCGAGCTGCATTTTAAATTCTATCTGCAATCCACATTCAAGTCTGAACAATGGCTGCTATTGAACTTTGTGATATACCCAAATCCTAACAGGGTCCATGGCAAAACAAAAGATTGGGAACCCCTCGTCTAACTGTTAAAACTAATGCCTATCACACCAGTATTACAAACTGGTTGCTGAACCAACTGCAATGTGTTTTCCATCTGCAGTGCTGATGACTGCCAAAATTTCCAAAATGAGCAATTTTATACTTGTCAGTTAACATGGAGCGTTAGAGCTTAGATGCCAAGCTGTCAAAAGAAGTGGCAGACTGTAGAACAGAGAGAGAGAAAACTGAGAGATTAAGGTTTACAAGGTCAAGGAGCCGTTTAAAAATCTAATCCTGGACCATGATCAATTCCCTCTCCGAGAATGCTGTGGAGGTAGTCACTAAGCATATTGAGATACCAAGATATTTCCTTATTAAGAAAATGGAAGAAAAATAGGGTAGCGCACCAAAGCGGTACTAGGTAAATGATCTTATTGAAGACAGTCCAAGCACGAGGGCGCAAATTTCGTTTCTATTTTACTAACTGGTGAGATTATTTACAGTAATTGGTACTAACATACAATTGCCAAATTTGTAGATTGCACCAATTTAAACAAATCCATCAGGAACAAGGTGAAGGAGCCTCAGGATCGCACCATCAGGTTCAACAACAGTTATTACCCCTCAACCATCAGACTCTTGAACCAAAGGGGATAACTTCACTTGCCCCATTATTGAAACGCTCCCACAACCAACCGACACACTATCAAAGACACTTCACCTCACATTCTCGATATTTACTGCTTATTAACTTATTACTATCGTTTCTTTTGTATTTGCACTGTTGCTCGTCTTCTGCACTCAGACTGGGCAGTCTTTCATTAGATTCTATTATAGTTATTATCCTATAGACTTGTTGAGTATACCCACAAGAAAATGAATCTCAGGGTTGTATATGGTGACACATATGTACTTTGATAATAAATTTTCTTTGAACTTTGTTCAAAGCCTCACAGAACCATGAATCAGGGAGAAAGAATTTCAATACGAACTGATGACATGGTGTTGGATTTCAATAGGCATTGTCCACAGACGGCTTCATGGTGTAAAATACTTTGGGGCATCATTAGCTGCACATTAATCCTTTCCTTTAAACATACACCATGCTGAAAGGACAGGTAAAAATTAACAGGAATTTAGTTGGTATTGTAGCACGGCATAAAGAGTGCATATAACGAATAAACAAGACAACAAAGATGTTGAACTGCTGCCAAAATACTGAAGTTGTACAGTTCACGGAGTCAAATCCTCCCAAGCACAATACAAGGGGGCCTCCCAGCTCAATGGACAGGAAGCATTGCTATGGGAAATGACAGCCTGATCGCTTCAGATTCAAGCCAAGTGATTGTCACACACACAAGTACGTGTATACACAGGTGTAATGAAAATCTTACTTGCAGCAGCATCACTGCAGATAAAATTAGTCACAACAATCAGAAGGAAAAACATAAGCCTAAATTATACAACAATTATACAAGAAAGAACACAATTTGAATAACAAACACAAGTAAGTCTGCAGACACTATTAATCCAAAGTCACGCACACACAAAATGCTGAAGGAATTCAGAAGGTCAGGCAGCATCTATGGGAATGAATAAAGAGTCGATGGTTTGGGCCGAGAGGACTGGAAAGGAAGGGGGGAAAAAGCCAGACTGAAAAGTTGGAGGGAGGGGAAGGAGGCTAGCTAGGCTAGGTGATAGGTGAAGCCAGGTGAGTGGGAAAGGCCAAGGACTGGAGAAGGAGGAATCTGATAGGAGAGGAGAGTGGACCATAGGAGAAAGGGAAGAAGAAAGGGACGCAGGGAGAAGTAATAGGCAGGTGGAAAGAGGCAACAGGTCAGAGTGGGGAAGAGAGGAAGTGGGGGGGTAAATTTGTTTACCAGAAGGAGAAATCGATATTCATGCCGTCAGGTTGGAGGCTACCCAGACAGAATATAAGAATAAAATCAAAGTCCATTGTAATGCAGTGTAGTCATAGTGTTACTTTACTGGCAGGCTGGTTCAAGGCTGAATGGATGAAGTGAAGAAGCTCCACTTGGGTGTGTGAAGGTTCACAAGGCCTTTGAACACATGAGCAGGTCCATCTGGCCTCACCCTCACCCACACCGGGAACACCCAGCCCAAGTGCAGGAGAAAAGAATTCATCTGGAAAGTTCTTCTTGGACTCCTTGGCTGAGCGTTGAACAGCCAATATTTACACTGTTGAGGACCTCAACACTGAACAGCACGATCCTACCACAGCCGGTCAGTGCAAGTCTGGCTCTTGCTTCAAAAGCAAAATGACATGGGTGTTTGCTCTTTAGAGCAGAAACTTCAGCTATCAGCCTTTATGTAACGGTAAATTCACAGTTTAAAGACAGAAGAAGTTGAGGTCAGGATATTCAGCTCATTCAAACAAACTGGAAGCTGCAACAGAATCCCTGGAATCATCCTGTGTGAAGATTAAATAGGCCAATGCCCTTTCTCAATTAAAACCACAACTCTTAAGACTGCTACAACTTTTACAAATATACCAACTGAGCATCTAGATGACACCTTGTGCTACAGGTCCTGATCCTTCATCACCTTGCCTTTCAAGACAACAGCTTGATGGGCTGCACCAGTGTTTGAAGTTTTAGCATCTTTGGCTTCTAAAGTTTACAGGACCCAAATGCTCCACCTGACAGGTAGTCCAATCTGAACTGGAGACCTGAGGTGGAAAAGTGAGACCAAGAAAGGGAGGGCTGAACTAGCCCAGTACAAGTTGTGGGCAAGTCCCTCGATTTCAATTAAAAGTTGCCTTTTCTTTGTGTTATAAACTGAGGGTTTCTTCCCTGGACAATGAGAACCTTCACACATCCAGGTGGAGCTTCTTCACTTCAACCATTCAGCCTTGAACCAACCTGCCAACTGTGATTACTGCCTACAGACCTACTTGCTCCCATGGGTGTGATCTGCACCATGTCTTTTCCTGAGCACAATGAAGTCTGTAAAGAGGAAGCAACGGGAATTTTGGAAGTGCAGAAACACAAAACTGAACTGTGCCACTGCTGTCAAAAACACAAGAGTTTCTGCAGATTCTGGAAATCTGGAGCAAAAGACGCAAAATGCTGGAAGAACTCAGCAGGTCAGACAGCATCTAAACAGTTGATGCTTCGGGCTGAGACCATTCTTCTGGTCTGGGGAGAAAAGGGAAAGAAACCAGAATAAGAAGATTCAGGCAGGGGAAGGAGAACAAGCTGGCAGGTGATAGTTGAAGGCAGGTGAGTGGGTAGGGGAGGAGGGGGATGAAGAAAGAAGCTGGGAGGCGACATGGAGGGGAACAGACAGTATTAATATTTTGGGCCAAGACCTTTTATCGGGACTGGAAAGGAAAGGGGCATAAGCTAGAATAAGGTAGTGGGGGGGGGGGGGTGATAGGAAAGGAGTACAAACAGACTGGTGATAGATGAGACCAGGTGAGAGAGAAGATGGCTGGGTGGGAGAGGTGGGGGATGAAATATGAAGCTGAAAGTGGAGGAGATAGAACATAGAACATGGAAATCTACAGCACATTACAGGCCCTTGAGCCCACAATGTTGTGCCAACCATGTAACCTACTCTAGAAGCCGCCTAGAATTATCCTACCGCATAGCCCTCTAATTTTCTAAGCTCCTTGGACCGATCTAAGAGTCTCTTAAAAGACCCTATTGTATCCGCCTCCATTGCTGGTTGTGCATTCCACACACCTACCACTGTCTGTGTGAAAATCTTACCCCAACATCCCCTCTGTACTTACTTCCAAACAGCTTAAAACTATGTCCCCTCATGTTAGCCATCTCAGCCCTGGGAAAAAGCCTCTGGCTATCCACACAGTCAATGCCTTTCATTATCTTATACACCTCTATCAGGTCACCTCTCATCCTCCGTCACTCCAAGGAGAAAAGGCCGACTTCACTCAACAAAAGACTGAGGAAGGAATCTAATAGGAGAGGACAGTGAACCATGGAAGAAAGGGAAAGAGGAGGAACAGGTAAGGACATCCATGGAGTTTATTCCCCTCCATAGACGCCGCCTGACTTGCTGAGTTGATTGTGTGAGGGGTGCCCATTTCTGGCATCGTATGTCACACCCAGTAACCAATCACACTCACTTCACACCTCTTCCAAGAAAGAGAGCACGGATTAAGTTTTTCTTTACAACCAGAATGAAAGGAACACTGACTAGACCAACACATCAGCAAAACAATCAGATTGTTTAGGAATATTTAATAGGAGACGAGCACAAGCTAATCATGAGGTAACTAATGCAATGTTAATGACTTGATCAGTACTGCAGGGACTGGTCCTTAGGCTCCAACCACTGGATGAGGGACCGAGTTTTCTGAATCCACTGAGCTGGGTAAAGTGTTTAGACTGCAGGTCTCAGGGCGGATTCAGCCAGGCTAAAGGAATGGGCAACAATTTAGCAAGGTGGAAAAATAAAAAGCACACAGACAAAATGCTGGAGGAACTCAGCAGATTAGGCAGCATCCATGGGAAAGTGTACACAGTCGACTTTTTGTGCCGAGACCCTTCTTCAGGACTGAGAGGAAAGTGGGGGGAGGTGCTGGAATTAAATGGTGGGGAGGGAGGAAAGAGGCTAGCTAGAAGGTGAAGGGTGAGGCCAGGTGGGTTGGAAAGGTCAAGGGCTGGAGAAGAAGGAATGACAGGAGAGGAGAGTGGACAATAGGAGGAATAGAAGGAGGAAGGTCCCCAGAGTTAAGTAACAGGCTGGCCAGAAGTAGTAAAAGGTCAGATGGAGAATAGAAGAACAGGAGAGGCAGATGGAAAATATTTTTACCGGAGGAGAAATCGATATTCATGCCATCAGGTTGGAAGTTTCCCAGAGGGAGTACAAAGTGTTGCTCCTTCACCCTGAGGCTGGCCTTATCCTGCCACAAGAGGAGGCCATGGATCAACACGTCGGAATGGGAATGGGAAAGGGAAATAAAATGTTTAGCCACCGAGAAGCATCGCTTGTGGTAGCTGATGCGGAAGTGCTCGATGAAGCAGTCCGCCAATTTACAAAGGGTCTCACCATTGTAGTGGAGGCTGTATGTGGAAAATCTACAAGGTCAAAAATTTAGGCGGTTAAAATGGGAAACCAGAATATCTTCCAAATTGCGAGAGTTTGAAGGGCAATGCTCAGGAGGGACCTGGATATTCTTGTTCATGAAGTATTGAAGGTTAATGTACTTGGATTTAAACATTTGGATATAAACTAATGTATTTTGACACATTAGCCACAATAATTGTCAACTTTTAAGTCTTCCAAAACACTGACTGCTCAATCATCATATTATTCCAATTTCCTCTAACATTTCCTGCATTTAAGTATTTATGACATCAGGGGAAAGACACCACATACATCTTTCTTATTAATGGTTAAAAAAAAAGACAATTACAGGCAACGACTTAACCTTTACTGAATTATTGCACTTCGCTTGTTTTCACATCACTCTCCAACCTTTAATCTAAATATCTTATGACCCTGGTCTCATCAAATGGTCATATGTTAACCCTTTCATTCCTGGTGTCATTCTCCTGAACGTCTTCCAGACCCTATCCAATACCAGCACACCTTTTCTTAGATCAGGGGCGCAAAACTGCTCCAAGTGTGGTCTGACCAGTGCCTTATAAAGCCTCAGCATTACATCTTTGCCTTTGTATTCTAGTTATGATCTTGCTCATGATGTGGTCTGCTCCTTCTGTCACTTACTCCAGGCAACAATGCTGGCCTGGAAGACAACTCTGAAGTGGTTCGTTTGCCCTTACAATGGATTTGGAGGATTTTGTGATGTCTTTTTATTCCACAGGTCACCCAGGTCTCAGAAACGTATGGAAGGCCAGAGATCATGGCTGCCTACTAGACTATGAGTATTATGTCATTTTCAAATGACCATCCTCAAAAGACCAAAAGCCGTGCTGGCCACCCACAGGAAGCTTACATTTGTCCCATGACAGTGTGCAAGCCATAATATAATCAGCGTGTCTAGCACAGAGTTCAGCTTAGCTTAGACCATCATCAGCTGCACTTTCCTCTCTAAATCTGTCAAACTCCCAGACCTGGGCCTCTTCATCTCCCCACAGCAACTGGAACCTGGACTTCCTCACTGGAAGACCACAATCAGTGCAGATTGAAAACCTCATCTCCTCTTCAGTGACCGTCAATGGAGGCGCACCTCATGGCCGAGTATTTAACCCCCTGCTCCACTCTACAAATTTGCCAATGGCACCACAGTTGTGAGCAAAATCACAGATGGCGATGAAGAGGAGTACAGTACAGGAATGACACAGGCTGTAACAACAACCGTACACTCAATGTCAGCAACGCCAAGGGACTGGTTGTGGGCTTTAGGAAGAGAAAGTCATCTGAACGTGCACCAGTCTACACTGAAGGATCTGCTGTGGAAAGGGTGCGAGCAGCTTCAAGATCCTGAGATCTTAGATCCAAGATTCTTAGAGTTACAGAAGATCCGACACAATTTCGAAGACCCTGAGAAACATCAACAGACGTACTATAGAAAGCAGTCCGAGTACATCAGTGCCTGGTATGGGAACTCCAATCCACAGGAATGCTATAGGCTACACAAAGCGTGGACCTCAGCCAGTTCCATCGTGCATAGAGCTCTCCCCATCGTCAAGAACACCTATAAAAAGTGTCAGGAAGTGACATAATTCTTAAGGACCCCGTCACACCTCTTCGTGGTTCTGCCAACAGGCAGGAGGTACAGGAGCCCAAGGACAAACACCTCAAGGTTCAATTGTACTGCCATCAGGTTTTGTGCTTTATTTTTATTCACATGAAAGTTATGTCTAGTTTATATGGATTTCAGTTTACGTTCAGGGATTTTTGTTGTTTTGTAATGTACTGTGCTGCTGCAGAAAAAGCTATTTTTTCATTGATCAACAGATATAGGATATAAACTTAAACTTGACTTTCAACATCCATGCTCAATCTGTCTTGGTACAGTATTACACCTCACTTTCACGCTGCCACAGAGCTGCTAAATCTTCTAAATCTACAAGATGCCGTTCAGACTTGGGCGATCACACCCTCAAACCACAGCAGAGAGAAGCTGGGTTCATGGGCAGGATGATTGATAATCATAGGGTGCAGGTCTACCACAGATAACTGACTGAAAAACCTCCAGGGAAATGAGTAACTTTTAAAAAAAAATAAAAATCATCGGTAATGCGCTGTAAAACGAGTTTATTGGATTTTCAGATGTAGGTGACAGATCCAAGGTCATCGTTATTGGCTGTCCCTAACTGACGTTATGACGGAGGTGATCAACTCTCTCTCCATCAGATCTACTGAGCAAATTTACACGGAGTCCTGCCATGAGAAATGTTTTGTGAGTACGGGTTTGGTTTACTGTGGACCAGGCAGGAGTATGAAGACAGTATAACAAAATGCGGACAGACTGCTGGGACAGTCCGGAGAGAGAGTTAGTTAGTTAATTAATTAAGACTCGGGACTGTGAACAGGTGCTTGCGACAGTAATGGGTGAAGTTTGATACTTTCCCACGCCCATTGGATATGTGACTGTCACCTTATTACCCATATGTGGATTTTTGGAGTATTCTGTGGCGACCACTTTTGTTAACCCTTACATGGATTCCGGCGTGTATTGCGGTGACCATTCGTGCTAAGGAATATTCCGCGACTGTCACCTTGTGACATCTCTACGTGGATTTCAGAACACTACTCGTCGGCTGAGATCTTCTGTGACTCTTACCCTGTTTTCCCAGGCTGGAACCTGCGGAGTTCTTCGTGATCGCCTCCTCGTTGCATTTTAATGTGGATTTACAAGTTTCTCCTCTCACCTATTCCGTGGATTACTGGAACTTTCTAGATTGCCATCTTAAGACTTTAAGAACTGTCCCTAAGCCTGATGGTTTGGGAGCTACAACGCATAACACTGTTAACTTTTGCTTGTTTAATTTTCTACATTTTGAGTAGATACTAATAAATATAGTGGTTTAGCATTAAACCCTGACTCCGTTTGTGGTCTGTTGCTGCTGGCACAGAACAGAAAGCAGCATCCCACCATCAAAGACCCCCACCAACCAGACCCTGCTCTCGTCTCGCTGCTACCATCAGGTAGGAGCTACAAGAGCCTAGGTCCCACACCACCAAGTTCAGGAACAGTTATTACCCTTCAACCATCAGGTTCTTGAACCAGACTGGCTAACTCCACTCATCTCAACACTGAACTGATACCACAACCTATGGGCTCATTTTCAAGAACTCTATAACTCATGTTATTCGTATTATCTATCCATATATTTTTTATTTGTTTGTTTGTTATTTTTGTATTTGCATAGTCTTCTCATTCACATTGGTTGTTTGTCAGTCTCTGTGTGCAGGTTTTAATTGATTCTATTGTACTTCTTTGTTCTACTGTGAATGCCCACTATCAGGGTAATATTATGGTGACATATACATATTTTGATAGTAAATTTACTTTGATCTCGAGTGATACTAACCCTCAGGTGATAATACTACAGGAATTAGTCCCAGCAACAACTGGGGAACTGCAGTAATGTTCCAAGTTAGTGCAGGATGGATGTGAAAGTGATGGTGTTCACATGCAACTATTGCTCTTGCAGTGGAGGCCAAAGGTTGGGAAATGCCTTGAAGAGTAATCTGTGCACTTGTACTTGTGATGGATAGGGGGAGTGTACTGAGGCAGCATGGTGGTTAGCGCAACATTGTACAGTACCATCCACCTGGGTTCATTTCCCGCCACCGTCTTTTATGAGTTTGTACATTCTCCTCGTCACTGTGTGGGTTTCCTCTGGGTGCTCTGGTTTCCTCCCACAGCCCGAAGATGTACCAGCTGGTAGGTTAATTAGTCATTGTCCCGTGATTAGGCTAGGGTTAATTTGGGGGTTCCTGAGAGGTGCTGGCTCAAAGGGCCAGAAGGGCCTGTTCCACACTATATCTCAATAAATAACTGAGGGGTCCAAGGACCTCAGGTTGGGAATCCCTGATCTAATGGATGGGTGCCAATCAAGCAAACCACAATGGGGATGGTGAAATATCCAATAGTGCTGCCAAAACTGGACTTGTTCTATAACTAAATGATGGGATTTGTCAGGGGTTGAAAGGAATAATAAATCAGCCATGATGGAATGGTAGAGCAGAATCGATGGACCAAATGGCCTAATTCGGCTTCCATCTTATAGGTTTTTGGAACAGGCGGGAGATCTGAACTAAAATGGCCATGTGTTAGAAAGCAGGTGCGCATACAATGGGTTAAATGTTCCCTTTGAGTGTTCTACAGTTATGCTTTTGTTCTCAGATGAGAATGGGCTGAAACAAACACAATAAATGCTCAAATTCCTCTTCCGATAAAAATAAAACCTCAATTCACACAGTCATAGAAACCAGGCTTTTAGAAAAAAACTCTTTGAACGCCAACACAATTAAAATATTCAGTAAAGTACAAAACTGTTACACTGCTTTTTAATATCTCTCTTCTCAGTGCAGTCCTTTCACTCCAAACAACTGTCATGTTGTCTAAAAGGCAGTTGGTGCCACCTTCACTCTCCTGGCTACTTCTCCCCTTCATTTACTGTCAAGATTAACATAATTAGCAGAGCAAATGTCTCATTACTTCCATCTTTAATCTGGTGCTCGTTGCATGCTTACAATGTATTATCTGGGTATAGTTTAACCTCCAGCCAAACCCTCCAGTTAGGGTGCACAGACCGACTTCTAGGTATCCAGTTGTTCATATGCAGACCATCTGTGCACCTTAACTTAGATACCAACCTGTAACTCACCCCAAGGTTACCACAGCAACTCTCTGAGTTTCTCAATACAAATCAGGCAAGTATCCATTATAGTCAATCTAACCAGTTATTAACACAGGAGCCCAAGGTATAGAATTTCCTCAGCATCTGGAGGGGGGCATTACACGGTCACAGCACAGCACAACCAAAAAATGTTTTGATTTTGAACCCGTGGCTTGGAAACTTAATTGTGCCCGAGTCCTAAAGCTTCACAAAGAAGGCAGCCTTTCCTTTGCAATCTGTACCAGCACAGAGCCCGTGAAACAAATTAAATGAGCACGGGTCAGCTGTAATAAACCGTGACGGGGAGGGGAGGGTGGTCTCGCAGATGGTGAGGGTGGAGGGGACTGGGACAGGAGTGGGTGACATCGACAGGTATGTAGTGCCTGTTGAATGGGAAATGGTGGAAGGGGTGAGAAATAGCTGCTGTATAAGTAATTCAAAGGGAACACTGAGATAGATAGATAGATAGATACTTTATTCATCCCCATGTAGCCCTCCCTCCCTCCATGTCAGGCTGCAGAGAACAACACCTGAATTTCTTTTAAAATTTCAAAAATAATATTTTTAAAATACAATTTATACACAAACAGTGCATGTTTTTCATTTGTGGTGTCTGATCTATATTTTTGTGGCATTGACAAGGTAATAGATTCTATGTATAAAGTACAAAAGCCAGAGACAGGGCCTTTTTTTGACAATAATCTCTAGTGTTTGTAGGGCGTTACACAGAATAAGCCCTGGAATGTGGAACACAGTTCCACTCCCATTGAAGCTGGCTGACCTGCTGAACACTTCAAGCATATTCTGTTTCTCATCAGGTCCTGTTTACATGCTGCTCAAACAATACAACCCTGCTTCTGCATAACTAGCCTGACTGGGCAAAGGTGTCTTTCCTGGAAGTGGTGTCCAGATATGAACTACGTATCACTGGACACAAATCAGCATGGACAATGTCCTTCATACGGAGGTACACACACTGCAGTCTTCTGACACGTGAACCTTAATGAATTTTTTAATATAGAAGTTGGAGACCCGAGGCATTAAAACAGCTCTGCAATCTCTGATTTCCATCACTCCGCAATGGGCAAAATAGAAGAGCCAGAACAAAGAGATGGAGATGCGTCTCTACCAAAGGAGGTATAAGACACTCCTCCCCTCCGCTAGCCTGAAGATCACCCTTGGGCAAGGTATAACACCTGCTTAGCCTCCACCGGTCAGGGTCACGTGAAGCCATGGGTGCAGGTGGTGGATGGTCGTATGAGCAGTTTGTACATATCGCAAGTCCCGGTTATGTGGCCACTGACGCCAGGCAGACAATCTCTGAAGAGTCTTGATAATGGCTTGGGTCACCTGTCTTGTAAAGACACTGCCCGGAAGAAACATTTGCTAAGAACGATGATTGACACGACACGTAATGATGACAGTGATAAATACTGAGCCCAAACAAATACAAAGAAAAACCAGCAATTACTTTTTATTATTCAGAATCAGACAAAATGTGGTCATCACAGTCAAGATAAGCATTAACTACACATTAATTGCCCATAATTATGCTGCCTTGTACAGTTTATGTGGTGAAGCTATTGCTACAATTTCTTTGGTAGGGGCTCCCGGAGCTTGAAGGTGGCAATGATATTGGACAGCAATCTCATTTTCTGAAGTAATGTGAGGTAGAAGCAATTTGGCTGCAGATTAGCTACTGGAGTGGTGGGAATCCCAGAAGGAAGCATGAACCCATGGATCTTGTAGATGAGACTTCTATTTGAAATAATTTGTAAATGCCACAGCCTTTTCCTTCTCACTAACGTGCTTGGCCCAGCTACTGTTAAGAATATAAACACATGAGATTCTGCAGATGCTGAAAATCTTGAGTAACACACACAAAATGCTGGAGGAACTCAGCGAGTCAAGCGACATCTACGGAGGGGAATAGACAGTAAGGAGGGCAAATGCAATGTTAGCATTCATATCAACGGGAATATAAACACAAGGATGCAATGCTGAGGCTTTCTAAGGCATCAGTCAGGCCACAATTGGAGTACTGCGTGCAACTTCGAGCCTCATATCTGAGGATATACTGGCATTCTCATAACCCCTCCTGGGTCCAAAGAAGGTTTCCGAGAATGAAAGGGCTAACATGGAGCTCTGATGGCCCTGGGCCTGTCATAACTACAGTTTAGAAGAATGGGGGGGGGGGGGGATCTCATTAAAACATACCAAATATTTAAAGGCCTAGATAAAATGGATGTGGAGAGAATATTTCCTATTGTGGGAGGGTCTAGGTCCAGAGGGCACAGCCTCAGAATACAAGGCTGTTCCTTTAGAACAGAGATGAGGAACAATTTCGTTATCCAGAGGGTGGTGAACCTGTGGAATTCATTGACACAAGCGGCTATGGAGGGCAAGTCGTTTGGTATATTTAAAACACAGGTTAATGGCTTCTTGATTTGTCAGAGCATCAAAAGTTATGAGAAGGCAGGAGAATAGATGATAATAATTCAGTTACGATGGAACGGCGGAGTGGACTCGATGGGTCGAATGGAGTAAATCTGCTCCTGTGTTTTATGGTCTAATATTTGTATGGCTGGGGATTAGAGAAGTAGGGAGGATAAAATTCACAGATCACACAGTATTGGAAAAGAAGGGGGACAATTTTATAATTAAAGCAAAACTCCTAAACAGGATGATGGGTGACATGAGATATGGCATTAGCACCTGGGCAGAGTTGTTCGGACTCAGTTCAAGTTAATGAGAAGTGGGAACTGTAAAGGGAAGCACGTGTAAATGGACAATGGTGGCAAAGCCTTGACACGGATGATGACAGCACACAATATTGGAACAAGACAGCAACGACGGGAGGTGGAGCTCCCGTAATCTGGGTGATGATGTGGTTTATGCGGTTGGAAGCTCACTTCAAGCTCAAACAGGATGTCAAATTGTCCAACAATCTGGTAATCTGCCCTGTGGTTTCTTATTAACTATGACAGCCCCTCAAGTAACACATGTCACCTCCACAGCATTGCAATATTTCCTGTAACCATGAACCTGCATGCAAAGTTCAAAAGGCATTTATCATCAAAGTGTGAATGCAGTATGGGGGTGTATGGGGTGTCAGGGAGGGGTAGCACCTCTGCTGGGGCAACATGTCGCGTCCTTTTCAGGCGGTTTGTCCACCTTTGGTCCCAACCTGGCACTCAGCTCTCATCTGTGGCTCCCCATAGCTGTTTGCATGCGACAGCGGCCACACCCCAGGCAACGGCTTCGACAAGCCGGCTAAACCAGGTGAGGGTAGCCGACAGGTCTCAAACCCTCGGTGAGGTAGGGAGTTGTCGATCCCAGCATGTGAAGACAGACTCCGGCGGATTGAGTGGACAAGACCAATGGAAGGTCCAACAGCCAAGAAGGCGGTCTCTGCAAGCGTCGTGGAACGCGTAGAGCACGACAAGACTCAGAGGATGTCCTGGTCACCTACCGCGCCTAGTCCCATCTCCAGCCATCTGGACTCTTGTCTTACCACTGGATCCAGATGGGAATTGGGAAGAGAGAGTGAGGCTGACGCTGTGCAACTCTCCCTCACTTAAATCCAAATCAAGTGCTAGTCTTGACACCACCAATAAGCCGGCTGGTGGCGTAGTGGCATCAGCGCTGGAATTCTGGGCGAGAGGTCCGGAGTTCGAATCCGGCCAGCTCCCTTGCATGCTCTCCGTCCGTGCTGGGTTGAGTGTCGAGCTAGCAACTTGACCTCATAAAAAGTACTAATGATGTCGAGGTCTTCATCGACGACGATGGACGAACCTTATGCAGTGTACAACCCAGAGATTCATCTCCTTGTAGGCAGCCACAAAACAAACAAAGAAAACCATGGAAACTATCCAAAGAAAAGCATCAAACCAAATGTCCAAAAAAAACTCAGGGTGGCACACAGCGTAGTGGTTAGCATGATGCTTTACAGTAGAGGTGACTTGGGTTCAATTCCCATTGCTGCCTGTAAGAAATTTATACATTCTCCCAGTAATTACATGGTTTCCTCCGGGTGCTCCAGTTTCCTCCCACAGTCCAAAACACATACCGGTTGGTAGGTTACGGTAAGTTTGTCCCGTGATTAGGTTAGGATTAAATCAGGGGATTGCTGGGCAGCCTAAAAGGGCCAGAAGGCCAGAATCAAAAGGGCCTATTCCATGCTGTATCTCAATAAAATAAATCACGCAAATGGCAAAAAAACGAGTCAATAACACAGAACATAAATCCCCAAACCATAAATCATCGGAACAGTCCAAGCAACCTACCCGTGTAGCTCGTTAATTTCAGGCTGCACAGCCAGTCCGCCCTGATCAGAAATTGCACAAAATAGCAACTAAAAAAGGACAGATATAAAACCAGAAGCCCATCATAACACGATCTACAGAGTCCGGTCCACAAACTGTGTCGACTACATCAGAATTTGTGCTATAGTGCAAATAAAACAGAAGAGCCCAATTGCATCAAAGTTCTCAACTGTGCGTCAGACCGTAAAACAGGAAAAGACAGTAAAGCTGGAGACACCCAGTTCTATTGTGAAGTTGCCTTACTGACATTTGTACAGATATCCTATGAATTCACATCTCCAATCATTTGTTTTGGGACTGGTTTTGGCTTATTTTGCAGCTGGCGGGGTGGAGAAACGTCTCTACCAAAGGAGGTGGGAGGTGCCAGGTGCCTACACCATACAACACGGCACAATACGAGTGATTGACTTGTTATTATTGTCACACATACCAAAATACAGTGAAACACTTGCTTTGTATACAGTACTGTTCATACAGAGCAAATCATTACACAACGCACTGAGCTAGAATAAGGTAAAATAAAAGCAATGAAGAATGAGGTGGAAAGCTACCAAAAAATGCAGAGCAAGTAAATGATGAGGTGCAAGATCATAACGAGGTAGGTTGTGAGCTCGAGGATCCATGTCACCGTACAAAATGCCTGTTCAAGTGTCTGATAAGAGTCGGACAGGAGACCCTAGAGCTTGGTGATATGTGCTTTCAGGCTTTTGTACCTTCCAACTGATGGTAGGGGGAGGAGAGAGAATTTCTGCAGTGGGAGACTGATTGTGCTAGCTGTTTTACTGAGGCAGCGAGAAGTATAGACAGAGTCCACAGGTGAGTTGTGTCCACAGTGGTCTGCAGTCAGGTGCCACCAAGCTGTTATGCATCCAATCAGGTGCATCAATAAAAATTAGTAAGGGTTGACAAGGACTTACCAAATTTCTTTAGCCTCCTGAGGAAGTAGAGGTATTAGACAGGAGGAAATACACTCTTGTTGACTGAGGGAAAGTGTCATGACACACTATGCCACGAATCTCTCTATCTCCTTTCTGTCCTCTGACTCAGAACTCAGAGGTGTGGCCCACCACAGTGGTATCACCTATAAACGTAGATGGAGTTAGAGCAGACTCTGGGCGCACAGTCACGGGGGTACAGGGGGTAGAATAGGGAGCTGACGACACAGCCTCGTGGGACAGCAGTGTGTAGAATAGTCTTGGCGGAGGTGCTAATGCCTACCTTCACTGACTGCGGTCTGTTAGTCAGGAGACTGAGGATTCAGCTGCAGAGAGAGGTATTGATTCTCAGGTCTTGATGGAGTTTGCTTGAAATAATAGTACTGAATGCAGATCTGTAGTCAATAGACTGGCATGGGTGTGTTTTCTGTCCAGATACTCCAGGGACGGGTATAGGGCCAGGGAGATTGTTTATGCTGTCACTTTAATGTCATCTCCATTGTTACCCTCGCTCTGAAGATTGGAGTCAATAATATAACACCATGGGCTCACAGTCCTTTGGATCCACCTTTAACTAAACCTGTCCAATATCAGACTGCCCCAACTCTCAAAAACTGGTCTAAGCATCTCTGACAATTAATCTGGCCACCCAGCAATAAAACTTTGCAGCTGCATGACTGAATTCCCACATACAGAATTACCAGGATTAAGTTGTGCTCTGGACAAAGAACAGGACCACCTGGACCACACAATACACTTGCCTCAATAAAATGAATTAGTAACAAGGGAACTAAATTAGCAAAACAAATACATGGAATGTTTCTGATGAAGACTAACAAATAGTTAAATGGGACTTATTTCACCCAAAGACAAGAATTGCACTGTAATCATCATCCATTTCTTCAGTGGAAGGCAATGAGAAGATGCTAAGGGAGGCTGTGATTTGACTGAACCAATACAATTAACTATATTTTTTCAATTACTTGTAAAATCCTCCAGCAGAACAATGACTGGAGCATTTCAGACTTGACAATCAACTGAAATATTTGTCTATCATGCTTGGTTTTTCCATAACATCCAATATATCTGTTCTACAGCACCTATGGAAAAGATAAAGCTAGTTTTATAAGTATGGAATGCAGACATCATTGTTAGATCAAGAACTTATTGCTTCACTCCAATTGGCTTTGAGGGTTGAACTGTCTTCTTGAACTGTTGCAGTCTCTGCAGGAAGTGCTCATCGCAGTTTAAAGTTCAACTTTCAAAGTAATTTTATTATCAAAGTACATATATGTCACCATATACAACCCTGAGATTCATTTTCTTGCAGGCATACTCAATAAATCCATAGAATAATAACCACAACAGAATCAATGAAAGACCACACCAACTTGGGTGTTCAACCAGTGTGCAAAAGACAACAAACTGTGCAAATACAAAAAGAAAGAAATAATAATAATAAATAAATAAGCAACAAATATCGAGAACATGAGATGAAGAGTCCTTGAAAGTGAGTCCATGGCTTGTGGGAACAGTTCAATGATGGGGCAAGTGAAGTTATCCCCTTTGGTTAAAGAGCCTGATGGTTGAGGGGTAATAACAGTTCCTGAACCTGGTGGTGTGAGTCCTGAGGCTCCTGTACCTTCTTTCTGATGACAGCAGCGAGCGAGCATGTCCTGGATGGTGGGTCCTGATGCTACTTTCCTGCGACAGTGCTTCGGCCAGACGTACTCAAAGGTGGTAAGGACTTTACTCATCATGGACTGGGCCATATCCACTACTTTTTGTAGGATTTTCTGTTCAAGGACCTTGGTGTTTCCACACCCGGCTGTGATGCAGCCAATCAGTATACTCTCCACTACACATCTATAGAAGTTTGTCAAAGGGGGATGTCACAGGAACTAGACACAGCAACAATGCAGAAGTAGTCCGTACAAGTCCAAATATGACCTAGAGGGAGAACTGAGGGTCTGCACATGAACTTACTTCCTTGTCCTTCTTTATGACAGAGATTGTCGATTTAGGAATTTTGGTAAACACTAAAGTCACATCACCCTGGTGTGAAGAGAATAAATCTTTTATGAACTGATAGGTCACCGGTAAAACAGATTACTTTGTCCAAGATAATTGGACAATTGGACTAATTGGTTGCTCCTGTTCTGTTCAATCCAGCATCTGCAGAATCTCGTATTTTAAAAGTGTAGTTGTTTGACCTTTCAATTAAATATTGTAATTTTTTATGGCTTGAGTCTAATCTTTACCCCTTTTCCCTTAAAACTTTGCATTATTTAAAATCAATCACACAGTGATAATTAACACCTCAAAGATTAAAGATGGCAGATTAATGGCAATAGTTCTGCTCAGAACTTTTGACAGTCCGACACTGATTTACGTGGGGCTGGTACTGAGAAACTGGTTGATTCATTATTCCCACCTGCAAACAAGCTATACAACTATGCATTACCTAAGACAGCCAACCTCATGCAATTGAAATCGAAAGCCTCAAATTCTTACCAGCCCAAAGTCATTCATGAAATCCTGAACTTCATTCTTCACTTATTTCCTTAATACTCACTCCCCAACTAACAAACATTTTTCCTCATCTACGTTTGCAAAGTCTAAGACCCTGAATCAAATTGAACACAACCCACAGTTTGTGGAACTATTTCTCATAACTTAACCTCTTGTGTTCAATAACTATTCTAGTAAATCAAACCACACTCCTTCCAAGCTTCTAAGTGATGCCCAAAATTACAGCTAACAAAACAGGTTCTGGGATATGGTATGGTTCCCAGATTTACTTAGTACTCTGCATGTGCTTAACCATTGCTTTGCTTAGCTATGACATACCTTCTAACAGAAAAGCCTACAAAAAGTAGATACAGAGCAGTCCGTTACAGAAAAAGCTCTCCCTATGATTAAGCACATCTGCCACAAGAAAGCAGCACCCATCATCAAGGACCGCCACTACCCAGGCCGTGCTCTCTCCTCACTACTGCCATTGGGGATGGAGGGACAGGAACCTCAGGAGTCACACCTCCAGCTTCAGGAACAGGCGTCTGAACCAGTGTGGATAACTTCACTCACTTAAACAGTGAACACAACCTATGTACTCACTTTCAAGGACACTGCAAATCATATCCTCAGCATTATTTACTTATTTGTATTTGAACATCGCGTCTTCTTTTGCACATAGGGTTAATTGTCAGACTTTGTGTGTAGTTTTTCACTGATTGTGTGGTATTTCTTTGTTCTGGTATGAATGCCTGCAAGAAAATGAATCTCAGGGTAAAACATTGCGACATCTGCTTTCACTAATTGAGATACAGCGTGGGATAGGCCCTTCCAGCCCTTCAAGCCACGCTGCCCAGCAACCGCTGATTGGCCTAATCCTGGGACAATTTGCAACGACTAATTAACCCACCAGCCGGTACGTCTTTGGACTGTGGGAGGAAACCCGAGCACCCGGAGGAAACCCATGAGGTCACAGGGAGAACGTACAAAGTCCTTACAGTCAGTGGCGGTAATTAAACCCGGGCTGCCTGTACTGTAAAGCGCTGTGCTAACCATCACACAATGTACTTTGATAATAAAGTTACTTTGAACGTTATATTCCAATCCTTTGCATCCAAAGGCCCGCATAGCACAAATCCAAGTTATGTTATACCCATTCAAGAAAGGTTAATGTAATACGTTTGACACGCCTGCGTTCTTGTGCTGTACCTTCACTGTGTTGGCACATTATTTTTACATCAGTTACCACTGTTTATAGCACACTCTTTAGGAACCAGACTCAATTACACTGCAGTATGAATAATCACCAGAAAACTTCCACGTTATAAAGTGCCCTCATAATGTAGGGCTTTGTACCTTTTCACAATTACTAAACATATGACCACATATGCAAAAAATGTTCATCTGCTCTGTCACTGCAATATATGAAAAGCGTCCTTAAATATGACATAAACACAAGAAGGTCTGCAAATGCTGGAAATCCAAAGTAACTTGGGAAATGTTGGAGAAACTCAGGTCAGGCAGCATCGATGGAAATGAATAAACAGTCAACGTTTTGAGCTAAGACCCTTCTTCAGGACTGGAAAAGAAGGTGGAAGACACCAGAATAAAAAGGTAGGGGGAAGAGGAGGTGAAAGGTAAAGCTGGGTGGGTGGGAAAGATAAAGGGCTGGAGAGGATGGAAACTGATCAGAGAGGACAGAAGACCATAAGAGAAAGGGAATACATTTCACGGGATACCATGAAATATGACATACTATAAGGCCGAGCAGATTCAAAGTTCCCAAAGCAAAGGTCATAAATACAATGCAATAAGATTTGTTTTTCCCCCTTTTACATATATTCCCACTTCTCAGCTTCCTTTGCAACCAATAATCTTCAATAAATCTACACTGGACACATCCATGAAGCCCAGATCCATCTCCTATTTCAGCATCTTCTCAAAGCAGAAGTCTAGTATCTGCCGTTCAAGTGGACGGTATGCTTTTCCACGCAGTCAGCAACAGCTTCACACAAAACTCTCATCTTAGAGCAGGGGTTCCCAAACTCTTCTAATGCAATAGTCCCCCACCATTAACTGAGGGGTCCGTGGACATAAAGCAAATCACCAGCCACACAATAAAAGCCAAACAAGACTGAAGACAAATTAAAAATGAGAGGTTAGCAAAATGGCAAAGGTTTGCTCAGAGTTTCTGATATTTCTACATTTACTGATCCAGAGCAGGCTAGATACTTCATAATTTCAAGAAGATACCAGTTGGGTGGCAGGGTGGAGAAACGTTTCTACCAAAGGAGGTGTAAGGTGCTCCCTCCCTCACTAGCCTGCAGATCACCCTTGGGCAAGGTGTAGCACCTGCTTAGCCCCACCTCCCCAATTAGGGTCACGTGAAGCCATGGGGGCAGGTGGTGAATGGCCATATGAGCAGCTGGTGCATATCTCAAGTCCTGGTTGTCCGACCACAGAAGCCGGGCAGACAATCCCTGAAGAGTATTGATAATGGTTGGGGTCACCCTTCTTGTAAAGACACTGCCCAAAAGAAGGCAATGGCAAACCACTTCTGTAGAACAATTTGTGAAAAGCAATCATGGTCATAAAAAGACCATGACTGCCCACACCACACAATACGGAACATAATGAACTAGTTGGCATATCACTCCCACTCGCAAACAAGCGACAAAGTTGCACATTACCTGAGACAAGTTTAAAATAGATCGGTCACACAATGGTTATCAGGCCCCATTATGCACAGCCCGTGTAGATAAAATGAAACATCCATTTTAACTCTCTAGAATTATGGCACAAAGGTCCAAGTCTACCTTTGTTGTTAATCTGTGTAACAGACAACTCAGAAATGTCCAGCAATTGAGCAAGATCCAAAATTAGAACCACGCTACATTTTCATCCAACTCAAAGCTCAGATTTAATATCATAAAGCATGGATACAGGCTCTTTGGACTTGCCGACCAAGGTTTTCACCTTAGCTAGTCCCATTTGTCCTCGTTTGGTCCATAGCCTTTTAAACCAGGGGTTCCCAACCTTTTTTATGCCATGGACCCATACAATTTACCAAGGGGTCCACAGACCCCAGGCTGGAAACTCCTGGTACACACCAAACTTATCTACATATTTACCCAAATGTCTCTTGGTACTTCTAAAATTAATCTTATATTTATTAAAAACTAGGATGTTAAATTCTCACAAGTTTATTTTAAATGCAAGTGAGTGTCAGTAACAATTGCAGACTATTGCAACTCTGCAGATTGGAACATGCAAGTTATCAAGCCTTAGGCATCCTGGAACAGAACACAATACTATTCTGATAACTTTGCAGTTGGGTGGGACCAGTTTTGGCAAAAACACAGACAGCAGCCCATTTTATATACAACAAAAAGTACAGGAGTTCAGACTGTGTCATTAGTCACAAGACCACTAACATAAATAAATCTGAAGCATGACAATATTACAACAATGTTTTCTTGCAACAATTGGACAACAGGACAAAGGGTTCGTCCAAAAAGTTACTAAGAGGGAAACAGAATAATATCCAAACAGACCAGTGTGTAAGATTTTCAGACAGACTGATTTTCCATCCTATCTGTAAACGATTCTTTTGTCCCTGGAATGTCAAAATCCTAAACAATGCGACAAGCCCGCACAATTTACAATGCACCAGCGTTAAATTCAATGAAAAGAAAGTTGTAAGATCCCGCTTCTCTGGCGGGTTTAAAAGCAGAATATATATTTTTTTAAAAATACGTGTTGCCAAGTTACTGTGTTCTTTCGAGATGCCTGACTGAGGATAGGTCCCAACGTCGAGTCTGCAATCTGCCCTCAGTCCCTGAACAATGCAGTTTGTGACAATCTTCCGTGGGGGAAGGGAAGGGGGGGATACAGAGGTTCTTCACCCCCCCCCCCACCCCGCAGTCGATTCATCTCAATTTCCCAACAACCAACAAATACAGGTACAGTATTTAAATGTGTTGAAGAGCATTTTCTAAAGACTACACCAGGCGCTTTATTCTTGTGGAAAAGGGCAAATTCATTCAGGCTTCGTGTAAAATACAACCCCTTCCAAACAAAACAATTCTGAAAGAACAACAGTTTCTTTTGTGCGGGTGATTCTACAGCCGACTCCTCTACCCCAGGATAGGAAACATTTCGCTCTCAACGCGGAGGTTAATCTCTCGGGGTGGTGCGGGAGACGGTGGGGAAAAGGGGAGGGGGGAGACCAACGCATTGGGGGGTGTTGGAGGAGAAAGCCAACTCCGTTCAAACGGGATTAAGAGGATGGAGAGAATATCAAAGGGGTAGGAGAGGGTACGGATGGGTTAGGTGGGGGAAGGAGAGGGTAGGGGGTAGGTGAGGGTAGCGGAGCGGAGGAGGGAAGCATGGGTGGTTGGGGAGGGTGGGTGTTAGGTGCGAAGCAAACTCTGGGATCAAGGGTATAGAGGAGCGAGTTTTGGGCTGGGGGTTAATACCGAGGGGTAGCTCCGCTCCGCTCCTGCCGCCAACGTGTCCCCCCCTGGCCGGGCCGACATCCAACCTCCAGCAAACTTCACGATCTATCTGGCAAAAGCCCAACCGCACCTCCTGCGGTTCGGACCACTTCCTTTAAACTTCAGCGAGAAGGAACACCGAGGACTGTCCCGGCAGCAGATCCAGACTTCCACCCGCCTCCCGGATCAGACCGAAAGTCCATACCTGAGAAACGCGGCTTGCCCTAGGCTACGGTGCCATCAGCTTCCCGCAGCTGCCACCATTTGCACCTGCCGGAGTGACCCTTCACCTCCTCCGAGAGTGGCCCAACTTGGTCCAACCTCCAGTGCTGGAGGAGGGCCACGGGCCGTCAGCTCGCAACCCCAAACAAACAATGAACACACGCCGCTGCCGCAAACACAACATACTCTGCCGGAACAGTTCCGTATTACACCGCCGGCACAACGGGCGCAACAACCTGTTCGCTGGGAAAATGCCACAATCAACATCAGACTCTGGCGGGGAACCCGTGCATTTCAGAGAGACCGCACCAAGAACTTGCAAATGCGGATGCCTCCTTCTCCCATGGGGAGGGAGGGAGGGAGGGGGGGGGAGGTAATCAATGAGATTTTTGTGGGTCTCGACGGGGTAAACAAGCTGATTCCCCCCGCCGGGGGAGTCTGGAACCAGAGGTCACCGACGCAAGAAGCTGCGCCATTAAGGGCGGAGCTGGTAACAAGAGGATGAGAATTAGCAGAAAGAGAACTTATGGTCTCTCGCTGTCTGTGCCACCATTCGACGAGATAGTGAATGATTTACCTGTTTTTTTCCTGCACTGTGCCCATAGCTTCGGACTCCCTTAATACCCAGAAATCTATCATTCTGTTATGAGTGCACCCAGTCACTAGGTCTCCTCAACCCTCAAAGATTTACCAACCTGTGAAGGAAGAAACTGCTCTCAGCTTGGTCCTAAATAGCTCACTCTGTCTGAGACTGTGATCCCTCGCTCCAGACTTCAGCCTGGGCAAATCTCCCTGCATCAAATTGGAAAAAACTTAAACGGGAGAAGTTGATACCTGGTGACCATTCCCGTGATCCCCCACCACATTTTGCTTTCCCTCATTACTGTTGCCCCCTCACAACCTGCCCTTCAACTCCCTCTGGTTCACCACCTCCTTACCTTTATTCTATGGTCTACTGTCCGCTTCTATCAGATGCCCATCTTCTCATATCATTCCTTTTCATCTCCCTGCCTCACCTACCTATCTACCCCTCACCTATAACCTGCCCGCTCATGCTCCTCCATCACCACCACCCCCTTTTTTTTATTCTGTTCTCCTTCCTTTCCAGTCCCAATGAAGCACCTCAGCCCAAAACATCGTCCCTAAATGGTGTCCGATCTGCTGAGATTCCCCCAGCATGTTGTTGCTAAAATGTCGGCATGTTTCAATATGATCACCTTGCATTGTTCTAAACTTGATAAAATATTGGGCCAATCAACTCAATATCTCTTCATACAGCAAATCCATCACCCCTGGAACCAGCACAATGAATCCTTATTGCACCCCTTCCATATAATTTTTAAGGATATCAGTACACTCTCACCCACACCAATGTAAATACAGTAAGATGTGTATTCTATTGTACTCAACTCATTTTCTAATAATCATCACGTACCTTCCTGTTAATTCCACCAACTACATTCCAGTCTTCCATGATTTATTACAAGACACCTAGGTCTCCTTAGACATTACATCTCCCAGTCTTTCATCACTTCAAAAACAATTCTTTTTCTTCTGCTTTGAATATCAAAGTGGATGATATGACACTTTTTGGCAATATGTTCATCCAGCATGTTCTTATCACTTGTTTATATTCCCTTGAAGTTCCTTTACATTCTTGCTCATTTGCAAATCCCAATGGATTTGTATCATCAATAGACTTGGAAATATAATATTTCTTCCCTTCAGCTCGGTTGTTAGCCAGATTGTGAATAGCTGGGTCCTTGTCGAGTGGTCAGTAGTGGAAAAGTTGAGCAGTTTCAAGTCCCTGGGTGCCAACATCTCTGAAGATTTATCCTGGGCCCAGTATATTGATGCAATTATGAAAAAGGCATGTCAGCACCTACATTTCATTAGGAGTTTGAGAGATTTGGAATGTCTAGCAGATTTCTACAGATGTACCATGAAGAGCATTCTAACTGCTTACACTCAGTACACTCAATAAGCCTACAGACTCTCACAGCTACCTGGACTATTCCTCTTTCCACCCTGTCTCTTGCAAAAATGCTATCCCCTTCTCACTATTCCTCCGTCCGTGCCGCATCTGCTCTCAGGATGAGGCTTTTCATTCCAGGACAAAGGAGATGTCTTCCTTTTTTAAACAAAGGGGCTTCCCTTCTTCCACCATCAACTCTGGTCTCAAACGCATCTCTCCCATTTCCCGCACATCTGCCCTCACCCCATCCGCCCACCACCCCACTAAGGATAGGGTTCCCCTTGTCCTTACCTACCACACCACCAGCCTCCGAATCCAACGTATAATTCTCCGTAACTTCCGCCACCTCCAACGGGATCCCACTACCAAGCACATCTTTCCCTTCCCCCATTCTTTCTGCTTTCCACAGGGATCGCTCCCTACGCAACTCCCTTGTCCATTCATCCCTCCCCCATCCCTTCCCACCGATCTCCCTCCTGGCACTTATCCTTGCAAGTGGAACAAGTGCTACACCTGCCCTTACACTTCCTCCCTCACCACCATTCAGAGCCCCAGACAGTCCTTCCAGGTGAGGCGACACTTCACCTGTGAGTCGGCTGGTGTGGTATACTGCGTCCAGTGCTCCCGGTGTGGCCTTTTATATATTGGTGAGACCCGACGCAGACTGGGACACCTACGCTCGGTCCACCAGAGAAAGCAGGATCTCCCAGTGGCCATACATTTTAATTCCACGTCCCATTCCCATTCTGATATGTCTATCCATGGCCTCCTCTACTGTCAAGATGAAGCCACACTCAGGTTGGAGGAACAACACCTTATATACCGGCTGGGTAGCCTCCAACCTGATGGCATGAACATTGACTTCTCTAACTTTTGTTACTGCCCCTCCTCCCCTTCTTACCCCATCCCTAATTTATTTTTCCCCTTCCTCTTTTTTCTCTCTCTCTGCCCATCACTCTGCCTGTTCTCCATCTCCCTCCGGTGCTCCCCTCCCCCTTTCTTTCTCCCTGGGCCTCCCGTCCCATGATCCTTTCCCTTCTCTAGCTCTGTATCCCTTTTGCCAATCACCTTTCCGGCTCTCAGCTTCACCCCACCCCCTCCGGTCTTCTCCTAACATTTCGCATTTTCCCCTCCCCCTCCTACTTTCAAATCTCTTAGTATCTTTCCTTTCAGTTAGTCCTGACGAAGGGTCTCAGCCCGAAACGTCGACAGTGCTTCTCCCTATAGATGCTGCCTGGCCTGCTGCGTTCCACCAGCATTTTGTGTGTGTTGTTCTAACTGCTTGGTTTGGAGGGGCCACTGCACAGGACCAGCAAAAGCTGCAGAGTTGCAAACTCAGGCCAGCTTCGTCATGAGCACTAGCCTCCCCTGCATGAAGGACATCTTTAAAAGACAATGCCTCAGAATGGTGGCATCCATCATTCAGGACCTCCTTCACCCAGGATATGCTCTCTTCTTAGTACTAACATCAGAGAGGAGGCACAGGAGCCAAAAGACACATATGCAACATTTTAGAAACAGCTTCCTCCCTTTTGCCATCAGATTTCTGAATAGCCAATGAACCCATGAACACTACCTCGCTATTTTTGCTCTCTTTTTCACTACTAATTTAGTGTTTTATATATTTTTATTATAGCTTATAGTATCTTATGTATTGCATTGTACTGCTGCCACAAGACAACAAATTTCATGACATACCGTATGTCAGTGATAGTAAACATGATTCTGATGCTTGTGAAACTCTTCTGCCTAAGAAATGTCCTTTGCTTCTTGTTTTCACCTTGAGATCAGAGAATCCTTAGAATTCCCGACAGAATAATGATGAGTATATTCAGGAAAGAGATTGGCAAGTTTCTGGGTGTTAAATAAAAACAAGGGACATTGAGTTGTTGCAGGTCTGGAGCTAAAGACTCAGCAGGGTCTCTCTGAATGCTGGAGCTGGCATAAGGGGTCGAAGGGCATGCCATGCCCCTGCCTCTGCCTCTTATACATTGTTCTTATGTGGTGCTTCTAGTGCTGATTTTGTTCCTGGTGAAAACTCTCCAGCATCATCATATGCTGTGTCATGTGAAATGGGCACTCATGGTCTCGACCATGATTGTTCTTGACAAATTTTCCTGCAGAAGTGGTTTGACATTGCCCTCTTCTGGGCAGTGTCTTTGCAAAACGGGTGACCCCAACCGTTATCAATACTCTTCGAGGTTGTCTGCCTGGCATCAGTGGTCGCATGACCTGTACTTGTGATGCGCACCGGCTGCTCGTACGACCATCCACCACCTGCTCCATGGTTTCACGTGATCCTGATCAGGGGGCTAAGCAGGGGCTACACCTTGCCCAAGGGTAACCTGAAGGCTAGCAGAGGAAAGGAGTGCCTTGGTAGACATGTATCTGCACACCACCACCACCCTGAAAACTAGTCAAGTTTCTCATTATGTCGAGGTCCAGGTAGAGTGAAAGATTGATTGCAGCAACATCACAGGCATGTAGGTACAGTCAAAACATAACACAGAACATAAACTATATAGAAACTTTACATAAATATACAAGATAGTGAAGATAAAGAAAACTGGAAGAGTAAAACATAGTTGATGAAGAGTCTCAACCCAAAACATTGACTCTTTATTCCTTTCCATAGACACTGCCTGACCTGCTGAGTTCTTCCAGTATTTTGCATGTGTTGCTTTGGATTTCCAGCATCTGCAAAATCTCTTGTGTTATAGACAAGCTAATAGAACATAGAAGAGTACAGCACAGGAACAATGTTGTGCAAATTAAAAATGCCCAAATACTAATATCTCCTACCAACGCTATGTCCATATCTTTCCATCTTCATTACATTCATGTGCCTATCAAAATGTCTCTTGAAAGCCTCTTTCACACACAGTGATGCTAGAAAGTTAGTGAACACCGTAAAATTTTCTCTATTTCTGCACAAATACGACCTAAAATTTGATCAGATCTTCCTAAAACTAGGTAAAGAGAACCCAATTAAATAAATAACACAAAAACATTATCTTGTTCATTTTTTTATTGAGAAAAAAATAATCCAATAATACATGTACTTTCCTTTCAGTAACTGGTGTGACCTCCCCCCCACCACCCCCTTGTACAGCAATAAGTTCAACCAAATGTTTCTGGTAACTGTTGATCAGTCCTGCACATCAGTTTGGAGGAATGTTAGCCCATTCTTCCTTTCAAAACAGCTTCATCTCTGGGTTGTTAATGGGCTTCCTTGCATTAACTGCTTGCTTCAGGTCCTTCCACAACATTTATATAGGATTAAGTTCAGGTCTTTGATTTGGCCATTCCAACACACAAATTTTCTTCTTTTTAAGCCATTCTGTTATTGATTTACTCTTGTCTTTCAGATCATTGTCTTGTTGCATTATCCAATTTCTATTAAGCTTCAGGTGACGGACTGAGACCCTGACATTCTCCTGTAAAATGCCTTCATGCAATTTTGAATTCGATGTTCCCTCAATGATTGCAAGCTGTCCAGGCTCTAAGGCAGCAAAGCAGCCCCAAACGATGATGTTCTTTCCGCCATGCTTCACAGTTGGGATGAGATTTTGGTGTTGGTGTGCAGTGTCCTTTTTCCTCCAAACATAGCAATGCACGTTTCTGCCAAAAAGTTCAACTTTTGTCTCATCTGTCCACAGAACATTGTCCCAGAAGTGTTGTAGAACATCCAGGTGGTCTTTTGCAAACATGAGACGTGCAGCAATATTTTTTTTGAAGAGCAGTGGTTTCCTCCATGGTGTCCTTTCTTGTTCAGAGTTTTTCTTAAAGCAGACACATGAACAGCGACTTCAGCAAATTCTAGAGGTTTCTGCAGGTCTTTGGCTGGTACCCTTGCTTTTTTTTCACCTCCTTTAGCATTGCATATGGTGCTTTTGGTGTGATCTTTGCAGATTGCCAGTTCCTACAGAGAACAGCAACTGAGTATCCTACATTTGTAGACAACTTCTCTTACTGTGGGCTGATGAACACTCAAGTCTTTAGAAATGTTTTTGTAGCCTTTTCCAGCTTCATGCATCTCTACAATTCTTCTTTTAAGGTCCTCTGAATGTTGTTTTGATTGAGGCCTGCTGCACATAAACCGATCTTTCTTGAGAAGAGCAGGCTCTGTCAGTAACCTGACTTTGTGTGTCTTATTTTAGGGCAGGGCACCTCTACAACTCTCACCTCCAATCCCATCCCGTTGATTGAAACACCCGACTCCAAATAGCTTTTGTAGAAGGGATTACCCCAGAGTTTCACATACTTGTCCCAACAAATACATGTAATATTGGAGCATTTTTCTCAACAAATAAATGAACAAGTATAATGTTTTTGGTGTTATTCATTTAATTGGGTTTTCTTTATCTAGTTTTAGGACTTACATGAGGATTTGATCACATTTTAGGTCATATGTAGTAATAGTGAAAATTCTTTAGGGTTCACAAACTTTCCAGCAGCACTGTGTTTGCCTCTACCACCGTAACAGGCAGCACATTCCAGGCATCCGCCACTCTCTGAGTAAAAAACTTACCCCTCACATCCCCCTTGAACCTACCCCCTTCCATCTTTGTGGTAATGCTGAAGGTGGTCGTAATGTTCTGTTGCCGAGGTAGCGTTAGGGTTGTGCAGGTCATTTGAAGAACTTTATGGTTGTAGTAAAGTAGCTGTGCTGAACTTTAGGCTTCTGTACCTCCTGCCTTACAGGAACAGTTAGAAGAGGGGATGACCTGAATGGTGGGGACCCTTGATGATAGATGGCGCCTTCCAGAGGCAGCTGCTCATCTGGATGGTTTCAGGAGGGTTGGGCCATGATTGACCCAGGGTAGTGAACACTAGTCTCTGTGGCCTCTACATTGGAATTGCCATACCAGGCCATAATGCAACCAGTCAGGGTACTTTCATCAGTGCATCTGTAAAGTATTTGGAACGTGCCAAATCTCCTTTAGCTTTTAAGCTTCTAATTGAAAACCTTGTAACTAAAACAATCATTCATTGGAAAAATGAGGTTGAGTGTTAACTACTGTTTGCCCCAATGTAAAAAGAAAGGCTTATGTTTATTTTCATCCCCCAGACACCCTAAAGCAATTTATAGTCACTATCATTCTTTCGAAGTATGGGGAATGCTGGAGTTTATGCACAAGTTCTGGCAATGATGGAGAGCCACGGCAACATGACAATTAGCATGACTCTTTTGCAGCTCGGGACATCAGTGTTTAGAGTTCAGAGTAAGGAGGGGTAGGTAGTGCTGAGGAAGCAATGCGATTGCTGCAGGACTTAGACTAATTGGAAGAATGGGCAAAAAGTGACAGATGGAATACAGTGAAATGTATGATAATGCATTTTGGTAAAAGGAACAATAGTACAGACTATTTTCTAAATGAGGAGAAGCTTCAAACATCAGAGCAGCAGAGGGACTTAGGAATCCTCATGCAAGACTACCAGAAGGTTAATTTACAGGTTGAGTCTGTGGTAAAGAAGGCAAATGCAATTTGGCACTTAATTCAAGGGGAATAGAATATAGAAGCAAGGAGATAATGCTGAGGCTTTATGAGATACTAATCAGACCGTATTTGGTGTATTGTCAACAGTTTTGGGCCCCATATCTCCAAAAGGATGTGTTGTCATTGGAGAGAGTCCAGAGGAGGTTCACAAGGATGATTCTGGGAATGAAGGGGTTAATATGTGAGGAACATTTGGCAGCTTTGGGCCTGTACTCACTGGAATTTAGAAGAATGCGTGGGGATCTCATTGAAACCTACCAAATGTTGAAAGGACTAGATATGGTAGATGTGGAGAGGATGTTTATTATGGTGGGGGTATCCAGAACTAGAGGGCACTGCCTCAAAACTGAGGGGCAACAGAGGTAAGGAGGGATTTTTTTTAGCCAGAAAGTAGTAGATCTGTGGAATGCTCTGCCACAGACTGCAGTGAAAGCTAAGTCCGTGGATATATTTAAGTTGGAAGTTGATTGTTTCCTGTAGGGCATCAAAGGACTGGCAAGAAGGCAGGTGTATGGGGTTGAGTGGGATCCAGGATCAGCCATGGCAGGGCAGGTTCGATGGGCTGAACTGCCTAATTCTACTCCTATGTCTTCTGGTCTTATGGCCTTCAGGTGTAGTCTGCATGTTGGTTCAGAGAAATTATTTTAAATGCATAAATTTTTGACATTCCAGACCATTTCAGTAGGTTCTCTGCAGGCAAAGAATTATTCCATAAATTTCCCAAGTGGTTAAAAGGGAAAAGAAACTTTCAGAGTACAGAGTTGGAAAATTACATGACAGGGTACATCTAGTGTTGGCTGTTCCATGTCACTTCAAGAAGACTAGTTCTAGTTGAAGCAAAAACTGCTGAAAGTTGAAAAATGATTACTACTCAAAAGATAAGCTTTGCCACAACTGAGTTATTCAGATGTAAATGGTTCACAGTACAGAATAAGAGTCTTAAACTACATGACAAGATACATAGAGTCATAGCAAACTACAGCACAGGCACTTCGGCCCATCCAGTCTGTGCCAAATCATTTGAACTGCCTAGTCCTATTGACCCGCACCTGGATCATACCAATGAAGAAACGTGGTGTTAATGGACTGTCAACAAGAACTACACAGCTTTGGTAAGCATGCATATAATCAATGGGGATATAGAGTGAGAGGTATAATATCTACATGGCAGTCAGAACAGGTGATGTAGTTAAGACCATAAGACACAGGAGCAGAAGTAGGCCATTCAGCCCATCGAGTCTGCTCCATCATTCAATTGTGGGCTGATCCAATTCTTCCCGTCATCCCCACTCCCCTGTCTTCACCCCATACCCTTTGATGCCCTGGCTAATCAAGAACCTATCTATCTCTGCCTTAAATACACCAATGACTTGGCCTCCACAGCCACTCGTGGCAACAAATTCCACAGATTTACTACCCTCTGACTAAAGTAATTTCTCTGCATCTCAGTTCTAAAAGGATGTCCTTCAATCATGAAGTTGTGCCCTCTTGTCCTAGAATCCCCTACCATGGAAAATAACTTGGCCATATCTAATCTGTTCAGGCCTTCTGAATGTTTCTATGAGATCCTCCCTCATTCTCCTGAACTCCAGGGAATACAGCCCAAGAGCTGCCAGACATTGCTCATACGGTAACCCTTTCATTCCTGAAACCATTCTCATGAATCTTCTCTGAACCCTCTCCAATGTCAGTATATCCTTTCTAAAATAAGTTGAAAAATTAAGTTTGGTTAACACTTCACCTGTGGATTTGCTGGGGTCATCTATTGTGTCTGATGCTCCTGATGTGGCCACCTTTGCACGTGTGGTAAATTGGGGGACCATTTCATCGAACACCTTTGCTCCATCCGCTAAAAGCGGAACTTACCATTTTAATTTTTGGTTCCCATTCCCATTCTGGCGTGTTGGTCCATGGCCTCCTCTTGTGCCAAGATGAGGTCACCGTCAGGGTGGAGGAGAAACACCTTTATTCTGTTTGGGTAGCCTCCAACCTGATGCATGAATATTGATTTTCCCTCCCCTTCCCCCTTTCCTCTATTCCCCACTCTGGCCTCTTTCCTCTTCTCACTTGCCTATCACCTCACCTCCCCCTGGGTTCCCTCCTCCTTCACTTTCCCCTATGGTCCACTCTCTTCTCCTATCTGATTCCTTCCTTTCCAGCCTTTGACCTTTCTCACCCACTTATTTTCATCTATCACCTTCTAGCTATCCTCCTTCCCCTCCCTCCACTTTTTTATTCTGGCGTTTTCCCCCTTCCATTTCAACCTTGAAGAAGGGTCTCGGCCCAAAACGTAAACTGTTTATTCATTTCCAAAAGTGCTGCCTGACCTGCTGAATTCCTCCAGCATTTCACAAACAAGGGAAACTTTGCAGATGTTGGAAGTCTGAGCAACACAGACAAAATGCTGGAGGAACTCAGCAGGCCAGGTAGCATCTATGGAAAAAAGTACAGACAATAGACAATAGGTGCAGGAGTAGGCCATTCGGCCCCTCGAGCCAGCACCGCCATTCAATGTGATCATGGCTGATCATCCACAATCACTACCCCTTTCCTGCCTTCTCCCCATATCCCTTGACTTTAAGAGCTCTATTTAACTCTTTCTTGAAAGCATCCAGAGAATTGGCCTCCACTGCCTTCTGAGGCAGAGCAATCCATAGATCCACAACTCTCTGGGTGAAAAAGTTTTTCCTCAACTCTGTTCTAAATGGCCTACCCCTTATTCTTAAACTGTGGCCTCTGGTTCTGGACTCCCCCAGCATCAGGAACATTTTTCCTGCCCCTACCGAGTCCAATCCCTTCATAATGTTATATGTTTCAATCAAATCCCCTCTCATCCTTCTAAATTCCAGTGTATACAAGCCCAATCGCTCCAATCTTTCAACATATGACAGTCCCGCCATCCCGGGAATTAACCTCGTGAACCTTCGTTGCACTCCCTCAATAGCAAGAATATCCTTCCTCAAATTTGGAGACCAAAACTGAACACAATACTCCAGGTGTGGTTTCACCAGGGCCCTGTACAACTGCAGTAGGACCTCTTTGCTCCTATACTCAATTCCCCTTGTTATGAAGGCCAACATCCCATTAGCTTTCTTCACTGCCTTCTGTACCTGCATGCTTCCTTTCAGTGACTGATGTACAAGAACACCTAGATCTCATTGTACTTCCCCTTTTCCTAACTTGACACCATTCAGATAGTAATCTGCCTTCTTGTTCTTGCCACCAAAGTGGATAACCTCACATTTATCCATATTAAACTGCATCTGCCCACTCACCCAACCTGTCCAAGTCACCTTGTATTCTCCTAACATCCTCCTCATATTTCACACTACTACCTAGCTTTATGTCATCTGCATATTTGCTAACGTTACTTTTAATCCCTTCATCTAAATCATTAACATATATTGCAATTAGCTACAGTCCCAGCACCGAGCTTTGCGGTACCCCACTAGTCACTGCCTGCCATTCTGAAAAGGACCCATTAATCCCCACTCTTGGTTTCCTGTCTGCCAACCAATTTTCTATCCATGCGAGTACCCTAACCCCAATACCATGTGCTTTAATTTTGCCAACTAATCTCCTATGTGGGACCTTATCAAAGGCTTTCTGAAAGTCCAGGTACACTGCATCCACTGGCACTCCCTTGTCCATTTTCATAGTTACAGTCGACGTTTTGGGCTGAGACTTTTCAGCAGGACTGGCCTGAAAATGCCGACTGTACTTTTTTCCATAGATGCTGCCTGGCCAGCTAAGTTCCTCCAGCATTTTGTGCGTTGCTTTGGACTTCCAGCATCTGCAAACGTCATTTGTGTTTAAGTTTGGTTCAGACTGACTTGAAGAATTAGCATTCACAGCAACTGCCATTTAAGTTAGGGGTCTGTGAGTGGAATAGTGATTTGTAATTGTAGTGACGGTATCAGCAGAAAGTATTATTCACTATGAAAGTGTGTTATTGCATTACATAATGCTGGCTATCCAACTCACTGTGGATCAGGGATAGTTATCTTAGTAAATGTTGCTCCTAAACATGACAGAATCAGTTTACATTCAGTGCTGGGATTTGTTCTTTCACTTAAATGTGACTGATGGATACTTTCTGGTGGAACACTGCCTTGTTTCTCTGATTTCGGTGTCTTCGGACAATGCACTGGATTCCCCGTTTTCTTTTCCTTTGTTACAGATCTCACAAAGACTGTCAATGTGGTGAGTGAGATAAGGGTGAAAGAGATGCAGAAGTATCTTTGTGTTTAGGCATGAGCAAAGAGTTGATAGGAATAACCAATGATACTAACCTCCAGTAACCTGTTCTCAAATATTTCTATCTGTTTCCATCAGGGTCGGTGTGCACTGCTACCCAGTACTGGCTCGGCAGAAGACAAGCTGCAGATTTCCGTGTCTTCGGTCAGGACTGTCTTATTGCATGGCTGCTGTATCTTACCTTGCTTGCAACCTTGTACATGCTTTGTGCCACGTGTGACTGTTGGTACTGTGTTTTACACCATGTGTGGTTGAAGACAATTAAACTTGAATTGAATTTATGTACGTGACACACCTCTTAAGTCTAAAATAGCAGTCATTGTGTGGAATCATACAGGAAGATATTGGATAAAGGAAGGAAACTTGGAAAGTGCCTGTGATATACAAATCAGAAAAAAAATCATAAATGCAATGCGAAGAATTTAATGCTAATAATTTTATTTAAAAATTGTTGGGTCAATTGTTCTACTGACAGCATAGATTAATGTTTCTTCATGAAATTTAGTACAGCTCAGGTCATGAAATATTCTTTATTACTCTGGAGAGGTCAATGTTGCTACAACAGGGGGCTTTTTACCTGAGAAGTGGCAGAGAAGCCAGGATCTCCACGTGGTGGCAATGCCAACTGGATCAATTGTAAGAGTTAATGCATTTGAAAGTCCTTGGCCCACTACACGAGGAAAATAGAACCACTCCCAAATGGAATTCCAGTTTCTTGACTTCTTTTGTGCCGTTGAGGATACTCTGGTTCCTGAAACTGTTGGAGGTAGAAGCCTTTTGTTAGGTGATTCGTCATTTCCCTTAGGGCCCGGAATCCCAGAACCAACTCAAAAACCAGGAATATGGAGTAGATAATATTCATACCCCTTTCCAGGGGTACGATGATGATGGATTCATCGGTGAGGAGGAACAAGATGATAGGTAGCTGAATGACAAAGGACAGCAACCAAAATCCAGCTAACTCTGGCAGCTGTAGGATGAAAAGGAGAACTTGTGAAGGTAAGAAATATAAGCAGGAATTTATATTTTTTCATCACTCAGTAAGATCGGGGCTGATATTTTAACTTAGTGCCACTTTCTTACATCAACTCTACATCCTTTAATTTCCAGTATATCTAAATCCTAATGAGATGAACAAAAACACATGCACATTATTAATGTCTATTGTTTTTAAATAAGATTAAAGGGTTCTCTTACTGCAACAACAGTAGGGGAATCAAATATAAATTCATATAAACAAACTGAATATATCCGAGGAACAAAGTTCAGAGTCAGTTTATTATCACCCACACTGGGATTCAATTTCTTGTGGGTGTTCACAGTAAGTACAAAAAATACACCATTGAATCAATGAAAAAGCGCAGAAGACAACAAATTATGCAAATGCAAAAAAGAAAAAGTACGTAATAAATACAGAGAACATGAGTTGTATAGTCCTTGAAAGAGAGTGCATATGTTGTGGAATTAGTTCAGTGTTTGGGTGAATGACATTATCCTCTCTGGTTCAGGAGCCTGGTGGCTGGGGGGTGATAACTGTTCCTGAACCTGATGGGGTGGGACCTAATGCTCTTGTTCCTGAGAAGAAAGGGTGGATGGTGGAGGTCCTTGATGATGGACGCTGACTTTGTACGTGAGATGCCACCGGGAAACTTAGGAAGCTATTAAATAAGAACTTGTGTTTATAAAACATACCAGGGAGCCAGAGAAAATAAATCTCATCTGAACTTTAACTGGGCTTTATTAGTGTATAGACATACACATCATTCAATCGAGGGAGCACTTGCTGAAATAGCTGGAGCATTTATCCTTTGTGCCACAGGCTAAAGATGCAGATACAAAAAGCATTTACAAATAACTATGATTTATAATTCGCTTACCTTTTCTTCCAAGTTTCCCATGTAGCCCAGACACAGCCGAATACTTTCAATCACCGTGATAATTATTATAGCAGCCAGCAGTAGCCATTGGTAGTATCCTGGCAACATGTTGTACTGGTTCAGGGAGGCAATGCGGAGAAACAAAAAGTTAGGCAGTAGAAAAACATTCTTTGCAATTTAGTTTGCTCTATGAATCAGGATTGAGAAGACTTTCAATCAGGTTTAACTACAAGGAAGAGAAACATCTACCCTGCAATATACTTTGTTTCGGGCATTGGGACAATCAACAACTCTGTTGTTAACGGACCTAAGAACTGTGCCCTCATGGCCGTTGCTCAGCCCTCCCCATCATTTCAGATTTTATCTCACCCTCTCCCATTCACCACCCTATTATCCCTTTCCTTGACCATTGAGATCTCTTTCAATTGCTTAGTCCCGCATCCCATCCCTTCCAGTCATTGAGGCTGAGCTTTTCTACATTTGGTTCTTAGTTCTCTCTGACTTGAAGTACTTTTACCCTCCATCCAATTATTTCACCCAGTGTCTGGAAATTCAGAATGGATATTGGGTAAGTTTCTAAATGGTTCTGTTGCTGATGTCAGTGTTGGACTTTTAATTACTCAACAGCACATCTTCAGTCAATGGGGAAAAATAAATCATTTGTAAAGGTAACTACATTCTGCTCACTATATTTTCTGGAGCAATTGCCATGTTGGAGTTCCAATCATGAATTCTGTTTGCTGCAGCTAAAATAAACCCTGTAATTCATTTGCAGAAGACCACCGTTTTAATTATCGTTTTCCAGGCAGTCCCTTGGTATCAAGGATGACTATGTTCCACTCCAGTATTGGGGGCTATGAGGTGCAGAGTGAGGTCAATATGGGGCCTCTTTATGTTTAACTAAAATCCATTTGTCGATTGAGCAGACATTGCAAAGGAGAATATTAACTATGAGTTCTGCTGTAAATTCAACAAACTTAAAGCTTGTTGATTGTCTTAATGATGTCAATAAACTCTCACCTTAAGATGGATCATAAACACTTCTGACACCCACCAGAATGGAAAGAAGATGACATTGAAATACAGTGCCATCTGTAAAGGGAGGCTGGACACTGTCTCATTAACTGTTAAGAGAAAATAATGAATATCTAAACATTTTTACCATGCTAATTATCAGACAAATTTATCAAGCCTAAATAAATTTATACGTAAATCCCAATATATACTAATTTGGCATTGATTGTATATGAAAAAATATCAGTGAAGTTGGTTAAAATGTGACAAGCAACCAGTAATAATAATCAAAATAATTTTTATCCTGTACTTAGCTTCTCAATCCATTTAATAATCTTTTAAATGATTCAATTTAATATCAGAAAATGTATACAGTATCCAACTTGTAATCCATACTCTTCGCAAACAACCTGAAATTCTTATTTTTCTCAGACATCCATGAAACAGAAGAAAAACCCCAAAGGATGAATGACAGAAAATGAACCCTCCCATGCACAAGCAGCGGTGAAAGCATCAACCCCCATCTACCCACGTTCCAAGCAATAACAAAACCCCTAGAGACCATGGTTTAGAGTTCATCAAAAAAACTGCTGTCCATCCCAACATTTGGACATCTCCCATCTTTTACAACCAAATTACTTTCATGAATATATTTGTATTCTGTTATATAAGTAAAAACTTATAAGCAGCAGGCCATTGAACTGATATTCTTCTTTGACATTGCATATTATTAATACACTTTAAGATTTTGTTTTCTGAGACAGTGTGTTAACTGATGATCATGCATCCTTCAGCCAAATTCACCATGAACAGATTTTCTACAATTTTGCCATTAATGGAGATAAATTTGCAACATATTGTGATCAACCAAGCACAGCGTCCATATCAAGGTGAAGCTGTGTTCTGTCCACACTCTTTTATGGGTTAGAATGCTGGCACATGACAGACAGTGACCTTGTCAAGCTGTCATCATTCCACACCATGAACCTCCAGAAGATCCCCTGTATTTTCCATTCAAGGAAGATCTCCAACCACGCTCTAATTCTTCAGTGTCACCAAGAGGACATGAACACCATCATTATGAGGAAATGCTGGAAATGGATTGGGCACCAAGATAGGTGGAGGAGCAGGGAGAGTTGAGGAAACGGAAAGGTTGTAGAGAGACTTGGACAGTTTAGGAGAGTGGGCAAAGAAATGGCAGATGAGATACAATGTTGAGAAATGTATGGTTGTACTTTTTAGAAGAAGAAACAATCGGGCAGATTATTATTTAGATGGGGAGAAAATTCAAAAATCGGAAGTGCAAAGGGACTTGGGGGTCCTAGTGCAGGATACCCTAAAGGTTAACCACCAGGTTGGATCGGCAGTAAGGAAAGCGAATACTATGTTGGCATTCATTTCAAGAGGAATAGTGTATAAGAGTAAGGAGGTGTTGATGAGGCTCTATGGGGCACTGGTGAGACCCCATTTGGAATACTGTGTGCAGTTTTGGGCCCCTTATCTTAGAAAGGATGTGCTGATGTTGGAGAGAGTTCAGAGAAGATTCACTAGGATGATTCCTGGAATGCAGGGGCTAACATATGAGGAGCATTTGTCGGCTCTTGGTTTGTATTCATTAGAGCATAGAAGAATGAGAGGGGATCTCATAGAAACATTTCGAATGTTGAAAGGGTTGGACAGAGTAGATGTGGAAAGGCTGTTTCCCTTGGTGGGTGAATCCAGGACAAGAGGTCACAGTCTTAGAATTAGAGGGTACCCATTTAAAACAGAGGTGAGGAGAAATTTTTTTAGCCAGAGGGTCGTGGTTTTATGGAATTTGTTGCCACATACAGCTGTGGAGGCCCAATCATTGAGGGTGTTTAAGGAAGAGATTGATAGGTATCTAATTAGTCAGGGTATCAAGGGATATGGGGAAAAAGCCAGAAATTGGAACTAGATGGGAGAATAGTTTAGCTCATGGTGGAGTGGCGGAGCAGACTCGATGGGCCGAATGGCCTACTTCTGCTCCTTTGTCTTGTGATCTTGTGATGTGATGAGAAGAGAGGCCAACTCCATCATCAAGACAACATTTCATTGGACTGGAGGAAACATGGACCAAAGGCAACTTGGCGCTGTACCATAGAGGCAGAAATGAGAACCCTGAGCCACACCTGAGGCACAATAGAGAAGATGTTCAAAGAGGACCTTCATCGCTGTCCTAAGCACCAGCAGTGTAATGGGCAGTAAGTAAGTGTGGAGATAAATTGATTATTGATTTTGTCAATGAAGCAATCACAACTACATTTTAGAATTAAATGATTTGTGTCATACCGACAGAAGACAATTATAAATTTAAGTGTGTAGTTCTTGCACTTCAACATACAGCATCTGCTGACTTTCTCGTGTTTATGATTTGCTGCTTCACTGTGAAGTCTTGAGGGAATGCCTACCCTGAAGAAGTTTAAATCTTCTCTTTGATGGGAGTTCAGTGAAATCCTCTCTCACTGCTCCCCCTCTGTGATCTCTGCTGCTCTCCGACTCCTTGCTTCACCTATCACCTTCCAGCCAGCCTCTTTCCCCTTCTCCCTTCCCTCTCAATCCTGAAGAAACATCTTGGCCCAAAACATTGACTGTATACTCTTTTCCATAGATGCTACCTGGCCTGCTGAGTTCCTCCAGCAATTTTTGTGTGATATCCATGTAAAGGTGTATCTAATTTATAAAGCATTGCTGTATTTACAAGTTCTCTTTCCAAATAAACCATAGCTTCCACCATAAACTCTCCATAAAACATAAAAGGATCTTTGGAGCTCATGGTTAATATATACTACATCTTTATATTGGGGCACTCATGTTTTGAAGGTTGTAGTTATTGCCAGCATTTGTAATTTTTGGATTGTTAATGTCATGTCCATGCATGGGAGTTGGCTGTAAAGACTCTTCATTATTCCTTATATCTTGTTAGAAAAATTCACTCTGTGTTGTGTAGGTTTGGTCATCATTATGAAACAGTTGAACACATTCTATTACAATGTGAAGCATATAAGGTTGAAAGAAATCAATTGCAGGCCTCACTACTTTCCTTGGCGGTTGATAGTTTTGATTTAAAATCTTTATTAAGTTATGAAAGTGACTTTAATTTAATTCACAGTAATCTCTTTCATTACTTACAATCTACTTTTTGGGGTAATTTAGTTTTCATTTGATAAAGAATTAGTATGGGTTTTATTTCCCAATTCTGTACATCACTCTCTAGTCCATTTGGTGGTGGTAATGCACGATTAAGTTGGACTGCCAACTGCAATTAAAAGTTAGAAGACTCGCTCTCAAGTGACTGCAGGTATGCCAGGAAGTATTTAGATTATTGCCAGAATTGGTCCTCATGTAGCAGTCAGCAGTAAAACAAAAAAGCTTGCTGCTGAGCATGGACAAAGCTGCTCACAAAAGCCCAGTGATTGATTTCTTCTCATTTCCAATGCTGTTCTCTATTTGTTATTCAAAGCAATTGCTGGTGTCCACCAACTGTGATTTCATCAAGCAGTTTGAGCAGCCATGAACCATTCTCGCAGGTTGTGGCAAAACAGACAAAGAGAGCAACGTTTTGGGCTAATATTTTTGAGTGAAAGGTTGAAGTACACGTGGATAATTAAAGTAGAGCATGAACTTGAAATCTGAGCTGAAATAATACTTTAAAAAAAAACCCAGATGGAGTTACAATTGACAGATGTGTTTTTGAGGACCACAGACTTTGTCAAACAGTAATTATGATTTAATTCACCAACTCACTTACATACCTTGCATAGAAGAATCGGAACTTTGCCATACCGCTAGTATTTAAACACTTAATTTTTTTTGTCAATTTGATTCATCTGTCCCAGATTGTACTGGTGGAAACTGTTATGGTATGCACCCCACTGCACTAGCCTCCAGGATTTAGATGTTCTGATTCTCCTGAGTATGGATAGCTAGCAGAGTCTCTTTAAAAAGTCTGGCCTGCTCGCCAAGATTTGGATATTTAAAGAGCACCCAGATCGCAAGTTCAGACCTCAATCGCAAGCTCAACTTTAGTTCAGTCTGCAATTGCATTTAGGATTTCTGTCTCGTTGGATTCTCGTCTCACTCTCGAAATCGTCTCCGATACTCCAGCACTTGGGGCCTTACCATTCTTGCCTAGGCTTCTCATCACAGAACACTGTGTACATCAATAACAGTAGCTTTATAACTTCCACATTAAACTATCAAAATCACAAAGATGTTGTCAGTTTCATTTTGTGATGTCAGATGTTTGACCATCATTATAGCCGCAAAATCTAGGCCATTATGAAGGAGGTAAGGAGATCCCTATTAAAGTGTTAGGTGTTTTCTTACCTTTGGATTTTTCACTACATTGTGCATGGCAGGTCTTCCTATACACCAGCATTTTCAAAGGTTGTGTTCAAAAACTACATTTCTCAGTTGGATGTTTCAAAAAACGTCTTACCTGGGATATTGTTCAATGCATCGCCACAGTCTCGAGTTCTATTGCTGACAAAAAGAGTACCAGTGAGATTGGTCAGGTTCTGTCTGATATTATGAGGCAGAGAAGAGTGCAGAGACATAACTGTTTGAAGGAGGATCTACTCTGCCTGCATCAAATCCTTTCAAATCCCACTAGCATCTGCTTAGATATGTTAATCCTTCAATATAAGCGTAGAAAGATGAAAAAGGCATCAACGCTACACATACAATTAAATAATTTTCTGTATGGACTTTATACAATGTTCAACTAATTATTTGATATTTTAAATTATTCCAGCTAATTTCTATTCATAGAACTTCCACAAAACAATGTCATACTCATTATTTTTGGAATTTTATATAATGTTAAACATAATCTCATGGAATAATTTTCAAATTTATACATCATATTTATTATTAAGAATCTCCAGTGACCACAAATAATTTAAAAATGAGTTAATTCCTGTTTTACTCCCCACAATGAACTGGGCTCTAAAAAAGGCACAAATGCCACCCAGTTGGAAGGAAGCGATAATCTCAGCTATACCGAAAGAAGGCAAGGATAAAATGGAATGCAGGTCATTTAGATCAATATCCGTTCTAAATGTAGATTATAGGTTATTTACCTCCATCATGGCCAAATGATTAGAGGAGTTTCTACCCATACTGATACATAATGATCAGACAGGTTTTATACGACAATGCCAGACACAAGACAATATACAAAGGACGCTTCACATTATGGATCATATACAAAAAAATAAAATCGAAGCAATAGGTCTAAGCGTGGACGTGGAAGAAGCATTTGATTCGGTTAATTGGAATTTTCTTTACAGAGTTTTACATAGATTTGGTTTCCAAGACACAATTATTAAAACTATACAGACACTACATGACAATCCTCCTGCTAGGATTAAAATCAATGGATATTTATCAAATAGTCTTACCCTAGAAAGGGGCACGAGACAGGGTTGTGCATGGTCACCACTACTCTTCACGTTATATCTGGAACCATTAGCTCAATACATCAGACAAAATGAAGATATCAAGGGAATTACTATTAAAGGGACAGAGCATAAATTGTCTTGTTATGCGGATGACATTTTGATCTACCTAGGGGAACCAACATACTCTTTACCTAAATTGATGCAATCCTTTGACAATATGGTCAATTATCAAGATACAAGATCAACACACAATTACTTTCATATTATTATAGCCCACCAAGAGAAATTGAAAGTCGATACCCCTGGGCATGGCACACAGAGTCTTTCAAATATTTGGACATCATTACGCCAAAAGATTTGGCAAAATTATCAGAATGTAATTATCAGCCTTTATATAAAAAAATTAAGGAAGATGTGGCAAGATGGAACCTGATTCCTTTTTTCAGTCTCAGTTCAAGGATTGAGTCTATTAAAATGAATATACTGCCCAGACTGTTATATCTCTTTCAGACCCTACCAATAGAGATTAATCAAAATCAGTTCAATGAATGGAACAAGCTGCAATCAAGGTATATTTGGCAGGGTAAAAGGCCTAGAGTTCATCTCAAAACTTTGCAGTTAGCAAAGGAAAAGGGGGGAATGGGGCCTACCTTCTCTTAGAGATTATTATTTTGCAGCACAGTTGAGAGCTGTGATATGTTGGTGCAACCCATCATATGACGCTCAATGGAAAAACATTGAGGAGCGGGTACTTCCCATCCCCATACAAGCAATTTTGGCTGATAACAACCTGCAAAGGTACATAAATACTATTGATAACCCATGGGTGAAACTGACTCTTAAAATATGGAAAACTACTATAGAAGAATATAATCTAGAGGGAGACATTGCAATTCTTAAATGGTGTGCATATGACTTGGATTTTACACCAAATAAATTGGATGCTAGATTTAAGGACTGGACAGCTAAAGGAATAACAGTTCTTTGCAACATAATGAAAAAAGGAACACTGTTCAGTTTTGAAATGCTTAAAGAGAAACACTTATTAGAAAAACAAGATTTTTATTGGTATTTACAGATGCGACAATATGTTAATAAGAAGCTTAAAAATGTAACCAAGGCAAATACATGCTTGATAGAGCTCTTTAGAAAAGCATATAATTCAGATAATGGTAGTAGAGTCATTTCAAGCATGTATAAGGGGTTATCAAATCTTAAAACACATTCGACTTCATACATTAAAACAAAATGAGAAAAGGAAGGAAGGATAATTATATCTGAGGAAGAATGGACAATATGGAGATATCAATGGAAGTGTACCAGTACACAGAAATGGAGGGAGTTTAGTTGGAAAAACTTGATAAGATATCTTATCACACCCTCTCAGAAATCCCATTATGATAGTAACCTCCCTGTTTGCTGGAGAAATTGTGGAAATCAAAATGCAAATCATTATCATATTTTTTGGGACTGCCCTGTTATCAAAAACTATTGGAGGGGGATACACAATGCCCTACAAGACATCTTTAAATGTGAAATACCCTTAGAAAGTAAGACCATATATTTTGGATATATACCTCAAGAATGGTTGAAAAGAGATAAATATTTAATGAATATACTGTTGGTGGCTGGTAAAAAGACTCTTACTAGGAAATGGTTATCACAGGAGAGCCCAACTTTAAATACATGGATGGAAATTACAATGGACGTTTACAAAATGGAGAAGATAACAGCATCTGTTAACCATAAGCTGGAACAATTTGATTCATAGTGGGAAAAATGGTTTAACTACATAATGCCTCATAGGCCTGATTTTATTCTTACAAATCAATGAATCTGTTGTAAAAAAATCACTCCCTACTTGTACATAGTTCTTTCCTTTTGCTTGTTTTTTCTTTCCACTCTTTTCTATAAGTGTATACCTCAGATAAATACTTTGTGGAGATTTGTGATATATATGATTATATGATATATATGTACAATGTCTGAAATACATCTTATGGAAATGTTTGTTTGATGATGAACTTCAATAAAAAAATTACAAAAAAAAAGAATCTCCAGTGACGAAGTGTACTAAATTTAAGGAGGTATTAAGAAATTTATTTATAAAATTTTCACAAAAGCCACTGAAGCAAGTAATGTATGATTTAGTATAATAGGAGATTTCTCCTGTTGATTATTTCAGCTGGTAATTTAACTTGTGGATCTGGTCAAGATAGTGCCAGTGAACAACATGACCAATGGTGATGTCCTTCAGGCAATACACAAAATGACTTCATTTACTTCTTCTTTCAAATATGATTCTACTACTAAGCTACATGTGATTGGGACCCGTGATGGTGTGTTTTTGGGCTGATTGAACAACCTAGCACTTTGCCGTCTCCAAGGGAGTTTAGTGAGGTTTGGAGTGGAGGCCAAGAAATCTGGAGACCATGATTGACTCCATCTCTCACCGAATAGAGCGTCGAGAAAGATTGAAAGCAACTAGGTTGAGAGTGGTAGGCGAGCAGATGTTCAGCGCCTTCTATCTGCCTTTGACCAGCCTCCCTCTCTCTTCTCTTGCTCACTGCTGCTGGAGAAAGGTGTCGGAGTCTTGCGCATTCTTTGATCAGTGCCGTTTGTGACTTGTATTTCGAGGGCTCTGCAGTTCATGGAATATGTGTTTCTGGTTACTTCTTTTTTTATTGCTATTTTGTGCAATTTTTATTGGGGTGAACTGGCTCTGTGGCCCACAGTCAGCAAATTATACAATGATAAATTGAACCGAACTGAGCTAAACTGAACATTCCTAGACTGTTTCAAGGATTCTACAGTTTGATGTTTAATATTCTGTGTGCTATTTACTCGGGTTTTTTGCCGTTTGCGTGATTTGCTCTTTTTTTTTGCTCGTGGGTGTTTGATGTTTTCTTTGAACGGGTTCCATGATGTTTCTGTTTCGTGGCTGTCTGTGGAAAGACAGATCTCAGGGTTATACATACTTTGATAATAAATGTACTTTGTGTTGTAGCATGAACAAAGTCACCTGAGACACTGCACCTAGTGGGTTTAGAAGTGTTTATTCATCAAGATGAACAGCTATGAAACCTCTTGTAAGAAGAGGCCTGTTTGACCCAATATTACACGACAATTTTATATGCTGAAGATCAGATTAACAGCAGGGCAATTCTACAGTTACAATGTATCTACAATGCTTCCTTTGAATTACAGATAGTTTTCACACATCCTTCTTCGCACCCACACCCCAGACACCCAAAATGAATGTTAATCCCCACTGACTCTGGGCCACATTCATGCAAATGCAGGGAACTGTCGTCAAAGTGGATTTTTTTTTGTTTGCAATTGACCCCCAACCTGCAGCTCCAGGAAACCCACTGTTCTGAACTGCATTTTAAACTCAATCTGCAATCCTCATTCAAATCTGAAGAATGGCTGCTGTTGAAATTAATATTTGTTATATACCCTAACTCCAGAATATGCCTTAACTTCCCTGCATCCAACACCGTAGTCTTCTATGATACTGTCATACATTATAGAAGCAGGCCATTTAGCCCAATTCATCCATACCAAACAAATGTCTAACTATGTTAATCCCATTTTTCTGAATTTTCCCCATCTCTCTCTATATCTATCTAAATGTCTTTATAAAAAATGCTGTGATTGTACCTCCCTCTATCAGCCCCACTGGCAGCTTGTTCCATTTACTTACCTCACTCTGTATGAAAAACTTGCCTCTCTGAACTCGTCTAAGCATTGCTCCCCTTACCTTAAACCTGTCCTCTAGTTTTAGATTTCTCTACCCGCAAAAAGCGTGTGAATATCTCCCCTTTCAATGTGTCTTGTACTTTTATAAACCCTGTAGGGTCACCCGTCAGTGAGGAAAGCAATCCCACAGTGTCACAGTGTGTGCTGACAGATGATTGAACCCAGCTGTGGAATAACAACAAACTCCCCTGTTGAGACAGAAAGGCTGAGTTTATTCATCAGGACACCAACTGAATATCAGTGGCTTGACTGAGCAACACTACAAGACTCGAAACACACACAAGGACCCTGAGATAATTGCTAATTGGGAGTCCACTTTAAAAAAAATCACAGTAGGCTGAAAACCCATGTCAGTCAAAATTTACTTGGCAAGATTAAACAGAAAGCACAGGGTTTAACAACTCTAGATATGACAACAAAATAACTAATACGGGTGCAAGCCGACAGGACTCATGACACCCAGTTTATCCAATTTTTCATTGTAACCAATGCCCTCCATTCTAGGCAAATCCTGGTGAATCTCTACTGCATTATTTCTAGTACTACTAGATACTTTCCAGAGTGTGGTGACCAGAACAGCACATAATATTCCAAGTGTGGCTCGCAAAGCTGCAATAAAATGTCCCAACATTTTTATACTCAAATCGCCCGATTATTAAGCAAGTAAACGAAATGCCTCCTTCACAACCCTATCCACCTGTTTTTCCATTTTCATGGAGCAATGAATTTGCACCCGAAGTTTCTCTTGCACATCAATGATCCTAAGGTCACTGTCACTTCCTGTGTTTTTCAAGCTAGAGTTATGACAACTTTATGCAAACACAATTCACGAATAGTAGCTTAAGCAAGCACAACTGATAATGAAAAAATGTTATTTGTACCTTGGCATTTCTCTATAATTTTCAATGGCTTTTGAAAAACAGCAGTACATACAAGGAGGAATAATTTTAATTTTCAACAAATCAGAGACAACTGGTACAATTCTTAAAAGGTGCTGGCAATGAGGATATATTTTTAGTGGCAGGGCAAGTTGAGAAAACATTCAATAAATATAAAAGATCTTGGGCTTCAAACACAAAAGGCATAAATCACAAAAGTATTCTCCTAAAACATTGGTTGAGTACTGCATACAATTTATGCCACCATACATTCAGAGGACTTTGAACTGCTTAGAAAGGTGTGAAACAAAATTTACTGGAAAGGTTCTTGGGATTTCATATAAAATAGAAAAGAAAATCTGGGCTATTGAGAGGAGAATTGATACAAGTTTAACATCTTGATAGACTTTCATAGATTAAGTAGAGAGAAACTGTGCCTATTAATTGTGGGATATCATCATAAGGCATAGCAGAATTAGGTCATTTGCCTCATTAAGTCTGCTCTGCCATTCCATCATGGCTGATTTATTTCCCTCTCAAACCTATTCTCCTGCCTTCTCCCAGTAACCCCTGACACCCTTACGAATCAAGAACCTATCAACCTCTGCTTTAAATGTACTCAATCACTAAGCCCCACAGCTGCTGTGACAATGAATTCCACAGATTCACCATCCTCTGGATAAAAAAAAATCCTCCTCACCTTGTTCTAAAGAAACATCTTTCAATTCTGAGACTGTGCCCTCTGGTCATAGAACTCCACCACTATTGCAAACATCCTCTCCATGTTCATTCTATCTAGGCTTTCCAATATTCAGTGAGTTTCATTGAGATCCTCTCTCATTCTTCTCAACTCCAGCGAGTACAGGGCTAGACCCATCAAAAACTCCTCATACATTAACCCTTCATTCCTGGGACCATTCGTGAGAACCTTTTCTAGATCTTCTTCAATGTCAGCACATCTTTTCTTAGCCCAAAACTGCTCCCAACACTTTAAAGTGTGGTCGGAACAATGTCATTCTTGTTTTTAGTTCAGCATTACAATCCTGCAGAAGTTCTAAGTCCCTTTGCACCTTCATGTTCTGAATTGATTCCCCATGTCTACACTCTTTTTGTTTCTACCAAAGTGCACCACCATACACTTCCCTACATGGAGTTCCATCTGCCACTTCTTTGCCCATTCTCTTAATCTGTCCAAGTCCTTCTATGCACTCGCTGCTTCCTCAACAAGGTTCCTCCATCTTGTATCATCTACAAACTTGGCCATAACACTATCAATTCTGTCATCCAGACCATTGACATATAATGTGAACAGAAGTGTTTGCAACACTAACCCCTGTGAATCATTGGCAGCCAACCAGAAAAGGCTGTCTTTATCCCATTCTTTTGCCTCCTGACAGTCAGTCAGTTTATGCTAGTGTCTTCCCTATAATACCATGGTCTCTTATCTTGTTTTGCAGCCTCATGTGTGGCACCCTGTCAAAGGTCTTCTGAAAATCCAAATAAACAACATTCACTGACTTTCCTTTGTCTATGCTGCCTATTATTTCCTTAAAGAATTCCAGCAGTTTTGTCAGACAAGATTTCCCCTTGAGGAAACTGTCATTTCCGATTAACTAGACTCTGAAAACTTGAAATCATTCCTCAATCATACTTTATTTTTCTTGTGCACAAGGAGAACAGAGAAATGTTCCATTTTTTTCAGAACTGATTTGCAGTTATAGATACTAACCATTTGGTAAACTGTGTACGTTTGAACTCCTTATTTGTAAGATTAATCACCATTCACAATAATAGGTGTTAAAAGTCAATAGAAACTACAAGCTAACAACTGATCAACACACACAAAATGCTGGAGAAACTCAGCAGACCAGGCAGCAACTATGGGAAAGAGTATTGTTGACATTTCGGGCCTAAACCCTTCTGCAGGCCCGAAGAAAAAAGCTGAGGAGTTGAGGATTGAAAAGGTGGGGGGAGGGGAGAGAGAAACACAAGGTGAAAGGTGAAACCTAAAAGGGCAGAGATTAAGTAAAGAGCTGGGAAGTTGATAGATGAAAGGGACAGAAGGCCATTGAATTAAGAAAATAGGGATGGTGCACCAGAGTCGATGGGCAGGCAAGGAGGTAAGGTGAGAGAGGGAAAAGGGGATGGGAAATGGTGAAGGAGAGGTGGGGGCGGCATTTCGTCCATGGCCTTCTGTCTCTTTCACCCATCAACTTCCAAGCTCTTTACTTCACCCTCACCTTTTTAATCTACTTCTCAGCTTTTTCTCTCCAGTCCTGCCGAAGGTTTTCAGCCTGAAACGTCAAGAATACTCTTTTCCACAGATGCTGCCTGGCCTGCTGAGTTCTTCCAGCATTTTGTGTGTGTTGCTTGGATTTCCACCATCTGCAGATTTTCTCTTGTTTGTGATTAGCTAGCAACTGATGATACTTTGAAGTTAGTAAAACAATTGTCTCTGAGTTGGTGTGTGCATTTCACAAATTTCTTTTACATTCTTACAAGACCATAAGCTATAGGAACAGAATTAGGCCCTTTAGCCCAAGTCTGCTCCAGCATTCATCATGGGTGATCTAATTTTCCTCTCAGCCTCAATCTCCTACATTCTCCCAATATCCCTTCATGCCCTAATCTCGCCTTGTCTACAGTAGGTCGAAATGGCTTGGGGAATCTGCTGTGCAAAGACCTCCTTGCCTGGACATCATGCGAACCCTGCCTTGCCACAACTTCCACAAAACCATGCTGACTTCAGCCTTTTTATGTCATGTGCCTATAAGTACCCCAAAACCTCATCCTTAATAATGGACCATAACATCTTGCTAAACACTTAGTCAGGCTACCTGGCCTATAAGTTCCTGTCTTTTGCCTCCCTCACTTCTTAAACAGTGGAGTCAATGACTATTGGAGTGACTTGGATCTGCTCCAATTTGCATACTGGTGCAACAGGTCCACAGTGCTTGCCATCTCATTGTTTCTTCACTCAACCTTGGAACATCTTGACAGCAAAGATACATATATCAGGATGCTCTTTAACAACTATAGTTTGGCATTCAATACCATCATCTCCTCACAAATAATAAGCTTCAAGGCCTTGGCTTCAATACCTCCCTGTGCAATTGGATCTTCAATTTCCTCACTTTCAGACCCTAGTCAGTTCTGATTGGGAACAACATCTCCTCCACAAGCTCCATCAGCACAGGTGCACTACAAGGCCGTGTGCTTAGCCCCCTGTTGTACTGTGCTACTGGCTAAGCAGAGCTCCAATGCCACATGCAAGTTTGCTGATGACACCACTGCCACAGGCCGAATCAAAAGTGGTGACCTATCAGCTTATAGGAGTGAGATTGAAAATCTGGCTGAGTAGTGCCAGAATGACAACTCTTACTCAAGAGGAGGAAACTGGAGATCCATGAGCCAGTCCTCATCAGGAGATCAGAGGTGGAGAGGGTCAGCAATTTTAAATTTTTCGGTGTTATAACTTCAGAGGAACTACCTTGGGCCCAGCACGTAAATGCTACTATGGAGAAAGCACAGCAGCACCTCTACTTCCTTAGGTATTTGTGAAAATTCAGCATGACATCTGAAATTTTGACAAACTTCTATAGATGTGTGGTGGAGAGTATGTTGATTGGCTGATTCGCAGCCGGTATGGAAACACCAATCCCCTTAAACGGAAAATCCTACAAAAAGAAGTGGACAAACATGAGGAAATCTGCAGATACTGGAAATTCAAGTAACACACACAAAATGCTGGTGGAATGCAGCAGGCCAGGCAGTCGATGTTTCGGGCTGAGACCCTTCGTCAGGACTAACTGAAAGGAAAGATAGTAAGAGATTTGAAAGTATGAGGGGGAGGGGAAAATGCAAAATGATAGAAGACCGGAGGGGCTCCCACTAAGGAGCACCAGGCCACTGTCTCCTAGACCATCACCAACCTTATCAGCTCTGGGGATCTCCCATCCACTGCCACCAACCTCATAATTCCCACACCCCGCACTTCCTGTTTCTATCTCCTACCCAAGATCCACAAACCTGCCTGTCCAGGTAACCCATTGTCTCAGCTTGCTCCTTCCCCACTGAACTCATTTCTGCATACTTTGACACTGTTTTATCCCCCCTTGTTCAATCCCTTCCTACCTATGTTCGGGACACTTCTCACACTTTGAATTTTTTCAATGATTTTAAGTTCCCTGGCCTCCACTGCCTTATTTTCACCATGGACGTCCAGTCCCTATATACCTCCATCCCCCACCAGGAAGGTCTCAAAGCTTTCCGCTTCTTTTTGGAATCCAGACCTAACCAACTCCCCCCTACCACCACTCTCCTCCGTCTAGTGGAATTAGTTCTTACTCTCAATAATTTCTCCTTTGACTCCTCCCACTTCCTCCAAACCAAAGGTGTAGCCATGGGCACCCACATGACAGTTATGTCTGTCTTTTTGTTGGCTTTGTGGAACAGTCCATGTTCCAAGCCTATACAGGTATCCGTCCCCCCCTTTTCCTTCGCTACATCGACGACTGCATTGGCCCTGCCTCCTGCACACATGCTGAGCTCGTTGACTTCATTATCTTTGCCTCCAACTTTCACCCTGCCCTCAAATTTACCTGATCTATTTCTGGCACCTCTCTCCCCTTTCTTGATCTTTCTCTGGAGATGGCCTATCTACTGATATCTACTATAGGCCTACAGACTCTCACAGCTACCTGGACTATTCCTCTCCCCACCCTGTCTCTTGCAAAAATGCTATCCCCTTCTCACAATTCCTCCCGTCTCCACCGCATCTGCTCCCAGGATGAGGCTTTTCATTCCAGGATGAAGATGTCTTCCTTTTTTAAACAAAGGGCTTCCCTTCTTCCACCATCAACTCTGCTTTCAAACACATCTCTCCCATTTCCCGCATATCTGCCCTCACCCCACTCGGGATAGGGTTCCCCTTGTCCTGACCTACCACCCCACCAGCCTCCGGATCCAATGTATAATTCTCCGTAACTTCCGCCACCTCCAATGGGATCCCACTACCAAGAACATCTTTCCCTTCACTCCTCTTTCTGCCTTCCGCAGGGATCGCTCCCTACGCGACTCCCGTGTCCATTCATCCCCCCCATCCCTTCCCACCGATCTCCCTCCTGACACTTATCCTTGCAAGCGGAACATGTGCTACACCTGCCCTTACACTTCCTCCCTCACCACCATTCAGGGCCCCAGACAGTCCTTCCAGGTGAGGTGACACTTCACCTGTGAGTTGGCTGGTGTGGTATACTGCGTCCGGTGCTCCCGGTGTGGCCTTTTATATGTTGGTGAGACCCGATGCAGACTGGGAGACCGTTTCGCTGAACACCTACGCTCTGTCCACCAGAGAAAGCAGGATCTCCCAGTGGCCACACATTTTAATTCCACATCCCATTCCCATTCTTATATGTCTGTTCATGGCCTCCTCTACTGTCAAGATGAAGCCACACTCAGGTTGGAGGAACAACATCTTATATACTGGCTGGGTAGCCTCCAACCTGATGGCATGAACATTGACTTCTCTAACTTCTGTTAATGCCTCTCCTCCCCTTCTAACCCCATCCCTGATATATTGAGTTTTTTTCCCCCCTCCCTTTTTTTGTCTTTCTCTCTCTGCCTGTTCTCCATCTCCCTCTGGTGCTCCCCTCCCCCTTTCTTTCTCCCTGGGCCTCCCGTCCCATGATCCTTTCCCTTCTCTAGCTCTGTATCTCTTTTGCCAATCACCTTTCTGGCTCTCAGCTTCACCCCACCCCCTCTGGTCTTCTTCTATCATTTCGCATTTACCCCTCCCCCTCCTACTTTCAAATTTCTTACTATCTTTCCTTTCAGTTAGTCCTAACGAAGGGTCTCAGCCCGAAACATCGACAGCACTTCTCCCTATAGATGCTGCCTGGCCTGCTGTGTTCCAAAAAGTAGTGGATATGGCCCAGACCATCACAGGTAAAGCCCTCTCAACCACTGAGCACACTTACATGGAGTAAATGCAAGAAAGCAGCATCCATCACCAGGGACCCCCAACACCTAGGTCATACTGTCTTCTTGCTGCTGCCATCATGAAGGTAGCACAGGGGCCTCAGGACTTGCACCACCAGGTTCAAGAACAGTTTTTATCCCTCAACCATCAGACTCTTGAACCAAACAAAATAATTATACTCAACTTCACTTGCTGCATCGCTGAAATGGTGACACAATCTATTCTCATTTTTAAGAACACATCTCACGTTCTCGATATTTATTGCTTGTTATTATTACTTTATTTTTGTATTTGCAGTTTGTTGTCTTGCACACTGGTTGAATGCCCAAGATGGTTTGGTTTTTCATTTATGATTGTTATGGTAATTATTCTATTATGGATTTATTGATTATGCCTGCAAGAAAATGAGTCTCAGGGTTATATACGGTGCCATTTATGTGCATAGATAATAAATTGATAATTTTCCAATCCTCTGCAACCATTCCAGAATATGCTTTCTCTTCAAAGGATCAGACATTAAGATCAAGGCCTAGATTAAGGACTATAGAAGCCACAAATTTGAACTGATTAGGAAAAGATCAAATGTTGATTTGTCACTTGACAATATTCAGGAAGGGTAACTAATGTACTTCAGATGACACCAAGGGCAACATCCACAAAACTGCTTCTTTCACTTCCTTCTCTTTCAAATGTAGTTCTGGTGTTCCTGGAGCCTGGGATCTACAGTGTAATGGTGTGTTTTTAGGCCAATTGAGCAAACTGGCGCTTTGGTGTCTCCAAGAGGGTTTTTGGGAGGTGTGGGGCCTCCTTGAGGACAAGAAGCTTGGGACAGGGTGTGTGTGAGCCCATGGTTGACTCCATTTCTTGCCAATCTCACCAATTAAAGCATCAAGAAAGATTGAAAACATCAAGGCAAGTGTTCAGCACCGTGTACCAACCTCTCACTTGCTGCTGCCAGAAACATGCGGCTGCGTATGATAGTCTCTCTCTCCCTCACTGCTCCTAAAGGAAGGTCCCTTCTTTTAAATGATCTCTTTCTCTCCCTCAATGTCATCAGAGGACGGTGCTGGAGCAAGGTTTAATCAACGCAGGTTGTGGATTGGACTGTGAGTGTTTTTTTTGGGGCTTTGAATAAGGGCAGCCTGCAGGTAATGATTTCCGAACTGTACTGTTCTAAAATGGATTCCTTTGTTTTTGTGTTTTACATTCTGTGTGTTCACTTGTTCCTTTTGTTGCCACTTGGACAATTTGTTTCTTGTGCATGGTGGGGAATTAATGTTTTTCTGTGAATGGGTTCCATGATTTTCTGTTTTGTGGCTGTCTTGAAAGTATTGTATACTGCATGCATCGTTTGATGATGAATGTACTTTGAATCTTTTACTTCAGCAGCTAAAGGAGGCCTGCCCAAATTGCAATCTCCTTCACAGAATTAAACTATTCTCAGGATTCCATTTCATCACTCAAACTTGAACTCCAGTCTCAGACTTTCATCCGTAACTGCATGAGCTGCATTGTGAAAATTATTAAAATAGTAATTTTGAAAACTGACAGTCAGACATTTTTAAACAACAAAGCATTTGGTCCTTTGGAACAACTTGCTTCCAACATACAAACGACTGAAGGGACAAATACCAAAGTTCAGGTAATTTAATGCAGGATATTTTTTTTATTACTAAGAATTTAAACTTTGCCAAGCCTATTTTCTTCAACACCAAACTTCACTCAAAACCTTACAAGATCATGATATTCTAGTTACCATAATCTAAATAAACATTGCTCCAGATAAAATAATCTGATGAATTGCAGGTCACTTCACATTCAATTTGTGATAATTAATTGATCCTTTACACAACACCACATTACAAACAAAAATTGGGATTAATGAAGGAGAAATATTGATTTTGGCACCCGACTCTGGGAAATCCTTTCCCAGTCCAAGATGTTTCAACATTCACCTGAAATAGAGTATTTGGGAAACAGAGTCATTATTTAACATTTCATCTCAAGGGAAGCAATCCAATTGTACATTTCTTAGGATTTAATATACAAGCTTTGGATTACACATTCAAACACACCCCATAGCTATGCCATGGTGCCAAGAAACGCCTTGCAGAGATTGTTAGGTGACATCATAATACTTAATAGCATTTTCATGTACATTGAGTTATTATTCAAATTCCAATTGAGTTATGTGGAAGAAATTTTATTTAGGAATCCAGTAGTGTTTTTTCAACAATTCACACCTTGCACTGAACAGGGAGACTGCGATTGCCAACTCAAACGCATTTAGAGAAACTCTTATTTGCCTAAGTTATTTTTATATCGTTGTTGGAAGAGCAGTCCCCAAAGAATGGCCCCGCTAATTCCCAAACTACAAACATTGAATAAACCAAGGACATTTAAACCAAACAGGAGCACGATCGAATATCGCCATTTGGTTTAACACCAACTGGCAATTCTAGAAATACTCGAATATTAACATTAACAGTAACTTCGAGATAAGTCGCAGAATTATCGTCATATCAGGGCGGCGAGGCAAATCTATTTCCAAAGCTGCTCCAATAAATCCGGGAAAACAAGATTCAACCGCAGGAATAGTAACCTGACCTTGCGCCCAGTCCCGGAAGGAGGAACCATGACAACTTGGAATCGTCGCACAGCTCATTTGATGATCTGAAAGTCCGAGAAGTCCCGCTGCTGGGTCCGCTTCTGGTTGGTGAATTCGGCCTTCTCTATGTGGGACCTAGGGCTGCCCGTTTTGCTCAGCCAAGTCTGCATGGCCCTCACCGGCTCATCGGCACCCTGCAGTTGTCCCTTAACTGTTCCTCTTTCGGTGTTTTGCACCCAACCGACCAGGCCCAGCCGCTTCGCCTCTTTCTGCGTATGTTTGCGGAAGAAGACTCCCTGCACCTTGCCGAACACTTCATAATCAACCGAGACAAGATGCCCCTCACCACCCGATGACATGGTCGCAGAAGCCCGAACTACTGTGGTCCTTAGCAACCGCCACATCCACCCGAGAATAGCCTTCTGGGAATTATAGCAGCCGGCAGCATTAAATAATTGGGACTACCTATCCCGACATCCTTCATGTCTAGTTCGCGCAGTCGCAAGACTAGAGGAGCGGGATATTTGAAACTCGAATAAAATACGTATGAAAACGATTACAGACGTGAACATTGTTTGAGGCACTAAATGAAAGGGGGCGGGGGACTTTAGTGGCCGGGATAGATGGAAACATCGGGACAGTCATAGAAGCGTGAATTTGGACTGTTACGTTTTAGAATGGTATATATTATTGTGATCTTCATTGAGCCTAGGTTTTTGTTCCCTCAGTTGGTCCAAAGGTAAAAAAATAGAAAAAAGCATTTGATGAAAAGGCAAAATAAAATCAGTAAAGTACCGGAAATCTCAGATCAGTGATTATGAGAAGACAAACAGTTAATATTTCAGGTCCATCTATAAAACAAATTGCAGATTTGGAGAGAAGAAAAGGAATGTCTGATAAGGTGTGTCTGCGTGTGTAAACAGAGGGAAGTGAATGAGGATAAAATATGAAAAAAATCAACATCCTAGAATTGTGAAAAGCAGAATAGAACAGTTGCTGGAAGTCTTAAGGCAATACTGGAAACAACAAATCAGGCAGTATCTGTGAAGAAAAGCTGAGTTAATTGATTATCTGAAAGGATTAAATGCTGAATTCAATCGTGAGGCCTACAATGTGTCTAAACTGAAGGTGAGGGACAGTACCTTGAGCTTATGTTAGGCTTTGCTGGAACAATTTAGGAGGCCAATGGCAGAGAAGTTGGAGAGGGAGTAGGATCTGGAATTATAGTGATTGGCAATTGGAAGCTCAGGAGCATCCTTGTGACTTTATTAGAAGGGTTGAGGAAAATGTCATTTGGAATCTCTTTGCCTTCATTCCATCATGGACAGGTCTAATTGTTTTAGGGTGATATTGTTAATGATTTTCTTGTGTCATCATTGTATGTCGCTTTCTGTTTCTAAGAGAATTATTAACAATGTTCAACATCTAGGGCTTAATTTTACTTAGACCTCTTGAAAAGGGATTTTTACCTTTGTTACACTTTCATTTATAAATACTTGACATCATAGAACAAACATCCCTATGGCTGAAAGTAAACAAAATGAATTAGAACTGTTTGAAGAAGAAAAATAAAATTACAAGATTATTAACAGCAAATAATTTTACAGTATTTATATAAGAATGAAACAAAATGATTTGATAAATGATCACTATAGAGCTAGAAGCTTTAAAAGATTTTAGTACATTAGTAGAGTTTATTATTAGAGAGATGAAACCTAGAATCTTATGATATAATTCTAACAAAGAATACATTTCACTGGTAGAGTAAAGCTGATCATCAGACAGCTTCAGTTATATTGCAGATCTGCAAAACTAATTTATGAAAAATTGTGGCCAATTAGATAACCTACAATCATACCACCGAATATACAAACCAATTGAGCCAGCCACGTGCTTAATATTTTGTTATTAATTTCTTTTACAGTTAAATTATCATCCTGTAAACAAGCTAAACTCCATTGTTTTAAACAGTTGTTACATAATTTGTCTGAATAATTACATTCCATTTCATTCACAAAACAAGGATTATTTTCAAGTAGTATATTGTACAGTTCTTCTTCTGCTTCTTCTCCCCTTTTCATTATTAGTTGAACTAGGGCTCTATTTTGTTGAATCTCTGTAATATGAGAGCCAACCTCACGCTCTTCATTTATGTTAATAACATTCTTGAGTCGTAGCTGTGACCAGATTGGTTGAGTCATTTTAAGACAATAAATAATTTCCTTTTTGTGTCTTTGTACAAAATCCACACCTTTCTTCAATTTTTTAAACATATCTGGAGATAAAAGATGAATTATTAATAGAAATTAGAGAAATATAGGTAATTTATACTAACTACTATTTGAATTTTAAATTTCTGATTTGTAGCTATATTAATTTTTGTTATTTTTGGTGTTTAGATTTTCCACAGTCATTCATATATGACTGGCTATTTGCTTGCATTGCTCAAGAGAAAGGCAGAAAAACAAAGTCACATTTTATGTTGATTGGTGTCTCCCTCCCTTCTAAAAGAGAAATAAAGTCTCACTTTGAAGCTCTTTTTCTCCTCAAGTTGTATACAAGGTCTTAAAAATAGTTCAGAAGAAACAACTATTTTCAAATTCAGTTCATTAATTGGAAAATTAAAATTCTATTAAATGGTTAATATTTATCAACTGAAGATGTTTAGATTAGTAACTTCATTTCTGTACATTACAAAATAGGAAACCTAGAAGATCTTGGGGACTGTGGGTGGACTTGAGATCTAATCCAGTGTTCAGAATTATTATTTATTGGATTAGCAAGATGATCAGGTTGGTTAGAATTATAATGCCCTGAGGATAAACTCCTATTTCACATTCATGTTACATATAATACTTTCTAATGGACATGTTTCCTTGAAATCAGACAGCATCAATGCTGGCTGCATCTTGGAAAACCAGACTATGAGAAAGGGGTCTCACAGACATTTGACTCATATTAACAAAGCAAAGATTATTTGTGATTCAGGCATGATAAATACCCTGCAGATCTCCTGAAGAAAGAAAGCATGTATCTGCTTCAGTACATTCATATTAGCTTGTTTATGAGCACAGTAGAAATTGTCATTTGTAAATAAATTTCTATAGCTTGTTATAGAAACATAGAAAACCTACAGCACAATTTAGGCCCTTCGGCCCACAATGCTGTTCCAAACATGTATATTAGAAATCACCAAGGGTTCCCATAGCCCTCTATTTTTCTAAGCTCCATACACCTATACCAGGAGTCCCTTAAAAGGTGCTATTGTATCCACCTCCACCACAGTCGCCGGCAGCCCATTCTACACACTCACCACTCTGCGTCAAAAACTTACTGGACATTCCCTCTGTACCTACTTCCAAGCAACTTAAAACTGTGCCCTCTCTATTAGCCATTTCAGCCCTTTAACAATAAAATATAAAATTCATATTTAATTTTGAAACTGACCCGATCATGCATGCTTGGTTTTATTTTTGTCATACTTTAGGTCCTTACTGTGTGTTTACAGTGCAGAAACAGGCCATTTGGCCAGAATCAGCCATAAGTGCTCTTACACACAATGTTTAAATGATTTATTTTTAGCTAAGATTATTACAATAAACTAATGTGCAAAAGTCTTAGGCACATATATATAGCTAGGATGCCTAAGACTTTTGCACTGAGTATACTTGCCGAGGTGGAGCAGAGAGCAAGTTTGCCAATCTGACGGGAGCAAAGGAGGTTGGGAATGGCGAGGGTAGATCTTTGTAGGACAGCTGGCAGAGGAGGAGTGCCCAGCGGTGGGGCGGGGGATCTTGTAGCACAAATGCAGACACACCCAGCCCTGAGACACCAGGCTAGGTCATTTGATTCCAAAAAACTGGTTTATTGATTATTACAAAATATTTCTCTGGTGCTACTTGATCTCTCCACACTCCTTTCCCCCTTTCCCAACCATGATTCCCTTTTCCCTGCTCCATTCTCACTCTCAGCCCACATAGAGACCCATATCAGAATCAGTTTCATCATCGCTCAAATATGTCATGAAATTTGCTTTTTGTGCAGTGCAATACATAAAATTACCACAGTACTATGCCAAAGTCTTAGGCAGCTTAGCTATATATATATGCCTAAGACTTTTGCACAGCACTTCCATTCTTTTCCCTAATACAGTATGTGTTTATCTAGATTTCCTTTAATTTATTGACTCTAGTTCCCTTAACTTATGGTAGAGCTCCAGTTTCTAATCATTCTCTGGGAAAAGACACAGCTATTGAAATAGTGGATTTACTCGTGATGATTTAAGTTATTGACCGCAAATCTGGTTTTCCCCATAAGTGGAGGTTCCTTCTTTAGGCCAACAGAGTTAAGTACATTTTACAAAAAAAACCTCACTAATATACAGTATAGCCAGTTTTGTTTAATTCCTTTTATACAAGCATGGTGCAGAGAACAATTCTACTGATCTTCAATCAAATGCTATTAAAACGATTTCAGAAATAATTCTGTAATCCTGGCTCACTGCAAGCCTTGATTTTCTCCTTTAACAAGTGTTTTTATTTCTATTACATGACAATGCCATGGAAAATCTAAACTACATTGTATTACACATGACTTATCTTCAAGATAAACTGCATTAGCACCAATCTGATACACATTTATTTTATGTATCAATGAAGTAAAATACATTCATTTAACCATCAGAATATTATGCAGTGACTTACCTGGTTTTATCAGTAATTCCCATAGAACAGCGATTTTATTTTTCTCTGTCAAACTTAACTTAATATTGTAGTTCATATCTGTGCAATTCACTTCATAAAATGGTTGCTTTAGATTATACCTGAAGTAGCAGAATTTTATATCCTGTCATTAAAAATAAATCTGGTAAATTGGATTGACAGGAAATTATTTTTAATCATTGTACAGTGGGTTTTAGTGGCAACAATGATAAATACAAGAAAATTGAAAAAGGAAATTGAATATTGTATCCACCATAAAATGCTCATTTTTTTGTGTTCATGACAAGTCAACATCATGATTAAATCTAGGAAATCAAAACAGTAAATTTGTGTTATTGTCAGCAATGTGTGTATTTTTTTAATGTCATTAATTACTTCTTTAATTACACTTAAATACCCACTGTAAAGTTATAAGGTCAATTTTAATCTTACAAATCACATGAAATGATCAAGATTTAACCTCTGGTTTATGCTGAAGTAGCTGATCTGATGTTGGATAATGGGAGCCACAGTTAGCACAGAATGGGACAACTTGGCCCAAGTTCCAACCTTGTGCCATCTTAACTTAGGTACAACACAATTTAACTCATACAGTCTTGAGGTCCTGCTGCAGTTATGAAACATTTTCCTCAAAGTCTGGTTAACAATTTCAAATTGTATAATGAGTCATAGGTGTGATTATTAAGAACAACTGATAAAAGTGATGGAAGTTGTCAGGATGGGAATGAAGATATGTTAGCAGGGAAAAGAGTATAACTCTTTGTAAGAAACCAAAATATTCAATGCAGTCATGCAGATAGAAATTGTGCAGTTTAGATGCAACATGTTACAGCAGATACAACTAAAAGACATGTATATTTTAGCTAGTGATTAATGAATTATAAGTGACTTGTCTGCAAAATCTGATAGTAAGGAATACAATGGAAGTAAATCGTTCATTTGAGCCTTGAAATTATGCAGGCACTGGAGAACCTCAGACTTTCTTTTTAAAATATAATCAAAAGAATGTGGAATAGATTTCCATGAAAATAAATTAATCCAGTCTAAAATGAATAGCTGTACAATTATATAGTAAAGAACAAACATACTGTATATATGTGGCTTAGATGAGGAGGCAGGGAGCATTTAAAAAGTAAACAATGTCAATTTATTTATACATTCATTTAAGCGTAATTTAAGTATTTTAAGTAAAGGAAAGCTTAAATCCTCCAAGAGGACCACAACCTTGTCATGGTTTGGAGGCCTGTGTGCCTCTATGACCTGGAGAGCTACGTTGGCCGGAGTCAGGGCTTTATGTTTTGGCTCTTGGTACGGTCACTCATGCCAAATAGGTCAAAGAGTGATCTACTAGTCCTCCAGGGTTAGGGGTACAGCCTAGAGCTAACAACCCTGATTAGTAAATCAAAATTGTTATGAAAACAGCAATAAACAATCCTAAGTCTGAGTGCAATGGTATTGCTAAGTTGTAATGGCGCAATGCAGTGGCATAAAAGTAACAATGCTTAAATAGTAAAGCAATGAACATTTTTTAAGTCTCAAGATGCTGCTGGATTAAAAATGTAATTAAGTCTTTGGAACTGATTAGGGTTCTAAAGTTGAACTCAAGACAGAAAAGCTTGATTTTTAGATAAGAAGGGTACAAAGAGATATAAGGTAAGTGTAAAAAAGTAGCATTGAGGTGAAAGAACAGCCATGATCTTTTTGAATGGTAAGTAAAGCAGGAATGAATGACTAAATGGCCTGCTCTTGCTTCTGTGTTCCTATGTACCTAATACTTCTTACTCATTCTAGAATTTTGCATATAGCGGAAGTATCCAAAGAGTCATAAAGGTAAATTTGCAACTAGAAAAGGAGCACAATTATACTCAGTATACAATAAATTAAGGAAACATTAAAAATTAAAACTGGGATGGCAAGCAAAAAAAAGCTATTACAGAATGAATGTTGAATTTTCAATGTTCTGGTGTTACATAAATTATTCTGTTATAATTTTATTCATCAACTGTGTCATGATCAATCAGCTGGTGTCACCATTAAATATGCTATTAGTAAGTTGACAGAAGTAGTAGTGAACTTGATATGTATGCTGTAAAATATTGTACATAAATGATTATAAAATAGTTAATTTTGAACATTCTAATCCTACTTACTGATGGTGTTATTGTCACATTTGCAAAGGATGTGAGCTTGTATTTCTTGCCATAGGTGAGGGTGATTATTTGTGGTCTTTGAATTTTCATTGATTTTTTATTGTTTTCGTGCAAGTCAACTGCCTGAAATACAAAAAAGATAAGATTTTTGGTCTGTAAAGTAAAAAAGTACTTTTTAAAGTGAATAACATGAATCAATACCATTTTATCTGTAGCACTGTCACCTTGAAGAATCTAAATATTGCACAGTTTAATAGCATTAAATATATTATGACCAGTCCACTTAATCAATGTATACAATAATTAAAATATGAAATAAAGCTAATATTTGTAAGCTGAATGAGGCTAAAATTGATAAAAAGTAACTGTAGATACTGGAAATGTAAAACAAAGAAAGAAAATGTTGCAAGTATGTAGTGGAGAGTGTTTCAAAAACCTTGTGTCAGAAATGAAAAATAAGAATAATCTAAACAAATGCTCTCATTTAATATTGTTCTAAACCATATCTTTTAGGAATATTGACCATATATTAGGTTCTCTGTACTTATCCCCTTTCCTGGTAGTAGATAAGAAAATGCTTAATGTTTTATGCAGAATCAGTTCCCTCATTTGCCCTATATTATCACTTATGTTCACTGGCATCTATCTGGAAGCTGGGATATCTGTTAATGAGTTATTAAATATGGTAATATGTTCAAGTCTCCTTCTACTTTATCTTTTCTGGTGGCTATGTGAAAGCAAATGAGTGGTTGAATTAAAACTTTAAAAAAATCTTTCCATTCTTATCATTACCAAATACCAAACATATATGGTCCTCTGGATAAAAATACTACTACTTTGTATCTCCACAACCAATCTTCCCAAAACAAAAATGGAAAATGCTGCAAATACTCAGCATTTCAGAGTGAGAAAAGAAATATATAGATGACCATGAGGATAACAAGGTGAGAGGGGCAAAGTTTAAACCTTCAAAGGACATTTATGAGATGTATTTGTTTACATAGAAAGTACCAGGTGCCTGGAATGTACTGCCAGGGGAAGTGGTGGAAACACATATGATAGGAACATTTAAGAGAGATTTAGAGAGACACACAAATAAGTAGGAAATGAAGGGATATAGACCACGTGCAGGCAGATGGGATTAGGTTTGAGGAACTAAGTAGCCTACTTCTTTCCTTAATAATGTATGCTTGTATATAAATGCAAAATACTACAAATGCCAGAAATCTGAACAGAAATTTCAGGGATTGTTCAGGTAATATCTGTGGAAAGGTCATTAGCCTAAACATTTATCTCACTACCCTAGAACTTGATCAGTGCAGAAAGCAGAAAGGCCCATTTCTGTGCTGTACTGTTCTATATTCTATCTTATTCTTTTAAACTCTGTGAAATGCAGAGACTTACGTGATGTAATCTAAACAAATGCCTAGATTAATATGAACCAGCACTGTGTACAATTGTCAAGCAATGCTTCAGCTTTTCTTTTAAAACTCATGCATTTAATTAATATTAACAACTAAAATAATTACAGAAGCATAATTAAAATAATATAAATTCCATTGCTCTTTATTGTGGTTGTAAAAACTCATTTAAATTAATCTGTTTATGAATATAATGTCATATCTATCCTCGAGTTCTTAATCCATTCTGGAATCCACATTGAGCCCAGGTGTGCAATGTAACCAGGAAATCACCAGAAAAACTGATTCAGAGTTTTGGGATTTCTATATTCATGTGGCATATGCAGAAGTGCAATGGGAAATATAGGTATTTCCAGAAAACATCAATGCTTGTGTGACATTAATATGTATAAATTGGAAACTATGCTTCCTACACTCCAAATAAAACATTTCACCGGCTGCAAAGAAATGAAATGAACTGAGATTTTTTAAGCAAGGATTACTCAATATGGCTTGATAGTAAAGATTTCAGATTACTTTCCCCCCTATTGTTCTGATGAAACTTAAAATTAATTATATTGACATAAAAAGGAATCAAACAAGGGAACTTTTGGGTTTATTTGGCAACACTTACCAATCAGGCCAAGTAACCAGGCCATAATCATAATTGGTGAAGAATTTATTGAAGGAATTTGAAAATAATTGAGTTCCAAGATTTTATTATGTACTAAATAGAAATTAACACACTTTAAAAAATCAAAGATGGCTATTCTTCCTTACATTAAAATTTATTAATTACCTGTATTAATGCTGAATCATTTGGTAGCAAGTACACGTGGAAGTTTGAAGAATCAGCTTGGAGAGTCTGATATATTAATATGATAGCATGCACGGGCACTTGGCAAACCTGACACAGGATAACACCCATAATGGTAAGAGGCTGATTTCTTAATATGGCATGAGATAAAGTCACTTCTGATGGAATTTCCAGGAAGAAAATATTATCTCTGAAACATGCAATGTTGTATACTGCCGAGTACATAGCCTCTCTTGAACCTAAAAATATTGTGAAATTTGATGCATTAATAAAGCTAAATTCAGTTATAACAAACTAAAAAAATACATCAGTACTCTGATATTTAAAATTTACACTTTCACTTTTAAGTGCATATCAAACAACTCCCTATGATCTACGTCTTATGTGAAAGTTAATTGTATTTAAATAATATCTTTTTACATATTTTGAATTGAAAAGAAAAGGTAATTGAATTTCATCATTTAGAGGAATCTAGTTATGGTTTATTCAACGTATATTAGTTTTCACAAGGCTGACATTTTCTGGTTAACGATGGTGGTTGATGGGAGCACCTGTTATCAATTCACTCATGGACAAATTCTATCCCACTGTAATAAAAGTCTTGAACAGACCTTTCATACATCAAAAGATGAATTCTTGATCTCCTAATCTACCCCGCAGTGCTTACACTGTGCTTTCTCTGTAATTGCAACATTAGATTTGGCATTCTGTTTTCCTTATCACTTCAGTGTCATTATGTATGGTATGATTTGTCCAGATGGCATGTAAAACAAAAAAACTTTTCAATGTGTCTCAATATATTTCACAATAATAAACCAATAACATATAAATTATAACTAAATTACAAATTAATGAGATTCATGTTTTCCTAACTCATTATGTGATATTCAACTTATTTAAAACATGACATATTTTCAAAATTCTTTCCCAGTTTTCCAATGTGCCCTGGGTTAAGTAATTTCCCGTTCTCCCTGATGTTTCTCAATGAAATGCATGATAAGCTTACACTAGTGCTATTGAACTAAAGACATTGATTTTGTGACATAGTCAGCTTCTATTCTTACAAAAAGAAATCTGATCCTGATACTGTTGTATAATGCTTTTTTAAAACTCCTGATCTGTTAAGTCTTCAGATAGACATGGAATGCTGAAGTACAACTAAGACATCTAGTGATTTTGAAGTTAACACAGAGATCCAGCAAAAATAACAGAAACTTAAGAATTGACTGTCTGATCAATATAGCAGATGTCAAGGTTACAGACTATAACCTGAAGTATACAGTTCTCAACATGGCAATTGCCCATGCAACTTTGTATTTTATTGCATCTGTAAGAAAGAGTTTTTCTAAAAAATAACCACAGTAATTACATTTTAAGCAGAACAAATAAAAAAGAACAAGTTAAAATGTGACCAGTTTTGATATTTCAAGATAGAATATGCTGTTATATACAGAATGGATGTCAGATTGCAGCATGTACCTAATCCCATGCACAGAACAAAGATGACAGATTTATGGAACTGCACTAAGGATCACAAGGATCGTTACAAAAAATATTCCCTAGCAAATGCAATAAGCATATACAGCAGTTCATCTTTGCGACAGTGGAAGCCACATCATAGTATAATAGTCTGTTTTATTATGTTGTACATTATTATTGCATATCAGTAAATTATTATTGTGTATATTGTTAGTCTGTATTTTATTGTTAGTTAAGTCTGCATACTGCTAAGTGTGTTTTTAAATGTTGCTGTTGTAACAAAAGCATTTCCCACTTGGAATCAATAAAGTATTATTATTGTTATTATTAAAAATAACACATGGGCTGCCAAGGACATTACAATGCTTCTCATTAAATGCAAATCCTTAATTTTGCACAATCCTAAGCAATGATAGTCACACCTCTGAAATGAGGGCCGACACTGCAATCTTTCAGAGCATTCTGGAAATGAGAATCAAAATTACAAGGTCATCTCAGTTTTTGGCCATTGCTTCAGAGAAGTTGGTGTACAAGGTCAGGAAGGGTAGGGTTTCATCCATTAATTGAGCAGCAATATTTCCATGGAAGCTGCCAATGTGGAGGAGTGGCAAAGAATGTTAGTGTGAACACTATGTATTTCAGGATACAGCTGCAATAATACAGAAAAAAATTACCTCATTCTTTTCTGTTTTCTCCTTGAATCACTGGCATTCTACTACAATTACTGCAGTATACGTTACGCCATTTCTATCAGCACCTTTTGTAGCACTTACTTTATATTCTGAAATGCCTCGATCTTGTGCACTACACCTCAGTTATGATGTATTGATCTTGTAGTTCATTCAACACAGATTCCAATGCTACCAAACGTTACAGGGTTAAATTAAGCAGATAACTTTCACAAAATATTGCAGATAATTCATATAAATATATGGTTGTATTCACTTCAGTATAGAAATTATGGTTTAACTGGAGCCTACAAGTCAGTGATTGATACAGCTGTTTGGAAAGTGTAGCAAGGTATATGCTAAGTATTGATCAAATGGAGATTTGACTCAAAGAGTTAAGTAACTTAATCCAAATCAATGACTAGTGAAAATTATGAATACATTAGGGAATTCTGTAAGCAAAGAATATTTCCTTGTATGCTTCATTTATTGTTAACAGGAGATAAAACATAAAATGAGAAAACATAGTGAAGCAAGTATAGATCTGATACTATTTTTAAAAAATACCTGTTTCACAAATAAAATGAGGGAGGTAAATAGCTTCCACATTGCCATCTTGAGTGGTGATGTTGAATAATGAACTTCCAATTATCCAACATTGCTTCTGCACGTCTGAAATATACTCATTCCAGGAGCAATATTCATAAGTTAGGGTAACCTGTGATTTTGTTATCCATCTCAGCTTGGTTACAGCACATTCATAATAACCTTTATCTGGCAGAAAAATGCTTTAAAGAAACATTAAAATATTAGCTTAGGAAGAAGATTTAAATAACTAATAATAACTACTATTAGATTCTTTTGAGATTAATTTTTGCTGCTGCGAGTAGCTAAGAATAACAGAGGTGACTAATCCTGAGGATTAAATTGGGCTCAGTGGTGTTTATTTTATGAGTGTTGATTACATTCCCAAAGCTCCAAAATGACACCTGCTACATGCGGACATATTTGTGCCTGTTTGGTGAAGGTGTTAGCATACACAGTGGATGTTCACCAGAAATGTGCACAGCAGGAAGGTGACGAATTCAGTTAGTGGTGATTGGATGACAGCACTAGCAATTAGCAACTCAACATTCCAAATGGCACTCACTCAACCTAACACATGTTGCAGGAAATATGGGAAATAAGAATTAACCAAATCCTGTTTATTCTTATTATTGCATGAGTTCATTAATTGTGCAAATAAACATTACAGGCATGCAAGATTTTCAATTGTTAAAATATTCTTAACTTGTCAAGGCAAATTTAAAATTGTGGAATTATGTGTAAACAACTGAACTACAAATGGAATGATAGTCTAAATTCTCTTATCAGCTGTGTAGGATAAGATGAAATCCATTTGTAACAAGTGGTTAAACTACTGGAAACCAATTGAACAATAGAAAACCTACAGCTTGAGGATTAGTATCAGTCATGAAATATGTTCAGAAAAGCATGTAGGAATTTGACCAAAGTTTGAAGTGTTTATTTTGACCATGAATATAGAAAGAAGGAAAGAATAATAATAAAAGATGAAGAATAATTAGCTAAGGAGCTCCACTAAATCTGAAGGCTACCAAGTCTTGTGAACGATATCAGGGTACAATAAATGTATTGCCTTGTTCGTTTTAATGGTTGCTTGAACAGTGCAAACACATTATGATCTGAGCTTTAATACAATAAAGTTACTGTAACCTGATTTGTGTCACAAGGAACCTACTATCCTCTGTAAAAGACAAACTCTTATAGCATGTTCAGCAGCTGAAAAGATCTTGTCCATTCTCTGATCAGCATTTTTAATAGAGTTATCAATTTCATATGGGGTAATTGGTGGTTGATTTTTTCTGAAGATTATAATAGCTTCAGAGTATTTGGTGATTCCTACAGTTTTTTATTCCAATTGCAGAGTTCATAGGGAGACATGTAGTAAGAACTAAAGTTTTTTAATTGACCTTAAAGGTTCTGCATAAGTTCACATTCAAGTTTATTGTCATCTGACTGTACATATATACAATCAAAAGAAACAATGTTCCTCCATACCACAGTGCACCTATGAAATATATATCATACACAGCACATAAAATAAAATATTACCACAGTATATTAAAATAAATATTTAAAAAATTGAAGTGCATGCAGTGCACAGCACAAGCAACAGTAAACCACTCGCTGTTCTAGTGATGAGACCTCGGGTGGTGGCAGGATATTCATTAGTCTCACAGCCTGAGGGAAGAAGCTGTTAAACAGTCTGGTTCTCCTGTACCTCCTTCCTGACAGTAGTGGGTCAAAGAGATTGTGGGACAGGTGGGAGGGATTCTCAACAATGTGTTGGGCCCTTCATATACAATATTCCTGGCAAATGTCACAAATAGGGGGGAGGGAGACCTCAGTGATCCTCTCAGCAGTTTTTATTATCCTCTGAAGGGTCTTATGGTCCGATGCCTTGCAGCTTCTGTAACTCACAATGATGCAGCCAGACAGGACAGATAGAACAGAACATAGAAAAGTACAGCATAGGAAATGGCCCTTCAGTCCATGATGTTGTACCAAACTACTTAAACTAGCAATTAAACACTGTCCTAAACTAATCCCTTCTGCCTGTACGAGATTCATATCTCTCCATTCTCTGCCCATTCACTGACCTATCTAAAAGACTCTTAAATGCCTCCTCTTTATTTGCTTCCACTACAAACCCTGGCATTACATTCCAAGCAGCCACCATACTCTGTTGAAATAAACTTGCTCCTCACATCTTCTTTGAACTTATCCCTTCTCACCTTAAATGCATGCCCTCTATTATTAGACATTTTGACCTGAGTATGAAAAGATTATAGCTGTCTATCTATGCCTCTCACCAAATTTATAAACTTCCATCAAGTCTCCCCTCAGGCCTAGTTACTCCAGGGTAAACAATCCAAAGTTTGTCCTCTCTTTATAGCACATCACTCTTATCCAGGCAGCATCCAGGTAAACAACTTCTGCATTTTCTCTAAAGCCTCCATATGCTCTCTATAATTGGGTAACCAGAATAGAATGCAATACTGTACTCCAGATGCAACCCAACTAGAGTTTTATAAAACTGCAACATAATTTTCTGACTTGAACTCAGTGTCTTGATAAATAAAGGCAAGCATGCCATATGCCTTCTTTACCACACTATTAACCACTTTCAGAGAGCTATGGACTTAGACCTCAAGATCCCTCCATACATCCATTTAACTGCGTATTTTGCCTGTACATTTGATCTCCCAAAGTGCTTCACACCTGCCCAATTAAACTTCGTTTGCCATTTTTCTACCCTTACCTGCAACAGATCTAATTTCTGCTGTATCTTTAGCAATCTTCCAGTGGTCACCAAACACCGAACCACGGCTCAGTGGTTGGGGAAAACTGTTCTATACCATCCAGATCACTACCAATTTTTGTATCATCTGTGAAATTACTAACCCACCTAACCACATTTCTATCAAAGTAATTATATATATGAAGACTGGTTTGAGTTCAATTCTTTGGTCTGAACTACATTGCAATTATAACAAAAGTACTATGTAAATTCAAGTTTTTGTGACTGGTGATACTTGACTGTAGAAAGGGATTCTGCTATTTGTCAAATTCTATAGAGGAACAAATTAATTACCTAAATTTTTTGTTTCCATTTTCTCTAACATTTGGTGTAATTATCGTCCATTTTAACTTGTCCTGAAAATTAATAAAAACAAAGTTTTAAAGCAATTCCAAAATCAAGAACATACTATGTCCAAAATTATTATTCAAATAATATTCAAGTATATCAAAAGTACATCACCTTTTTAACCTTGGGCATTTTACAAGGGCATTGTTCCTTTTCAAAGTATATTAGATCTGAAAGATCTATAAGAAATTGTTATGATAAATATTTTGATAGCTGAGTTATTTGAACAACTTATCAATAGTAAATTTAGATGGTGACTATGATTTCAAGAAAGTGACAAGATCTATCACTAGATAAATTTGGGCTTATTTATTTAGCCCACTGATTTCCAATGCGGCGGTTATTCATCCTCAGGGGGCATTAGGGGAAATAGAAATCATTGAGGGGGGAGGCATTCAAGATTCTGGGGGAGAGGTGGTAAATGGCACCCTAACCTGAGGCATGAGACCTTACAGACCGTTAGTAGAGCAGACGCTTCCAAAAATCAGGATGAGGCACTGGAACATAGTAAGAACCATAGCTCTGCGAGGGGTGAGTACTTATTGTCACAACATGCTTGAAACTTGGGTAACGCGCTGTAAGGCTTCATTGCTAATGTAATGGTTTCTCTGTAGCAGCAATGTTTGGGTTATGACTAGTGTTAATGGGGCTTTGGAATGTGGGGCTATCCAATGAGAGGGATGTTGTCACGAAGAAATCTGCAGATACTGGAAATGCAAGCAACACACACAAAATGCTGGTGGAACACAGCAAGCCAGGCAGCATCTATAAGGAGAAGCACTGTCAACGTTACGGGCTGAGACCCTTCGTCCACTACTGAGCGGACGGTTGTTCTTTCTTGTGGGTCTGGGAGCAGGGATTTTGCGGTCTTGAGAGAAGACGTGAATGGAGAGTGTTGGTAGACCGGCAGATGGAGTGGACTTGGAGCGAGGGTCTGAGGGTCGGCTACTCTTGGAGGTCGATGGGAAACCAGTGGACTGAACTGTGAGCTCCAACATTGCTCATTAGACTGTTTCATGAGAATGGGTCCTTTTCTTTTTTTTGGTTCTTTACTAACCATATAGTCAAAATAAGAATTATAAAGCTCAATCATTTAATCACATATTGTGTACTGTTTGTTATTTCGTGGTACTGACTTGTAACAGGGGACACATTGCGCAGCATCCACCCAAACAAGATTTCTTAAGTTTGGCCGGGCCAAGGGCTGTCTTCCCCTAGATTAAGCCACTAGCCGAACTGAGAGTTACAATTGTGGGGGCTCATCCGGGATTGATTTTTATTGGATGCTGTGTGATTACCCTGAGCATTAAACCAGTGGGGTAGATATTCGTACTCTGGATGAATTGTTAATTCACCAGTTAAGTACTGATAAATTTGTGATTGCTGGGTGGAGGTTTGATAAAATGGCAGAACAGCTCTCATTTTAATGCAGACCAGCATTGACATAGCGGTAGCTGGGGGCGGAGATTTCAAAGTCAGGGTTCTATTGTTTCTGAGGAGTGAGGGGAAGGAGTGGTCAGATTTGGAATGTCCAATTAGTCCACGTCCCCCAGTGAAGAGTGAGAATTCTAAGTTAGTATCTGCCCTTACCTCTCTGGCAAAAAAATGGAAAAATGCCCAGGTTCAAATTCCCAGCTATGCTAGGCTCTGCCTATTCTCTGGAATAATGCCCACCCCTAAAGGGGAAGAGGAGTATGAAGCTTGGGCAGAGCAGACCACTCAGTGGTTAGATGAGTGGCAGTGCTCTGATGATGTAAAGCGACAGAGATTGGTCGAGAGTTTGACTGGACAGGCTGCTGATGTTGTGAGAGCCATCAGGATGCGGTATCCCGTGGTGACAGCTGTCAATTACACGCAAGCACTGGACAATGCTTTTGGCCCGACAGGAAGCCCAATGGAGCTCATGGCAGGGTTTCAGAACGTGCGTCAGGAGAAGGGGGAGAAGCTTTCTGCTTATATTTTTTGGCTGCTAAATTGCTTGAAGCACAGAGGGTTCATTCAGGCAGCTGAGGTGGATCAGTTAAGATTGGACCAGATAGCCAAGGGTACCCAGTCCCAGGACCTGATTGCTTGGGGTCTCTGACAGTCTCTTAAGATGTGCTCCCCTCCATCTTTTGTTGAGCTGATCAGAGAAGTACGGGAAGAGAAGAATAGCTTGGAGGCAGGGTAAGTCCTTGGTAGTGGTCCCCTGCAGCAAAGTGACCATGGATACCCTACCCTGGGGAGCGACAGAGGAGATTGTGACAGAGTTGAGAATGGAGATATGTCAGCTGTTATCAGCAGGTGTGACCCACCCCTCTGGGAAGCAGGAACATTGATGCTGATGCTTTGTCCCGATGGGTGCATGAGGGACTGATCGGGGATGAGGAGTGGGAGAGCGTTCCTGTCCCTAGGTGAAGGCCCTGGGTCAGTTTGCCATCACCATGAAGGCAGAGGGAAAGGAGGGGCAGGATCGAGCGAAGGATCAATTGCGAGCTTCTGATGACACCATTCCCCAAGTTTACTGAAACCTGACTGCTCTGAAGACAAATCAGCTGCCGGAATTGAGTTCTGGGGAAGTGGCAGCTGCAAGTGAGATGACCTGGTCAGCGGTATCATTTGCTCTGCAGTTGAAAAGGGAGACATTATGGCTCAGGCTGAGAAGATGAAACACGTGATGGTACCTCTGTTACTGAGAGAATGGCCTCAGTTGGAGTTGTGGAACTAGATCCTATACCGGGTCATGTCACCCCGGACTGACCTCGGCGTTGCCAGCTGGTTCTGCTTGAGAAATATCGGAGAATTGAGTTGAAGTTACTTCATGATGATTCTGGACATTTGGGGGTTGAAAAGTCCTATGGATTGCTCAGAGGCCGGTTTTACTGGCTCTGAATGAAGTAGGAGGTAGAAGAACACTGCAAGTCATGCACTCGATGCATATGTGGGCAGCTCCCTTGTCTCACTTGCAGAGTGCGGGGCCCCTGGACCTGGTGTGCATGGATTTCCTGTCAACAGAACCCAATGCCAGCAATGCGGCAAATGACTTAGTCATCATGGACCAAGACACCAGATATGCACAGGCTTTCCCTACCAAGGACCAGAGGGCGTCCATGGTGGTCAAAGTGTTATGGGAGAAGTATTTAATTTATTATGGCCTTCCCAGGCAGATACATAGTGACCAGGATGGGATTTCGAGCACAGACTCATCCATGAGTTACTGGACATGCTTGGAGTCAAGAAGTTAAGGACCATGCCCTATCATCCGCAGGGTGATCCCCAGCCTGAGTGGTTTAATCGGACCTTGCTAGATATGCTCGGGATCTTGGAGATCAGCAGGAAGAGCAGGTGGAATCAACATACTGGACATCTGGTCCACAGTTACAACTGTACCCGAAATGAAGCTACCGGGTATTCGCCATACAATCTGATGTTTGGGCGCAAGGCAAGGTTGCCCATTGACCTTTGTTTTGGGACTGACGAGGGCAACTTACCACCAAAGACTTATCTGAAGTATGTGTCTGACATGAGAAGACAGCTGAAAAGGGCTTATGAATTAGCTGGGGTCGCAGCTGCCAAGCAGAATCAAGGAAATAAGGGGAGGTATGCTCAAAAGGTGAGGTTCTCCCAACTCCTGCTGGGAGAATGAGTCCTCATAAGGAATTTGGGGCTATGGGACAATAAATTGGCAGACTGTTAGGAGGCCACACCCTATGTGGTGGAGAGCCAAATTCCACACCTACCAGTTTTCCAGATGAAACCAGAGGATGGGAATGGGCCTGTCAATTCTCCATCAGAACTACCTGCTGCCCCTGGGACAAGAGGTGCAGGTAGACCCAGAGCCTGACTTGGAGACTACCCCTAGTAAGAGGACTCTGTGGAAACACAGGGTGACTGCAGGGCCCACAGCAGGAGAGGTTAGGCCAGCCCCCACCCTTGAGAGGAATACTGCTTCAGAGGATTAGGACCTGGATGTGTGGAATATGCTGTCTTTTGTTAACTCCCCATTGACTGAGGAAGAGACCTCTAGCCCTTCTCCTGTGGAGTCAGGTGAAGTCGGTGGGGGGGGGGGGGCTAGCTGTGAACAGTCTGAGTTGCAGTGAGACCCTGCAAGGGATGAAGCAGGGCTTGGCCACGGGACCGAGGGGTCCAAGTTGCAGGTGGGCATAAGCAATAGGTCAGGGGAGGCTGCACCAGATAGACCAAAAGTATCCCCAGTAGTGTCTAAACCAGAAGAGTTAGGTGAGGGGGTATGGAGGTCTCAGAGAATTAGGAGACCACTGGATAGGCTGGCCTACATAGCACCAGGGGAACAGAGTGTGGCCCCTATCGTGTTAAGGAGCTATGTTACTGCCTTTTACACCTGGATTGGCCTTTGTGTTTTGCAGGAAGGGTTGGCAAATTATCTCAATGTCATGAGATCATGACTAAATTTGGTGGGGGTGGGGGGGGGGAGAGTGTAACACGCTGCAAGGTTTCACTGCTAATGTAACGGTTTCTTGGTAGCAGCAATGTTTGGGTTATGACTAGAGATAACAGGGTTTTGGAACGTTGGACTATCCAATGAGAGGGATGTTGTTCTTTCTTGTGGGTCTGGGAGCAGGGATGTCCTGGTCTTTTGCTGGGGAGAGGTGAGAAAGAAAGACGCGAATGGAGAGAGTTGGTAGGGCGGAGTGGACTTGGAGCGGAGCAGGTTGACGGGAAACCAGTGGACTGAACTGTGAGCTCCAACGTTGTGCGTAAGACTGTTTCATGAGAATGGACCCTTTTTTATGTTTCTTTACTGACCATATAATCAAATTAAGAATTATACAGCTCAATCGTTTAATCACATATTGTGTACTGTTTGTTATTTTGTGGTACTGATTTGTAAAAGGGGACATATTGCGCAGCATCCACCCAAACAAGATTTCTTAAGTTTGGCTGGGCTGAGAGCTATCTTCCCCTCGAATAAGCCGCTAGCCGAACCAAGCGTTACACTGGCAATCTCATCCACCCTTACCATCCAAACAGACATTATTGGGGATGCATAAATGAGCAATCAGGGTGTACCCTTGGCTCGTGGCAGGGAATGAGTTCATGCAATTTGGTAAGCCAAATACACTTCCTCAACTTTCTCTACAGATCTATGGAAAACAGGTCCGGCAATGATTCAGTGCTAGCCAGAACCAAATGGTGAAATAGAGCCAACCTATGAACCTGCTGACCTCGAGGATTCCTCTTGAGGTGCTCAAAGTGATTTCGGCTTCATACGTGCAGCCAAGAACCATCTTTGGGGATTATGAGACCTTACATAATTGGTCAGTTGCACTAACTGGAATAATATAAATGTAAAAAAGAACCTGTTGCTTTCCTGGCACATATGACGAGTAACTTTTCACAAGCTTCCAGCCGGGTACAGGTATCAATTATAACCAATGTTTCAATGACAAACTCTACCATCTTCTTCAGTGATGATCGATCATCACTGAAGATGATGGCAGAGTTCATCAAAACTTTGGTTATAATTGATACCTGTATCTGGCTGGAAGCCCAAGAAAAGCTTACTATCATAAAGGTAGCTTGCCAAATACTAGCTCTAGCCTGACTAACATTCAGATTCCATTCTGAATCCTTGTCAACATAATTTTCGCTGCTGTGATCATCATCTTCATCTTGACACTCTTTTGCATGCCACTACCATCATTCCATCCATGTCAACTCACTGCCATCATCAACATCCAATAGGCATTCCCACTTCGTGTATTTTAAAATTTTAATTTAGCCCATTGTTGATGGATAAATACGTACTGCATAATCTCTATGAGTCAGAAGGCGGTGAAGCCTTGAATTCTAACCCTGCTAAGAAATAGAAACTACAGAAAGTGTCTCAATACAATCTTGCATATCTGGAACATTCCCGTTCCCTTCAGTTAAGTGACGCCCTATGTGTCGTATTTGTAATACTGTACTGTCTAATGAAGCCACGAAACCATCAAGGTTGCAGGATTGCAGTATGGAAAATCTCATACAATTGGTGAGAGATTAGTAATGCCTACTGTATCAGAAGTGCTCCAAATGGGTACCAATATTTTAAAGTCAATTCATATGAGTAATAACTCTGTAGCTCGTGGTACTGACAAACTGAGTGAAGACGCCGAGTATCAACTATGCATAGTGCTACAGAAAACAGAATTTGGGATGAACCTGTGCAAAACAACGAGGCATTGGTAATGGCATATATACGGTTTATCAAAATTGGAGAAGTTTATGAAGAGATTCTCTTTTGTAAAAAGTTAAAAACAAATTACTAATGGATAATCAATCTACAACAAGTTCAAAATGTATATTGAGGATAAAAGTATTCTGATTAAGAATATGATTTCTTATGCAATAGATGGAGCACCACATGTGACAGGTCACCACACTGGTTTTGTGGCATTTATGAAAAAAGAAATTCCAAGTCTGTTTGCAAACTATTGTGGAATTTACCATCAACATCTCGCAGCTAAAAACCTCAGCCAGTGACTTTTTTCAAGCACAACTCTTGTAATATCTGCTATCAACAAAGTTAAAGCTCATCTAATAAATAGCAGAATATTTCGCCAGTTATGCCAAGATATCAATGAAGAGTTTGAATGCTTGCTTCTACACACTGAAGTGCATTGAAATGTCTCTTTGAACTTTTTGACACTGTGGATGAATTTTTGTTCAAAGTCAGCAAGAGCTTGGGAAGCAAGATTGAACTTTAATATGGAGTTTGGCATACCTTGCCAATGTGTATGACAAAATGAACATTCTAAATATGAAACTGCAGGGTAAGAATTTCAATTTAATTCAGGCCGAAAATGCAGTGTCCACTTTTAGCAGAAAATTGGAAATACATAAGCAAAACATTGGGAGAAGAATGTCCTCACAGTTTCCCTGCATGGAAAGTACACACTCTCTTTCACAGACGGTGATTTGTAAGAGTACTGCTTACACCTGCAGTCACTGAAGAAGGATTTTCAGAATTAATTCAAGGATTTGAACGATCTGGAAATTCTAGACCGGGTAATTAACCTATTTCTTTGCAAGGTGGAAGAACAGGAAGAGAGCTTGTAAGAAGAAATTATCGAAATTCAGAATGATGAAGAAGCAAAAATGTTTTCCAAAAATGTCCGCTTTTGTGGCATGTGGCTACAGTGTCATAGGAAGTTTCCTGGACTTTGGAAAAGAACCAAACTGCCCTTCATTGCATTTCCATCTTGTTGAAAGAGGTTTCAGTGCAGTGAACCACATACTCACAAAAAACAGAAACCATTTGAACATTGTTACACATGGATACTTAAAGGCTTTTGCTGTCACAACTTGAACCAGATATTTCAACTCTTACTGAAAATCAACAAGCTCAAGGATCATGTTGATATCAAAGCTGCTTTACATTGCACAGGTACTGTGTAAGCTAGGTTTAAAGACAAAAAAAATTAAGGCAGAATTACCTTTCTCATGTTAGCATATGACATATTTTTACACTACTGGGGTATCAGAAAGTAGATTGTGCCTAAGAGGGGCATTGGCAAGTATGAAGGTGCTTTAGGATGATGTTGGGCTAAAAAAGGTTGGGAAACATTGATTTAGCCATACAATCCAAAGTTCTCACTATACCTGGAGGGAGCTTTGCCTATCATATTGGGAAGGATTATTAGATGTCCATTTTAAATGCAGGATAAGTTAGGTTCCAGTGTTTCTTTGAGGATCCCAGCTCTTTACTTGCCACATCTAAACTTTTGATTTATGTATTGTTATGACCCCAGCCCCCTCCTTTGTGAGAATCGCAAGAGCCCTAGTGAAGGGGGGGGTCAATGACCCAAGAGAAGAGAAAGATACATGCAGTGTCCCTCGTTTTACGGCGAGGCAAAAGCTGGCGACTGTGGTCATTGTCTCGTGGAGACACCTTTGTGAATTGGGAACTGTACTACGTGTATACCCTCAGGGCAACGTAGGTGGAGAGATGGAGAGAGATTGCATCATCCCAACCTGATTGACATCTGAGACCCCGTGAGTTCAGATAAAAGAGGGGTTGTAAAGACGGCCCCCCAGATGCACCAGAAGACATGCTAGAAATCCCATGACAGTGTTTAATAGCGACAGCCGGTGGGGGGGGGGGGTTCGTGTGCGTCTTTTCCTTGCCTGGGATTGGCGACCTCACCACGAAAGAACGGCTTAGCTACAGGAGAGGCCACAAGTGAGTGTCCATTCCCCAACGAGACTCCGATGAATCGAACTCCTAAAGGTTGGAAAAAACCCGCCGGGTAACTGTTTCATTCAATCTCTATCTCTCTCTCTCTCTAACAAAAGTGCACCACCACGACACCCCAAAAAGACGGCAGCTGGTGGAACTGCAGTGAACGCAAGAGACTTTTAGATATACAGTGGACAATATATACCTTACCCCTAGACAACGATAGAGCTTATTTCTTATTGATTATTACTATACCTGCGCTTTAGATTGAGTATTGATGACGTATGTTATCTGAATGTTTGTATTAACCTTACTTTTGTGCCCCTTTATAAATAAAAACGTTTAAAAATGGTACCATCAGACTTCAGCGGACCTCTCTATCTTTGCTGGTAAGTGATCCAGTTACGGGATACGTAACAACTTGGGATTCTCGTCTCGGGATTTGACAAAATTGGGAGGCCAGTGAATCGGGATTGTAAGTCCAAACTTGGATCTGGTTGTGCAGGTAGCCAGATGGGAAACCAGCAAAGATGGACGTGGGTGAATTTATGAAAAACCCGACTGTGGAGGCGCTAGAGGCGGCCACCAAATCAGACTTGTTAAATTTGGCGAAGGGATTGGAACTCACAGAAGTGAGGTCGTCCATGAAAAAGCGGGAGGTGCGAGGGGCCATAACTCAGTATTACATTGGGAAGAATGTGTTCGAAGCTGAGGTATTGGAAAATATCCCTGAAAAAGTACCAGCTAGTGGGATGGATCAGCCAGAATTGGAGAAATTAAGGTTGGAACATGAATTTAAAATAAAGCAGCTGGAAGCAGCTGAGAAGGAGAAAGAACGGGCTGAGAGAGAAAGGGAGCAGGCGTTCCACATAAAGGAGTTAGAGGTGAAACGGGACCAGGAGCTCCAACTAAAGAGGTTAGAGGTGAAAAAAGAGCAGGACCAAGCTGAAAAGCAAAGACAGCATGAAATTCAGCTAAAAGAGCTAGAAGTAGCTGAGAAAGAGAAGGAACGAGCCGAGAATGAGAGGGAACGAGCTGAAAAGCAAAGAGAGTATGAGGAGAAACAGAAACAGAGGGAACATGACTTGGAGATGGAGAAGTTAAAGAAAGAGCGAAGAGATCTAGGGTTAGATCGAGAGGAGAGGTTTAATGTTAGTCGGGAGTTGAGGGTAGTACCTCCATTCGAAGAGTTGGATGTTGATAGTTATTTCTTGCTTTTTGAAAAGGTGGCAGTAAATCAGAAGTGGCCCAAAGAGCAGTGGGTGGCGTTGTTACAAAGTGTGTTAAAAGGGAAGGCACAACGAGCATATGCGGCATTGGCCGTCGAGGAAGGGGAAGCGGAGAATTATGCCAAAGTAAAGGAGGCCATTCTCCGGAGTTACGAGCTAGTACCTGAAGCTTATAGACAAAGGTTCAGAAATTTACGAAAAGGGTGGAATCAAACGTATACCGAGCTAGCCTATGAAAAGGGTGTGCTCTTGGACCGTTGGTGCACAGCGGAACAGGTGGACGGGGATTATGGGCGTATCAGGGAGTTATTTTTGATTGAGGAATTAAAAGGGTGTGTTCCGGAGGAGATCCGGATGTATTTGAATAAGAAGCCGAATAAGTCCATTTGGAAATTGCTAGGTTCGCAGATGAATATGCCCTAACCCACAGGACAAAGTTTTCCTCGCCAAAAGGTTACCTGAGAGACCGTGGGAACGACCGAGGAAGTCCGCCGGCTGAGGCAGAGGTCCCGCTGGGAGCTAGTGGTAAGGTTGAGAGGGAAAGGCCAAGCAGCCCGAGATTTCCGGGCTTGACCTGTTTTAATTGTGGGAAGGGAGGACATATTGCCTCTAGGTGCTTTGCTCCGAGAAAGGAGCTCAGAAAAAGTCTGAGGTATTTGATTCAGTTGAAAAGGAATGCAGTCCCTGTGGGTCAGATGGACTGGGTTCAGTGAAGACAGGGTTAACCCTGGTAATTGGGGGAAGGGAGGGTTCCCAGGTGTTGGTACACGAAGGGGTGGTGAACCTTAAAGTGGAACTCGACCATGGGGGGATAAACATTATTATTGAAGGGAACGGGAAGTTTGTAGTTCCCAAATCGAATGAAGAAAATTTAAAGTTTAGATTGGTGTCAGAAGAAGCAACCAAGCTACAGAAACGAGGGCTTGGTAACGCGGTGCCTGCGCATCGATTACAGGTTGATTGGAATGTAAAGGTGCCCCACACGCTGTTGTTATTCAAGAGAGCGCTGTGAAAAAGCCGAAATTTAAATGCGGCCTGAGGGAAAGGTTCGAACTGAAACCCATTAGCCTGCATGGTCTTGACAAAAGGGTTAGCTACCTGTGTAACATTAAAGAATTGGGTGGAAATTCACACGATGATTTAAGTTTGGGACACGGTGTTGAGAGAATAACCCTTATGGAACGGAAAGGCGGGAGAGTACCTCGCCAAATTACCCAGGTCCCCCACGTAGGAACTCACCGGAAAAGAGGTGACGGCTAATGGGGGCACCATTTTTAAATAGAAAAACCGGCTGTACGGGATTTTGACAAAGCATGTGAATAACAAAGACAACCCCCTTGGAACCCTGCCTGTTGAAATCTGATGCTACCAGCCTTTAGTCAGGGACAAGATGTTACCATATTAAAGGAAGTGCCACTGTAATCGTTAACTGTTTAGACGCTGAAAAATGTATGACGGTACAGCTCTGTAGTTAAAAGAAAAGCTTTTGTACTATGTTAAATCCTAAAACCCTGTAAGACTCTGTACCACTCCGTTTTAACCGCTGGTAAAAACGTTTTTAAGAGGGGAGGTGTTATGACCCCAGCCCCCTCCTTTGTGAGAATCGCAAGAGCCCTAGTGAAGGGGGGGGTCAGTGACCCAAGAGAAGAGAAAGATACGTGCGGTGTCCCTCGTTTCACGGCGAGGCAAAAGCTGGCGACTGTGGTCATTGTCTCGTGGAGACACCTTTGTGAATTGGGAACTGTACTACATGTATACCCTCAGGGCAATGTGGGTGGAGAGACAGAGAGAGATTGCATCATCCCAACCTGATTGACATCTGAGACCCCGTGAGTTCAGATAAAAGAGGGGTTGTAAAGACGGCCCCCCAGACGCACCAGAAGACATGCTAGAAATCCTGTGACAGCGTTTAATAGCGACAGCCGGTGGTGGGGTTCGTGTGCGTCTTTTCCTTGCCTGGGATTGGCGACCTCACCACGAAAGAACGGCTTAGCTACAGGAGAGGCCACAAGTGAGCGTCCATTCCCCAACGAGACTCTGACGAATCGAACTCCTAAAGGTTGGAAAAAACCCGCCAGGTAACTGTTTCATTCAATCTCTATCTCTCTCTCTCTAACAAAAGTGCACCACCACGACACCCCAAAAAGACGGCAGCTGGTGGAACTGCAGTGAACGCAAGAGACTTTTAGATATACAGCGGACAATATATACCTTACCCCTAGACAACGATAGAGCTTATTTCTTATTGATTATTACTATACCTGCGCTTTAGATTGAGTATTGACGACGTATGTTATCTGAATGTTTGTATTAACCTTACTTTTGTGCCCCTTTATAAATAAAAACGTTTAAAAATGGTACCATCAGACTTCAGCGGACCTCTCTATCTTTGCTGGTAAGTGATCCAGTTACGGGATACGTAACAGTATGTTATACTGAAGTATGATATTAAGCTATTCAGCATAGAAGTACAGACGAATGTTCATATTTCTTGCCTCACTACATGACCAAGTTGAATCAATGCCAAATCCAGAAAAAATATAAGATAATGAAGAAATGCTTTGCAAAGTTTCTTCCAAAAGTACAAGCTATAGGAGCCTCCACAAAACTCCATAAAGGCAGTTTGCTCCCTTCAAGAGAGGAATTGCTTTCAGTTCATATGTACAATGAAATTTGTGGTGAGAAGTCAGATAATAATAGCTGCATGAGCAAGACTATAAAAAGATAGGGAAACAAATAATATATTGTATTGGGAGATGGTGGGAATGATGATGCCTATAGACAGTTTTTAATTTTATGAATAATTAATACCACAGGTGGCATACAAAGAAGAACATACAGGAGCAATTTTCCTTCATTAATGTCTCTAATTTGATCGTTATATTTCTTGTTGTATTTTAGCTCAGTTTTGGATGCAATACTCCATTATTTGCATGACCTGTGATTTCTATCCACTTGCTATAAAAAATGTTTCCAGCCCACCAAGAGGAGGAATTTGCCCCTCCTTTCCATTGTTTGTATAATGGCCTAATAACCATCTCAACATCTCTTCACCCATCCTTTCAGTGCTATTTTTGTTAACTGCAATTAAAATGCACAGCTTAATAGAGGTGCAATTTGCCTTCAAGAATATCTCAGACACCCTACTTGTTTCCGGATGTAACTAAAATTCTGTGCGCAAGAGCGAACATAATCTTTGGCATGTCCTAGGTGCCATTAGGTGGGGAAATTGCAAGAGTGGGCAGGGAACAGGTAGCAACAGCAGAATAAGGTTTATATCTGATTAATATGAAATATAATCAAAAATAACTTTGGCTTACCCAGTAAGTGATAAGGCTTCCTTCATAAGTAAATAATAAATCCAAGTTGCTAACTGGCTACCAATTAAAAACATGACATGAAGTGGGTCACTGTTCTTAAAGGAAATACATTTTGTTGCCTATTTTTTTAAATGTATTTGGCAACAATCTCTTAGAAATGCCAAAGAGTTGTTTAGAATCATAGAGAATTACAGCACAGGCTGTTCAGCCCATCTAGTCCATGCCAAAACCATTTAAACTGTCTACTCCTAACAACCTGCACTGTGATGATAGTCCCCCATATCCCTACTGTCCATGTACCTAGCCAAACTTCTCTTAAACATTGAAATCAAGTTCACATGGACCACTTGTGCTGGCAGCTTATTCTACACTTTCACGACCTTCTTAGAGGAGAAGTTTGCCCTCATGTTCCACTTAAACTCCTTGAGTGGAACATGAGGGTGTTGAGGATGACCTCTGGTTGTAGTCCCACCCAACCTCACCAGAAAAACCCTGCTTGCATTTACTCTACCTATACTCATAATTGTGTATCAAATCTCCTCTCAGTCTTCTATGTTCTAAAGACTACAGTTCTAACCTATTCAATCTTTCCTTATAACTCAGGTTCTCAGACCTGGCAACATCCTTGTAAATTTTCTCTGCACTCTTTCAACCTTGTGTACATCTTTCCTGTAGGTTTTTGACCAAATCTGCACACAGTACTCTAAAATAGCCCTCACCTTATGAAGATCAATGTGCCAAAAGCTTTCTTTATAACCCTATCTACCTGTGATGTCACTTTTAATGAATTATGTACCTGTATTCCCAGATCCCTTTGTTCTACCACACTCCTCAATGCCCTACCATTCACTTGTTTAAGACCTACCCTGGTTGGTCCTACCAAAGTTCAATGCCTCGCACTTATCTGCATTCAATTCCATCTGCCATTTTTCAGCCCATTTTCCAGCTGATACAGATCCCTCTGCAAGCCACAATTGCCTTCCTCACTGATTACTATATCTCCAGTCTTGGTGTCATTCGCAAATTTGCTGATCCAGTTAACCACATTATCATCCAGATAATTGATATAGATGATAAAGAACAAAGGACTCAGTACTGATCCCTGTGGCACACCACTAGTCACAGGCTCCCAGTCAGAGAGGCAACCCTCTATGACCACTCTCTGGCTTCTCCCACAAAGCCAATGTCTAAACCAATTTACTACCTCATCCTAAATGCCAAGCGACTGAACCTTTTTGACCAGCCTCCCATGCGGGACCTCGTCAAATGCCTTACTGGAGTCCATGTAGACAACACTTACTGCCTTGTGTTCATCCACTTTACTGGTAATTTCCTTGAATAACTTCATAGATTGGTTAGACAACTTCCTTGAAAAACTCTATAAGATTGGTTAAACAAATTCTATAAGGTTGGTTAGCAAAGGAGATTTTCTATCTTTGAAGCAGGAATGAAAATCAGCATTATCAAAGTAACTTCAGAAGGACTGCATCAGTTCTAGAAGGAAGCAGATCACCACAAAGTTCTCAAAGGCAATTAGAAATAGGCATCAAATGCTACCCTTCTTATGACAAGATGATCTTAAAAAAACATTCTATTTGTGTTCCACACCTATTTCTTGGAGGAAATATTCACAATGTGTGTCCAATATTATTGACTCATCCAACCAATATCATAAATTTGATCTGTCCAGTGCCCAGGCAAAATGTAGGAAGTAACAATATTCAAATTCCCAAACCATAGGTTATTCCTATCTAAACCCGATGGCACCATTAATTGTTCACCTCTAATTTATGATAATGAAGAACATGAATTAAACATGTCATCAGGTCACAAGCTTTCTTTGTTAATCAATAATTGTAGGGGAAAAGTGAATAAAATTTACTCATTATAAATAAACCATAATAATTCTTAAAAGTTAAAAATATAGCAAACTTTTGTTTCTCATACTGAAAGAATGGAGCAGCCATGAATTCAAATACTTGTATACATTTGTTCTCCTTTAAAACAAAAAAATAGTTCATCATCCAGGTTTTGTTCACAGATAACCTGGGATAGGATCATCAGCAAATTGACAGGGACAAACAACTTAAATCACCTGGAGGGAGGCACACCATTCCTCCTGAGGGTCTCAATGAAGTTAACAGCTGCAGGACACATAATACCTCTTTAAAAATTAAAATAGGGAATGAAGCAAATTTATAAAATTGAAACAAAATTAAGTTAGAAATTTAAAAAAAATCTTGAGAGGATGTAACATCCATGGGTCCTGTGATTAGCATGGTGAGTCTTGAAAACTGACTCTTGAAAAGTACCCTTGCTTAATCCTAAGTTTCTTTGAGACTTTGTTAGTGCTCAATTTGATCAACACCGGTGAAGATGTTTTTCAAAGACTGCTTTGGCTTGAGTTCAAATAATAACTCTTGCTGGGAAAGATAATCCTATGAGTTTTTGGTGAAGCAAGAAGAGCTACCAAAGTTCTGAGTGAACTGTCAGAATAAGTAAAAGAATAAGAGAAGGATTCTGATGAAATCGGAAAAAAGCAAAGTTTGTGGAATCTTTTGATGTGGTTGCATCAACATATTTATCAACGATCAGTTGGTCAAGCTACAACTCAGACATCATCATTATCTCCAAACACACATGGCAGGCACTTCGGTCCCCACTAGTCAAATCAATTCATCACTATGCCTGCAATCCATCGGGTGGAACCCTCCAGCTGATTGCCGAACTGACTTTTTCAGGTTTAACAATTGATGGACTGATGGCAGTCAGGCTCAGTACCATAGTAAAAATTGCACAACCATTGTTATCTAAGACATTTTAGTAACATAAATAACAATACCACATTTATTGAAAGTAAGGTTTTCAGTATCTCTTGGTAATCGGGTTTCACGGTCTACTCTGATGGGTTCTTGAACAGTTCTCTCATCTGAAATGTATAAAACAATTTTTTTTATATCATCTCATCTTTATTACAAAAAACAAAAACCTACTGAAGCCATATGTTAATTAAGCATGAAATTTGCTTAGAAGGAAGTCAACTCACTCCCCACCCCCAGCTACTTTCTTCCACACTTACTGTTTTCACAACTTGTGTCATTTAAAAGTACCCTCACTGAATTCTAAGCTTCTTTGAGACTTTGTTGGTGTTCAGTTTGATCAACAAAACTCTGGTGAAGAAGTTTTTCAAAGACTGCTTTGGCTTGAGTTCAAATAATAACTTTTGCTAGGAAAAATTATCCTATGAGTTTTTGGCAAGTCAAGAAGAGCTACCAAAGTTCTGAGTGAACTATCAGAATAAGTGAGAGAATAAGAGAAGGATTCTGATGAAATCGGAAAAAAGCAAAGTTTGTGGAATCTTTTGATGTGGTTGCATCAACATATTTATCAACGATCAGTTGGTCAAGCTACAACTCAGACATCATCATTATCTCCAAACACACATGGCAGGCACTTCGGTCCCCACTAGTCAAATCAATTCATCACTATGCCTGCAATCCATCGGGTGGAACCCTCCAGCTGATTGCCGAACTGACTTTTTCAGGTTTAACAATTGATGGACTGATGGCAGTCAGGCTCAGTACCATAGTAAAAATTGCACAACCATTGTTATCTAAGACATTTTAGTAACATAAATAACAATACCACATTTATTGAAAGTAGGGTTTTCAGTATCTCTTGGTAATCGGGTTTCACGGTCTACTCCGATGGGTTCTTGAACAGTTCTCTCATCTGAAATGTATAAAACAATTTTTTTATATCATCTCATCTTTATTACAAAAAACAAAAACCTACTGAAGCCATATGTTAATTAAGCACGAAATTTGCTTAGAAGGAAGTCAACTCACTCCCCACCCCCTGCTACTTTCTTCCACACTTACTGTTTTCACAACTTGTGTTATTTAAAAGTACCCTCACTGAATTCTAAGCTTCTTTGAGACTTTGTTGGTGTTCAGTTTGATCAACAAAACTCTGGTGAAGAAGTTTTTCAAAGACTGCTTTGGCTTGAGTTCAAATAATAACTTTTGCTAGGAAAAATTATCCTATGAGTTTTTGGCAAGTCAAGAAGAGCTACCAAAGTTCTGAGTGAACTATCAGAATAAGTGAGAGAATAAGAGAAGGATTCTGATGAAATCGGAAAAAAGCAAAGTTTGTGGAATCTTTTGATGTGGTTGCATCAACATATTTATCAACGATCAGTTGGTCAAGCTACAACTCAGACATCATCATTATCTCCAAACACACATGGCAGGCACTTCGGTCCCCACTAGTCAAATCAATTCATCACTATGCCTGCAATCCATCAGGTGGAACCCTCCAGCTGATTGCCGAACTGACTTTTTCAGGTTTAACAATTGATGGACTGATGGCAGTCAGGCTCAGTACCATAGTAAAAATTGCACAACCATTGTTATCTAAGACATTTTAGTAACATAAATAACAATACCACATTTATTGAAAGTAGGGTTTTCAGTATCTCTTGGTAATCGGGTTTCACGGTCTACTCCGATGGGTTCTTGAACAGTTCTCTCATCTGAAATGTATAAAACAATTTTTTTATATCATCTCATCTTTATTACAAAAAACAAAAACCTACTGAAGCCATATGTTAATTAAGCACGAAATTTGCTTAGAAGGAAGTCAACTCACTCCCCACCCCCTGCTACTTTCTTCCACACTTACTGTTTTCACAACTTGTGTTATTTAAAAGTACCCTCGCTGAATTCTAAGCTTCTTTGAGACTTTGTTGGTGTTCAGTTTGATCAACAAAACTCTGGTGAAGAAGTTTTTCAAAGACTGCTTTGCCTTGAGTTCAAATAATAACTTTTGCTAGGAAAAATTATCCTATGAGTTTTTGGCAAGTCAAGAAGAGCTACCAAAGTTCTGAGTGAACTATCAGAATAAGTGAGAGAATAAGAGAAGGATTCTGATGAAATCGGAAAAAAGCAAAGTTTGTGGAATCTCTTGATGTGGTCGCAGAGATCTTAACACTCTGAAAGGAATGTGGTAGCCACAAGAACTATACTTGGACTATTTTGCTAGTAGAAGTAAAATTTACTTAAGGAATAACTTTTTTTTTCTTCTGGCTAGAATTTCAGATATCTTAAAAATAAAAAGTGCTAGAACTGCTGAACTAACCTGACACCTTGTATGAACCAAAAAACAAAGTTGACATTTTGGGTCATTGTCCTTTCTGTAGATCTGTTGCATTTTCCCATCATATTTCTGTTTTTAGTTCAGAGTTCCAGCACATTTTCCCATTTTCAAGTGAAAATTAAATTAACCATAACTTAAAGCATGATACTAAAATTTTACTAAAAAACTCCCACCTGGGACTTATTCCTGCAAGCACAAATGCTACACCTGTCCCCACACCTCCCCCCTTAACACCATTCCGGGCCCCAGGCAGTCCTTCCAGGTGAGGCAACACTTCACCTGCGAGTCTGCTTGAGTCGTCTATTGCATCCGGTGCTCCCGGTGCGGCCTCCTCTACATTGGCGAGACCCGACGCAGATTGGGGGACCGCTTTGTTGAGCACCTATGCTCAACGTAGGTTGTCCTGTCACAATAGACAGGACCTCCCAGTTGCCACCCACTTCAACTCTGCCTCTCATTCCCATCTAGATATGTCCATACATGGCCTCCTCTACTGCCATGATGAGGCCAAACTCAGGTTGGAGGAGCAACACCTCATCTACCGTCTGGGTAGCCTCCAGCCTGGTGGTATTGTAGTGGTGTGCTACATGCAGCGCTGCAATAACGACATGGAGTCGGTGAGCTGCAGTTACAAAAAAGGTTTACTCAAACTTCCCGGCCTCGCTTTAAAGCCTTCCTGATTCCGTTCGTGAATGCTGTAGGGGGCGCGTATTCACAGTCCCGCCCCGCGCGCGGGCTTTTCCTCTTGCTGGTGAAGCAGGCTTGGCGCCCTCTTTGGGACCTGCCTTAATGCCGGCGCACACCGCTTTGTGAGCCGGTTCGAGTACGCTGGGAAGTGGGTCGCCACAGTATGAACATTGAATTCTCCAATTTCCGGTAATTCCCTCCCCCTCCCCCTTCCCCTATCCCAAGTCCCTCTCTGCCTCTCTCCCCTTTCAACTTTCTGCTTCTTTATCTCTACAGTTCTTTCATGCTTATCCCCTCCCCCTCCCCCTTATACCTCTTCTCTGATTGGTTTTCCACCTGTCGCCTCTAGGCCCTACCCCCTCGCCTATCTCTATTACTGAGCTTTGGTCCTCTCTTCCCCCACCATTCCTGATGAAGGGTCTTGGCCCGAAACAATGACTACTCTTTTCTCACGGATGCTGCCTGACCTGCTGAGTTCTTCCAGCGTTGTGTTCGTATACTAAAATTTTTACCTGAATCAAGTTGTACTCTTTGCACCTTTTCTGTTTGCAAACTAGCGTCACTCTGTAATATTTTTTTTTCACCTGGAATGTAAAGTTGGAGCCACTCAGGAACAACACTACATTAAAGAAATTATTTGTTGCCCATGATTAATTTTTTTCCGTTTAAAGCCTTTCCATTTAGAGCAAAAATGAGATACATAATTAAAACCAGTTTATTAGACTATATTTAGCCAGGAAAAACTATGTAGTTTCTGAGAGAAATAAAACTGAACTGAATTCCTCCCAAGATGAGAGGAACTCCTTCAACTTTAATGGAGGATCCTCACAATCAGAACCAGGTTTATTATCATTGATTTATATGACATGAAATTTGTTGTTTAATAGCAGATGTACACTGCAAAACATAAAAATGACTATAACTTACAAAATAAATACAATGCATAAAATGAAACATTCAGAAACTTCAGTCTGTATATGATTAACATGTGCATGATTGGTGTTACAGTGAGCCAAAACAACCCAGGCTGACTTTTACTAATTGATCGTTGTTCTTATCAGTATCTTGAACAATACTGTTGTCATACTGTTCGGGTCAAATTTGACTCATTTTGACATTTGACAGCAGTAAAATCACCCCAACTGCCATTTTTTTAGCCGAAATTTGATGATTTTCCTAAAGTGACCCAAAATACGCAGAAATGAAAATATTTAAAAATTTTATACTTTTGTAAAGGTTCTACAAATTTTTGTACATTGATGCTGTTCCGGGTCAAATTTGACCCATATCTATTGAAATGGATTTTCGATCTCTGAAAAATTAATTAAGGATTAATCAAGGAGTAATCACCCATTTATTAATGTCAGATAGGCCATTTATACATTCTAAATAGATCTGTGGTTCAAAATTTGGTATAGACACTTGTTATAAAGGGATTCTTGGGCCAGGTCAAAATTGACCCGGACCATACTGTGAAGGTATTGAATATGAACAGTATGTAAGGGTTAAACAATTGTGCTTTGGGATGTAATATTGAGTTTTGAGTTTTGAAATTTTTGTAGTTGTGTGGGTTTACTGAATAAAGATTTATTTTGAGTTCCAGTTTTGATCTATCTCCTGGGTTTGGGTCTCATCAGTTATAGGTGAGCAAACACAACAGATTTGCAACGAGACATGTATTATAGCAACATGGCAATTTGAGCAGAAGACTTGCGCACAATTCTACAACAGCAGCAAGCTTAATTTGAGGTGACCCAGACGAAGTTAATTGAAACCTTGACCAGCAAATTATCAGTGAGTCCAATAATGTTGGTGTCAAACGCTGAACAGAACTCACGCTACATCCATTATCAACTTCTAGTTTGATGCTGCTTTGGGAGTTAAGTTTTAATCATGGTTCAAACGTTATGACGATATATTCAAGACATCAGTAAAGATGACTCGTGAAAGTCATGCACTTTGCTTTGAAAATTGGGTACTGCTGACTATGAGTGTTATTTCAACTGTATTCTGCCTAAGAACCTGTGTGACCTATTGTTTGACAAAACTGTCCAACAGCTAACAAGAATTTTTGGAGAGTAGTTATCTCTCTTCCGTGTTCGATATCATTGCCTAAAACTCATGAAACACAACACCAATGACTTCATCACATATTTTGATGTCATCAAATGTGAATGTGAAAAGTTCAAGCTGGGTAACATGACTGACTCACAGTTCCAATGTTTGATTTTTGGACTTCAGGCACATGGTGAAACAGACATTCACAAACAGCTCCTGGCCAGACTGCAGCAAGATTCTGATATGACTCTACAAGCCATCACATAAGAATATTAGTATTTGATCAACCTGAAACACAATTCCAAATAGTTGAAAAGTACCATGCCTATGCAGTTTTCAATGGCCCAGACATCATCCTTCCAAGCGGCCAAACACAGCTTTGTTAGAACTGTGATGCATGAAATTACCCCAAAAATCTGCCAATGCAAGAAACACATTTGCAGCAGATGCTAACACTGTGGTCACAAAGAAAGCTTTTGACTTCACTGTCGTCTAAGCTAGTAAAACACAAGGACAAAAAATTTCAAAAGTCATCAAAATCTACAAGGAGTTTAATGGTCATGTTCAAAGTTGACTTTGCCCCTAGGAGACAGTGCATCAACATATTTATCAACAATCAGTTGGTCAAGCTACAACTCCGACATCACCATTATCTCCAAACACACATGGCAGGCACTTTGGTCCCCACTAGTCAAATCAACTCATCACTATGCCTACAATGCATTGGGTGGAACTCTCCAGCTGATTGCCGAACTGCACTGCATGGTGAAGCTAAACTGTAACTAAGTCAACGGTGTGTGTTACCTAATGGACTAGCCAAATCTGCATGACTTTGGCATTGACTGGATGGACAAGCTTGATCTCTGAAGCACCCCTCTGGATGAGGTCTGTACAAAGACACTGGCCATTCAAATCCTGTCAGTTAATGCCATCAGTACGCGAGACCATACAACAATTTCAACAGCGGTATATAGCAGTGTTTTAAGAAGGTTTAGGGTGCTGCACCAAACTGCAAGCAAAACTCCATCTCTGTGCAGACACAAAGCTAATCTTTTGTTCCAAAAAACCTGTATATGTAAGCCTTACCAAATGTGGAGGAAGACCAAGATCACCTGCAACAAACAGGTATGATCAAAACTGTTAACTACTCACGCTGGGCAGCTCCGATAATCATTATCAAGAAAACCAATGGTGCAGTGAGGTTGTACACAGACTTCTCAACTGGTTTTAATGTAGCTCTGGAGACACACCAGTACCCATTATCGGTGCTGGCAGATCTCTTTGCAAAATTGAATTGTGGCCACTACTTTGCGAAGTTGGACTTGGCTGAATTTTACCTCCAGGTAGAAATGGCGGAAAATTCACAGGAGCTTCTCATCATAACAACACATCAAGGTTGCTCTTCCTTCTTCCATCTGCCTTTGAGGGTACAGGTGGCACCTTCAATTTTCCAACAGCTTATGGTCACCATGCTGAGTGATATTGATAGTGTTGCTACTTTCCTTGACAACATTAGTGTGATGGGCATGGATCAGACAGAACTATGCCAAATCCTGGACCACATTTTGAACAAACTACAAACTACAAGACTTTGGAATGCAATTTCAGGCATAAAATGCAACCTCCTGATGTCTTCAGTTAAGTATCTGGGATTCTTCATAGATGAGCATGGTTGTCGCCCAGGTCCCGAAATCAACACTGCTATCTTAAAGATGCCTCCACCATTAGATTTCAGAACATTACAATCATTTTTGAGAATGATCTGCCATTTTTCAGCAGTTCTTCCAGCAATGTACTGGTGGAGGGAGCCAATTAATGCCTTGCTACACAAGGGTGACACGTGGAAATGGTCCAAACACTACCAAGAAGCTTTTGATCAGGTGGAGGATATGCTGACATCCAATCTTCCCTTGATGCATTTCAACCTAGAGTTACCAATTGTCGTTTCAACAGATGTGTCCAACTTCTAGGTGGGTGCTGTCATATCCCATATCTTCCCTAATGGTTCTGAAATTGCTGTCAAGCATGCAGATCGCTGACCACAGCGGAAAGGAACTATGGTCAAACTGAGAAGGAAGCTTTGGGATTCATCTTTGCTGTGACAAAATTCCACAAGATCCTTTATGACAACTGCTTTACTCTCCTTACTGATTGCAAGCCACTGTTGACTATCTTCAGGTTAAGAAAGGCATCCTGATGTACAAAGCAAATCATCTACAAAGGTGGGCATTGATGTTATTAGCCTATGATTTTAAAATCAAGTACACATCGATCCACAAACATGTCCTCTCCAGACTTATGAATGGACAGGTTACAGAAAATGAAGATGGAATTGTGGCTGCAAATTCAATTGATTGTGAAGTCCACCAAGTTGTATTGGAGATTGCTGAAGGTCATCTGCTCACAGTTGACAAGATCAGTACAAGTCAGATACATCATTGACAGATGGCCAGTCAAAGTTGGCCACCTACTGACATTATACATCGCTGTCAAATGTAGACTCCAGCCTAATGTTTGGAGACAGAATAGTGATTCCATGAATACTTCGACCAAAAGTACTGAAACGATTCTCCCATGATCACCCAGGTATCAACTGAATAAAAGCCCTGGCAAGAAATTTTGTGTACTGGCCAGGCATTGACAAAATGTCACATTTGTATGCAAGCAGTGTATATTTCAGTGCTCTACAGCAGCAAAGCATCCAAGAAGAAACAAACCACAACCATAGCCTCAAGTTACCAAATCTTGGAGTCAATTACACATTGACTTTACTGGCCCATTGTGGCCCAATCAATGGGTTTACCTACCTTGTCCTGGTTGTCGCCTAATACAAATGGGCAGAGGTATTATCTATGAAGTCAACAACGACAGAGGCTACCATTCAACAGCTGCTCCAACTGCTTTGAGATGGCAGAAACTCTTGTTTCCATTGGCACTCAATATAGTTCACAACAGTTTGCTACATACTGCCAGAACACCAGAATTATCCACATCTGCTCACCCCCATACCATCCACGATCCAACAGCTAAGCAGAGAGATTTGTGGATATCTTCAAACGGTTGCTTCCGAAATCAAGAGGGGAAGGAGCACTGGACAAGGCTCTCAATACTTTTCTGCTTACGTATCAAATTACACGACATACAGGCCTTGAGGAAAGTCACTGAAGGGATTTTGAGAAGAAAACTGTGACAGTGTTGATGCAATTCTGGCACAGCATCCAACACCTGAGACAGCAGATAGTCAGGTGCACAAGGCCAGCCACACAGAACATGGTTGATGGGTAAAGTCATTCAAGCCTAGAGCTGCAGTGTGTGTCAAGCAGTATCGCAATGGGCAAGACCCCTGTGTACCAGGTCTGATTGTCAAATGTATCTGGAAAGTGCTCTACAAAGTTATCGTAGATGGGTATTACCGGTGTTGCCACATCAACCAGTTGCAGACATATGCTCCCAAAGGCACAACAGGCTTGTCAGCCAGATCATCAAACAGCGAGCTGGATCCTCATTTCCTGGAAGAGCTTGATTTGACCCCATTGAACCAACCACCAGCACCAGCACAACCGCAAACAACATCGCAACAAGAAAGTAACCTCCTGCAACCACTAAGAAGGACTGATTGCTAGTGCGAGCTGGCTGTTCCAATCCAGATCGATCCTTGGCTCAAATCTTAAAGGTAATTATCTACAAGAGGGAGGTGTTATAGAGAACTACAACAACTAATGCCTTTCATCAGCTGACAACCAATTTCAGGCTGCCTTTCACTGATCAACGTTCCCATCAACCTCTCGAATATTGTTGGGTAAACCATTTAAATAGTCATGCTTTGGGATATACTATTGAGTTTTGGGATTTTTGTAGATGCATGGGTTTACTGAATAAAAGTTTATTTCAAGTTTCAGCTTTGCCTATCTCGTGGCTTTGTGTCTCAACAGTAGTTATAGATGAGCGAGCCCAACAATTGGTAACTCCCCTCAATCAGAATCAGATCTGTTATCACTGATGTATATCATCAAATTTGTTGTTTGCAGCAGGAGTACAGTACAATAAATAAAAAATACTGTAGGTACAATAAGAAATATTTAAAAAGTAAATAATGCCAAAAGAGAGCAAAATAGTGAGATGGTGTTCACGGCCCATTCAGAAATCTGATGGCCGAGGGGGAAGATACTGTTCCTAAAATATTGAGTACGTGTCTCCAGCCCTCTGTACCTACCCCCTATGATCTTTCATAGTGTTTTGCTAAGCACTGGAGTGACGGAGGAAAGATTAACAAGGATGATATCAGAAATGCAAGAGCATACACAACAGGAAAGGATGAACAGGCTGGTTCTCTTGTCTCATGAGAAAAGCAGTTTGAGGTATTATAAAACTAATGTAGGGTCTTAGATGGAGTTGATTCACCTATAATGTTTCCATTTTGGGGGAAGAGTATAAGTTGAGGCCACCACTATAAAACAGTTATCAAGAAATCCAATATGAAATTCAGAAAAAAACATTGTTATCCTCGTGCTCTTACATGGTTTACAAATACAATAGATACATTTAAGGGGAGACTGATCAAACTCTTGAGGGAGAAGAAAATAGATTACAGTGATAGATTTAGGTGAGGAAAGATGGGAGGAGGGAAGTATTGAGTACAATTAGGCTAAATGTCCATTTTTGAGTTTTATATCTTATGCACATGTGCATGGTATTTGTGGTAAACATTGTGGAAACACTCAGTGGAACAGGTACCATCTGTAGAAAGAGAAAAGAAATGAACATTTCAAATCGAAGACCCTTTGTTAACAGGGAAAGAAAGAAAACACATTAGTGGGTAAGGGATGGATTGTTCTTGTTCATTACTCACTTTCAAGTAAGACCTTGATATCATCTATTATGTTGTGATTTGTATGGAGGTGACTGATCAAACCAATTTGGGCCTGACAATTCTTTTCACACAAGTGACAGAGATGTAGGGATCTGTAGCATCAGATCTTCATTTTTGAGAATCTCTTTTCTTCAATGATTAAAGCTTCCCAATATGTAGGAACACCTCTTTTTATGCAGTTAGGCCAAACAGAATGATCCAACGTTTGATCCCAGTGGTATTTGACACTGTTGAAACACTTCAGAAATGTCTTAAGAGTTTTAGAATTCTTGTCTCCATCTACCACTGTATAATTTGCCATCAGTCAGCTCACCATAAAATATCTATTTTGGTATTTTGCCATCAGCCACTCTTCTGACACATCCTGCCCACTGGATTTGAGATGTGCAAATGCTCGGGAGGTTTAATTGCAATAGAAACAGTATCTTCTCCTGTCACTTAATGTGAAAAACTCAGCACTGACAGGTCATGTGGAAGTGCTTAAGCTGTCTGGTATGTCTGCTGTACATGTCCATGCCTCCCAAGCATAAAGGGGTATGACAATAACACAATCCATCTTGGTTTTTAGGGTGATTCCTCTTCATTCCTATATTTTACTTCACTGTCTTCCAAAAGTGGGGCTGGCTTTTCCTGTCCTGCTGTTGACTGGAATATCTAAGGTATGCTAAAGCCATATTTATTGTGATGTTATCTTTAAATGAATTCATCAGGTTAATGAATGCATAGGTAGAGCAGTTAGAGATAGACAGCAGTCTCAAAGGAATGTAAAAGGACTTCCGGCAAGATGGCGACTGTTTAGCTGTTCCGAACTTTTGCTCCGTCATTTTCCCTACCTTTGCACTATATGTCTCCATTCTTAAACCTTAATTAGGTATTTTATTAGGTTTCTCTTACTTGCCTGCGAACACATCTATCTTACAATGTCTAACAAAAGTACTAAAACCGGGAAAAAAGAAATGTCTTCAACTTTGCCAGTTGACATTCTCGCTGCTTTGGAACAGCATCGACAAGATATTTTAAAGGAATTTAGAACTTCTTTCAACCAGCTGGATGACAAATTGGATCGGATCAACGCTAGAGTGGACGAACATGCCAAAATTTATCTTGCATCGACTCGGCTTCTGAAGATTTAAAACGCCATGCCCAATATTTGGAAACCCTCTGCTCCAGCCTGGAGCAGCAGATTTGTAAGTTTTTTTCCAAAATGGTGGATCTTGAAAACCGTAGCAGACGTTGCAATCTACGAATTCTTGGTTTGCCAGAGGCCACCGAACAGGGCTCTCCCATGAAATTTTTTCCCGATTTTCTCTGTGAGATTTTTGGGAAATAATTTCTTCCGACTCCACCTGAGCTTGAAAGGGCACACAGGATCTACGTTCCCTGTGCAACTCTGGGTTCCCGCCCATGGCCGGTAATTTTGTGCTTTAATCAATACCAGGTGAAAAACCGTTTGATTATGGAGGCATGCCGCAGAGGTACTTTTGCTTTTCAAAATACAGTCATTCGTTTTGTGGAGGATTTTGCCCCCCAGGTTCTGAAGATGTGCGCTGAGTTTAAAGGTGTAATGAAAGTGCTTTTTGATCGTGGTTTTAGACCCTCTCTTCGCAATCCAGCCGACCTGCAAATTACGCTTACTACTGGAGAATATAAGTGGTTTAAATCAGTGAAGGATGCTGAAGCATTTGTCGGAAGTCTTCCGGCTATCCCGTCTCCTCAGGAACCCGGTCTGACCTTCTAAAATGGTGGATAAGTACCTCTCGTAGTAAAGCTACTTTTTTTCCTGACTCAGACTGTACTTGAATAATTCAGACATGATCTATTGAGACTCTAAGGGCTGTAGACAATCTCTCCCTGGACTTGGTGCATTCTTTCTAAATAGATAATCCGAGTTCAATGTTTCCCTGCGGACGTTTAGTTTGTACTTGTGCAATCTATTGTATTCTTGTATAACTTTATCTATAGAGATCTACAATTGACTTTAACTTGTTTTGGAGGTTGGGAGTTTTTATTGAAGGCCTCCCTGTTGGTTGATTCATAGTTTAAGTTTTGCTTTTTTTTTTTGTAAATGGTTGATAAGTACTCTTTTCGAATCTATAATTTTCATCTTTTCTCCCTCCCCTTTTTTTTCTTTTATTCTTCTATAATTTTTCGTGAGTAAGTTAGTTTTGGTTTTCTTTTGATTTTCTTTGTATTAAGTCTCACACTTCTGCTGAAGCTGTTCCTATTTGTTATGTTTTCTAGTGCATAAACTAGTTACCATTTGCTATAGTATTTATACGGAACTGTTGTTAATGACACAGAACTGGAAGTCATATTTGGGTTAATTTTTTTGGTAGAGCTAGCTGCTTTTTTTGGTAGCCGTCTAGTTTTGGGTTGGGAGGATGGGGTGGGTTCTCCAGTTCCAATACCACTCACTGTTTCCTTTGCTTTCCTCTGTTACTCAAGATATGTTTCTGTTTTGATTCTACGAATCTATGTTTACATTTTTGCTCCCAGACTGTTATTGTACTGCTTGACTTTTTATATGCCTGCTGCCTTCTACGCACTAACAATTGATAATGATTAATACACTTAAATTTGTGAGCTGGAATGTAAAGGGATTGAATCACCCTGTTAAAAGAAGGAAGGTCTTCTCACATATTAAACAACTCAAAGCGGACATTGCTTTCCTTCAAGAAACTGATATTCGTTGTTCTGATAACTCCCGGCTTTTGTCAAAGTGGGCGGGTCAGCATTTTCATTCATCCCTTGCTGCCAAAGCTAGGGGGGGGTCTCCATCCTTATTAACTCAAATATTCCTTTTGAACTCCATAATAAGATATCTGATACAAATGGCCGTTTTGTTATTGTTTCTGGTAAACTACATAATACTAAAGTTGTACTAGCAAACCTGTATGCCCCCAATTTTGATTATGTTAATTGTTTTGAATGTTTTTTCTCCTCACTACCAGACTTAAACTCATACTCTCTTAAACTGGGTGGTGATTTCAATTGTTGGTTAGATCCTAGTTTGGATCGATCGTCCTCTGTTACTAGACCACCTACTAAATTTGCCTCAGCTATTCAATCGTTTCTCTCTAATTATGGTATCTCTGGTATATGGCGTTTCCTTCATCCTACTGAGAGAGATTATTCTTTTTTTTCACATGTTCACCATACCTTTACTAGAATTGACTACTTCTTACTCGACAATCAACTCATTCCATTTGTCTATTCTTGTGATTATCAGAGTATACTGATTTCTGACCATGCCCCAATTACTCTGTCCTTAAATTTTCCTGGCCTTCCTCAGAGGAATAAACACTGGCGGTTTGATTCAACTTTACTATTGGATGATGATGATGAATACTGGAAGTGCAGTATTATACGACTCGTTTAACTACGGCAAATTGCCACCCTCTTTCAATGAGGCTTCTATTATACTTTTATTAAAAAAGGGTAAAGACCCAACAGAGTGTTCCTCGTATAGGCTGATTTCATTGCTTAATGTTGACGTTAAAATCTTGGCCAAAGTTTTGGCTCATAGATTAGAAACTCTTATCCCCTCTATTATTTCTGATGATCAAACTGGTTTTATTAAAAACCGTCTTCCTTTTTTTAACATTCGGCGTTTATTTAACATTTTATATTCACCTCCAACTGGGATTCCTGAATGTGTTATTTCCCTCGATGCGGAGAAAGCATTTGATCGTATAGAGTGGAACTACCTTTTTGCAGTTTTAGAAAAATTTGACTTCGGTCAAAGTTTTATCTCTTGGATCAAATTGCTGTATTTGTGTCCTACTGCCTCTGTTTTAACTAATTCTCAGAAATCCCAGTTATTTGACCTCAAACGTGGCACCCATCAGGGATGCCCTTTAAGTCCCTTTCTCTTTGATTTGGCTATAGAACCTTTGGCGATAGCTTTTTGAAATTGTCCTGAACTGACCGGGATTTGGAGAGGGGGTGTTGAGCATAAAGTTTCTCTTTATGCTGATGACTTATTACTTTTTCTTTCAAATCCGTCTACATCCTTACCTCCAATGTTTTCACTTCTTGACCAGTTTAGCCAGTTCTCTGGATATAAACTTAATTTACATAAGAGCAAACTTTTCCCAATTAATAAAGAAGCACAAGAATTAACATTTCGTGATCTCCCTTTTAAAGTAGTCCACAATCAATTTACTTATCTTGGGATTATAGTCACAAGGAAGTTTAAAGATCTCTTTCGTGAAAATTTTGCCAATCTTTCATATACTATTAAACAGAGTCTGTTACAATGGTCACCTCTATCTATGTCTTTGGTAGGTCGTATTAATGTTGTTAAAATGTATGTTCTCCCTAAACTTTTATATTTATTTCAATCAATCCCAATTTTTATTCCTAAATCTTTTTTTGATTCCTTAGACTCTATTATTTTGTCATATCTGTGGAAGAATAAGTGCTCTAGAAATAACAAAGTTTATCTCCAAAAATCTAAAAAAGAGGGTGGCATGGCTTTACCTAACTTTTGTTTATATTATTGGGCAGCCAATATACGTTGTGCTACCTTTTGGTCTTTTTTCCATGGCCAACCCGAGTGCCCTAACTGGGTGGCAATGGAGTTGAGCTCCACTAAAGAATTATGTATCTCTGCACTTCTCGGCTCTGTACTCCCTAGTAGTTTGTCCAGATTAATAGTTAATCCTCTTGTCAGACACACTTTGCGTATATGGGCTCAGTTTAGGAAATTTTATGGGTTCCATGGTTTTTCCTTTTCTAGCCCTATCTTACATAATCACCTTTTTTTACCTACTACGTATGACTCAGCCTTCCATGATTGGTATAGGAAGGGCATTAGACATTTTGAAGATCTCTTTATTGATAATCGCTTCGCCTCTTTTCAACAGCTCTCTGCTAAGTTCAATCTGCCTAATGCTCATTTTTTTAGATATCTCCAAATTAGACACTTTATTACTCCTTTAATCCCCAACTTCCCTGAAATGCCTGAAAAAAATGTTATGGACTTATTTCTTTCTATTAATCCACTAGGTAAAGGTTTAATATCATTTATTCGTGATAAATTAGCAGCCCTAATCATCGTGCCCCTGTGGATAAAATTAAAATGGCATGGGAGCATGATTTAAATACCTCCTTATCCGATGAGACTTGGGACTCGATTCTCAAATCAGTTAACTCAACCTCTCTTTGTGCTCGCCATTGCCTTTTACAGTTTAAGATTGTTCATAGAGCCCATATGTCTAAATCCAAATTATCTCGGTTTTACCCTAACATCAGTCCGCTTTGTGATAAATGCAAAAGGGGCAAGGCCTCTCTCATTCATATGTACTGGCTTTGTCCTAGCTTGGAGAAATTTTGGAAAGATGTCTTCATAACGTTATCATATATTCTGAATCACCACCTAGAACCTAACCCTTTAATTGCTTTGTTCGGTTTCTGGGGTGAGACAGATTTACGTCTGAGTTTGACTAAGTGTCGAATATTATCTTTTGCCTCTCTCCTGGCTAGACGTTTAATCCTCCTTAGATGGAGAGATGTTGCCCCGCCCACACATGCTCAATGGCTTAACGATATTATGGCCTGCTTAGACCTTGAAAAAATTCATTATTCAGTCCTTAATTCGGATTTAAAGTTCCATAAGGTCTGGGGACCTTTTATTGAGTACTTTCATAACCTTCCTCTTAACTAAGGTTTTTTGTCGGTCCCTTGCTTTCAGCTCCTTTTTTTTGTAGTAGGCATTAATATCTTCTGTTGCTAAGTGTATTTACAGTTTTGGGGGTTTGATTGTCCTGATTTATATTCTCTATATTGTGTTGTGGTTGGTCTGGAGTTTTTTTTTTGTTGCGGGGCTTGGGGAGGATACTAATTTTACATGTCTTCAATTTGGGTGCTTTCTCAATTATCTTTCTTTGTATCATATTATTATTGTATGTTTATTTTTGCACTGTATCAATGTTCTTCATTTTGATCCGGGGTTTTTTTTATCTGTAGCTATGTAGAAAATGTATAAAAAAACTAATTAAAAAAAAGGAATGTAAAAGTAAAAAATGCCCCAACAGGTCAAGCTGTACCAATGGAGAGAGCCAATATCACAGATGGATGTCCTGAGGTATTCTAATCTGAGAAAATAAGTTACCTGAAGCTGCAGAATTTGATTTTGAACCCAGATAGTTACAGAGTGCTCGGATGGATGATGAGATGCTGTTCCTCAAGCTTACACTGAGTTCCATTATAATAGTGTAGGAAATCACAAACAGATCATAGTAGAAGGATGAAGAATGTCTCCCACTCGCCTCCCATTCACCTCTGGGAGAATGTCACCTCTTTCTCCCTTATTAGAGAGAGAGAGAGCCTTTGGTATGTCGAATACTGGGTGAATGAGTGGTCTTTGAGGTATTGCAAGTCTGTGTCTTTGCTGATGCTTTGCTGCACGCTCGGGTGCTTGGTGGTGGGTGCCGATGCTTTTTTTGCTAATGGGGGAGGGGATTGTTGCTTTGCTGCTGCTTACGTGTGGAAGGGGGGGAGCTGGGGGTTGCTGTGGGGTTCTAACATTTAATTGTCAGTCATTCTTTGGGGGCACTCTGTTTTCTTGGATTGTTGCAGAAAAAAATATTTCAGGATGTATATTGTAATACATTTCACTGACATTAAATGTACCTTTGAAACCTTTGAATTAAAGTAGTAGGCCTTAGGATGTTTACTGTCATTCCTGTGGATAAGAAAGAGATAGAGAGAGCAACGGGATGCAAGACTTTGAGATAAAGCAAGAGAGGTAGAGGCATTGAGAAAGGTAGAGGCATTGAGAAAGGGAGAAAAGAGGTAAAAACGGCACGTGAGAATGTACTGTAGGTAAGGTTGAACGTGAATAGGAACATAAAAAAAGTAATGTGAGAAATCAGTTTTGTGGGGTCATGAAGACTTTTACAATACTAATCAATAATGCAGAAAATGTTCTGAACAGAGACATCTCTTGTAACTTTCTGACAGCTTTCCTGCAGATAACTCTGGAAAGTCTGCTTGGCTCTCTTGTGCACATTACATTGTTCCTATGGATGATATGTTCCACAAGCTTGTTTGTTTCCTGTCATTACACCTCAGAGCATTCTCCCTGCCATAAGAACTCATTAATGTTGTCACATTGAGAGAAACAGAGGTCTGTTGTGGCTTAGAAAGCACAGTCGGTGTTGTGACTGTCTCGTCTTTAAGGGTTGGCAATTGTGTTACACATCTAAGTGGTAGCAATTACAAGAAACTCAGTAAGATTTCTTTAGTAATGCCTACCTGGATCAACATGGAACACTATTTTTCATGTGCTATCAAGTATGTGATCCTTTTTGAGCTTTTTAAAACATTGGTAGAAAGGCACACAGCTGCATTTATTCCCCAGCAACCCCCAATTTAACCCTAACCTAATCAAATTATTTCCATGTTATTCTGCCTATGAATACTTTTCTTATCTGACATACACTTAACTGAAATTTAGGATTGGATTGTCATAAATAGTACCCCTACAATAAGTGGATATGTGATAGGAATATATTTCATATCTGTTATTGTGGCTAACTACAACTTTCCTTATGTTAAGATCCACAGTTCTCCAAGAAAGAGATATACATTAAAAATGAAAATAATATGAAACATTTACCTGATTCCAAAGTTTGTACAGTAACATTACTCAGCTGAATTGATCCTTTATCTGCATTGGGAAACCAAGAATATGTATGAATTGATTTGCTGAGAAAGTAATTTTTGCAATCACTCACCATTTTCATTCATTTATAGGTAACATTATTTCTGACTAATGTACATTGATATTACTAAATTCAAAGGTAGTGTTCTCTGAAAGCAAATAAAAGAAGTCAAACAACATCAAATACATAAGGGGTTGGGAAAAATAGACTAAAAAGCATCTGTAGACGAAGATAACATAAGAACATAAGAGATAGGAGCAGGAGTAGGCCAATCGGCCCCTCAAGCCTGCTCCGCCATTCAACAAGATCATGGCTGATCCTATCTTAACTCTAGTTTTCACCAAATCCCACAAGGCAACAGTGCCAACCAACAGGGCACCATGCCACCCATTTTATTTTATTATTCATCCCGCCCAAACCCATGTGATCACCCGGGGAAAAAAAACCGAGTTGCCAATTGACGAGAAAAAATCTGGAAAATTCCTCTCTGACCCATCCAGGCTATCGAAAACTGGTCCAGGAGATCACATGGCTGATCTAAACCTAGCCTCATGTCCACTTACCTGCTCGCTCACCGTATCCCCTAATGCCATTTTTATCCAGGAAAATGTCTATCTCCGTTTTGAATTTATTGAGTGTAGTAGCTTCCACAGCTCTCTGGGGCAGTAAATTCCACTGCCCCACTACCCTCTGAGTGAAGAAATTTCTCTGCATCTCAGTCCTGGAATGGCATCCCCTTATTTTAAGATTATGCCCCCTAGTTCTAGTTTCACCCATCATTGGGAACATTCTCCCCGCATCCACCCGATCAAGCCCCTTCACAATCTTATATGTTTCAATAAGATCGCCTCTCGTTCTTCGGAACTCCAATGAGTAGAGTCCCAATCTACTCAACCTCTCATCATACATCAACCCACCCATCCCCGGAATTAACCTAGTGAACCTTCTCTGCACTGCCTCGAGAGCCAGTATGTCCTTTCTTAAATATGGACACCAGAACTGCACGCAGTACTCCAGCTGTGGTCTCACCAATACTCGGTACAACTGCAGTAAGACCTCCCTGTTCTTACACTCCATCCCCCTAGCAATAAAAGCCAGCATTCCATTGGCCTTCTTGACCACCTGCTGCACTTGCATACTAACTTTTTGTGTTTCCTGCACCAGGACCCCCAGATCCCTTCGCACAGAAGCACTTTCCAGTTTCTCTCCATTTAGATAATAACTTGCTCTATTATTTTTCCTGCCAAAGTGCAAGACCTCACACTTGTCAGTATTATATTTCATCTGCCAAATGTCTGCCCAATCACTCAGCCTATCTATGTCCCCCTGCAGGGTTTCAATGTCCTCCGCACTCATTACACTCCCTCCCATCTTTGTGTCATCAGCAAACTTCGATACGTTGCACTTAGTCCCTTTCTCCAAATCATTAATATAGATTGTAAAGAGTTGGGGTCCCAACACCGACCCCTGCGGAACACCACTAGTCACCAACTGCCAGTCTGAGAATAAACCATTTATCCCAACTCTCTGTTTTCTGTTAGAAAGCCAATCCTCCACCCATGCCAGAATATTATCCCCAATCCCATGATTTTTTACTTTAAGTATTGTATCTTTGGTGTGGCACCTTGTCAAATGCCTTTTGGAAGTCCAAATACACCACATCCACTGGTTCCCCTTTATCTACCCTATATGTTATGTCCTCAAAGAACTCCAACAATTTTGTCAAACATGACTTCCCTTTTGTAAAGCCATTCTGACTTTGTCCTATTAAGCTATGTTTATCCAAATGCCCTGTTACTATTTCCTTAATTATCGATTCCAACATTTTGCCAACCACAGATGTTAGGCTAACTGGCCTATAATTCCCAGCCTTCTGTCTATTGCCCTTTTTAAATAAAGGAGTTACATTAGCATTTTTCCAATCTGCCGGGACCATTGCCGAGTCTAGCGAGTTTTGAAAAATTATCACTAATGCATCCACAATCCCGACCGCCACTTCCCTTAAGACCCTAGGATGCAAGCCATCTGGTCCAGGGGATTTATCCACCTTCAGTCCCATTAATTTATCAAGTACCATTTCCTTGGTGATTTGAATCGTAGTTAGCTTCTCTCCCCCTAGAGCCCCCTGTTTATCCAGTGTTGGGATATTTTGAGTGTCCTCTACTGTAAAAAGTGATACAAAATATTTGTTCAGCGTTTCTGCCATCTCCATGTCCCCTACCATTAATTTCCCGGTCTCATCTTCTAGGGGACCAACATTTACTTTAGCCACCCTTTTTCTTTTTATGTAACTATAAAAACTCTTACTATCTGCTTTTATGTTTTTCGCCAATTTACTTTCAAAATCTATCTTGGACCAAGATGGACCTGTTGGAGAGAACAAAAAGGCTTCTGAATGGGTGGAGTCTAGGAGAAATTGAATAATTCATTCGGTGGTGAAGCTGACTGAAAGAACGTGATAAACATAACTGATAACAAAAGGTAAGTTTGAGAAAAGTATAAACAGCAGACAAATTATATCTCTAACTACATATCTTTTGTTATTCACTTGCATTGACCACTACCTATGCTCTGTCCACCAAAGGAAGCGGGATCTCCCAGAGGCCATTCATTTTAATTCCACTTTCCATTCCCATTCCAATACGTCAATCTATGGCCTTCTCTACTGTCATGATGAGGGCACACTCAGGTTGGAGGAACAACACCTTATATTCTGTCTGGTAGCCTCCAACCTAATGGCATGAACATTGATTTCTCGAACTTCCAGTAATGCCCCCCACCCTTCACCATATCCCATCTCCTTTTCCCTATCTCACCTTATCTCCTTGACCCTCCGTTGACTCCTGCTGGCATTCCTTCCCCTTTACTTTCTTCCATGGCTTTCTGTCCTCTCCTATTAGATTCCCCCTTCTCCAGCCCGGTATTTCTTTCACCAATCAACTTCCAAGCTCTTTACTTCACCCCTCCTTCTCCCAGTTTCACCCCGTGTTTCTCTGTCCCCTGCACCCACCTTTTAAATCTACCCATTTTTTTTCTGCTGAAGGGCCTCAGCCCAAAATGTTGACTATACTATTGTCCATAGATGCTGCCTGGCCTGCTGCGTTCTTCCAGCATTTTGTGTGTGTTGATATAGTTTCTCTGTCTTATCCCCATCCTCCCCTCCTACTGACATTTTTTAAACTCTTGAGTTTTCCTTGTTCTGATGGAAGAATAAAAATGTATCATCTAGCTGACCTGAATATTATTACACAGTTTCTTTTATTGAAATAGGCTATTAGTTTGGATTGGCAACAACATCTCCTCCAGTCTCCATCAGCACAGGTGGACCACAAGGTTATGTGCTTAGCCTTTGCTCTATTTGCTTTACACTCATGACTGTATGGTTAAACGCAGCTGCAATATTATATTTAAGTTTGCTGATGGCACCACTGTCATAGGCCTAATCAAAGGTGGTGTTTAATCAGCATATAGAGAGGAAGATAGAAAATCTGGCTGAGTGGTGCCACAACACAACCTCTTACCCAATGTCAGCAAAACAAGAAGCTAATTATTGACTTCAAGAGGAAGAAACCAAAGGTCAGCAACTTTAAATTCCTCAGTGTTATTTCAGAGGACTGGTCCTGGGCCCAGTACATAAGGGCAATTACAAAGATAGCATGGCAGCACCTTCTACTTCTTTAGAAGTTCGCGAAGATTTGGCATGATAACTAAAGCTCTGACAAACTTCAATAGATGTGTAATGGAGAATATACTGACTGACTACACCACAGTCTGGCATGGGAACATTGATGCCTTTGAATGGAAAATCCTACAAAATTAGTGGATACTTAGTATCCATCACAGGTAAGCGGTATCCATCATCAAGGGCCACCACCACCCAGGCCACGCTCTCTTTTCACTGCTACCATTAGGAATAAAGTACAGGAGTCTCAGGACCACACACCAGGTTCAGGAAGAGTTATTACCCCTCAACCATCAGATTCTTTTTTTAAAAAAAAATTTTTAAATTCGTTTTTCAAAACATTTTACAAAATTAAAAACCCCAAATCCCAATGAGGAGCATTAATACAGTGCAAGATTAAGCATACAATAACAATATGCTACAAAGGAAGAGAGTTTAACAAAAAAGCACCTAAATTGAAGACAAGTGAGCTTAGTGTCCTTCCCAAGCCCCACAACACAAGAAAAAAACAACTCCAGACCAACCACCACACAGTATAAAGAGTATAAGTCCAGACAGTCAAATTCCCAGACTGTAAATACACTTAGTAACAGAGGATAGTAATGCCTACTACCAGAAAAAAAAAGGAGCTGAAAGCAAGGGACCGAAAAGAAAAAAAAAGACCCTAGTCAAGAGGAAGGTTATGAAAGTACTCGATAAAAGGTCCCCAGACCTTATGGAACTTTAGATCCGAATTAAGAATTGAATAATGAATTTTTTCGAGGTCCAAGCAGGCCATAATGTCGTTAAGCCATTGCGCATGAGTGGGCGGGGCAACATCTCTCCATCTAAGGAGGATCAAGCGTCTCGCCAGGAGAGAGGCAAAGGATAGTATTCGGCACTTGGTCGGACCCAGACATAAATCTGTCTCGCCCCAAAAACCGAACAGAGCAATTAAGGGGTTAGGTTCTAGGTGCTGATTCAGAATACCCGATAATGTAGTGAAGACATCTTTCCAGAATTTCTCCAAGCTAGGACAGAACCAGTACATATGGATAAGAGAGGCCACGCCCCTCTTGCATTTATCACAGAGCGGACTAAACCATCAGATTCTGGTGGTTTAGCTTCACTCAAAAGAGGATAGCTTCACTCAACTTCACTTGCTCCATCAACCCATCAACTCACTTTCAAGGACTCTTCACCTCATGTTCTCAATGTTTATTGTTTATTTATTTATTATTTTTCTTTCTTTTTATGTTCGCACTGTTTGTTGTCTTTTGCACACTAGTTGATCACACAGATCGGTGCAGTCGTTCACTGGATCTATTATTGTTATTATTCTATTATGGAGTATATACACAAGAAAATTAATCTCAGGGTCGTAGATGGTGGCGCAGATGTACTTTGATAATAAATTTACTTTGAATGCTATTAAATGGAATGCGAAATACAGTTTATCTTTAGTTCTCAAGTATGCCATGATCAAGGAGGTATGCTGTGGTTATGTGTGGGATGTGATTTAAATATAAAAATAAACTATTGCCAATCCACACCTCTCAAATTTGAAAAGAAAAATTCTAAACTTTATTTAGTGAACTAAGTGGCCATTAACTGCTAGTCAATCTCAGCATCTTTCCAGGGTGATACCCAGCTGGAATCAACATCTTACTTAGCAAAATATGCCAGATCAGGAACACATTCTTGTTAAGAATGTAAGTTCCATACTCATTTAAGATGAAAAACATAAAAATCACAGCAAGGTTAATCCATGCCTATGTTGAGAAAAATAAAGATTTGAAAGATCAGTGACACTGGGATAGAATGACAAAATTGCCACCATTAGCAATATGAGTACAGTTCAAAAAATTCTATAAAGCACTTTAAGGAACATTCTAGATTTTCACACCCCTTTTATTAAAAAGTGCTAAAATACCTAACTCTAATTATGATATTACTTTCACCCTCTTCTGAATTCTCTGTGAGAATAAACCACTCATCCCAGGGATGCCCAACTTGCTGCGCATGGGATGATTAGAGGTGGTGCATTGCACCCTAGTGATAATAATAACAAAATAAGCCCATTCATGCAAAAAGTATTAAACAAAAACCGATTTGTAGAAAAAAAATCTATAACAGGAATTGAAGTAGTTTAGAGCTAGAAATGGTTTTTACTGAGAATAAATCTAAAACATAGCAATTATTTTTAGTGATTTTATTATTTTGCGCACATCTTTTGACAAATCTTAACACGAGGAAATCTGCAGATGCTGGAAATTCAAACAGCAACATATACAAAATGCTGGTGGAACACAGCAGGCCAGGCAGCATCTATAGGGAGAAGCGATGTCGACGTTTCGGGCCGAGACCCTTCTGTCAGGGTCCAGTCTGGTCCGGAATCCGCGTTCCGGGTCTCGATCCGGTCCGAGTGCTCCGGACTCTGGGTCTTGTAGCTGTCCCTCCCGGCCCATTTGAGCCTGTTAAGATCATCCTGGATCAAGGAGGCACACCTGTGGCCAATTCGGCTGCAGGTGTTTATAAGGGGTCATAGGACAGAGACCGGGCGGGTGGTCGTTTTGTTCTGTATCCTGTTAGCTCCAAAGCTGGTTTAACCAGCTCTATACCTGGTTCGTCTACTCCTTGTCTGCTCTGAAGTTGGTTTAACCTACTCTACACCTGGTTTGTTTGCTCTGAATCCTGCTTCGTATCCTGCCTTTTGCCTGTTCTGCAACCGGCTCTCTATTCCGCTCTGCAACCCACTCTGTACCTGTTTTATCCGGTTCGTCATGCTTTTCCTGCTCCTCTCGGATGCACAGGCCCCACCGTCCCATCTTATTCGTCTTGCCCGCGCTTTCGGTTGCCTTTACTAATGTACCCGGTGGATCACTGTAGTTTTGCTGCTCACCCTGGACCCAGCTTCCTACTTGTTGCCTCCATTGGGTGGGTCCGGCCGGACTGTCGCTGCCCGGCGGGGGTTCTGCCCCCTCCTACCCGTTGCTTATGTCTGGCGGGTCCAGCCGGACTGCTGCTGCCCGGCGGAGGTTCTACCTTTTCCACCTATTACTCCCTACGGAGGTTTCCCCGCACCTGCCCAGGTGTCCGCGACTGGCCCAGGCCTCTGTGTTCCCGCCTGGGAGGCGGCCCTGCCCGGGATCCCTGCGGCCCGCCATGAGGAATCTGCCTGCCTGCCTGCCTCGAACTGTGGGATCCTCCTGCCTGCCTCGTCTGAACTGTGGGATCCTCCTGCCTGCCTCGTCTGAACTGTGGGATCCTCCTGCCTGCCTCGTCTGAACTCTGGGATCCTCCTGCCTGCCTCGACTGAGCTCTGGGATCCTCCTGCCTGCCTCGACTGAGCTCTGGGATCCTCCTGCCTGCCTCGACTGAGCTCTGGGATCCTCCTGCCTGCCTCGACTGAGCTCTGGGATCCTCCTGCCTGCCTCGACTGAGCTCTGGGATCCTCCTGCCTGCCTCGACTGATCTCTGGGATCCTCCTGCCTGCCTCGACTGATCTCTGGGATCCTCCTGCCTGCCTCGTCTGAACTGTGGGATCCTCCTGCCTGCCTCGACTGAGCTCTGGGATCCTCCTGCCTGCCTCGACTGAGCTCTGGGATCCTCCTGCCTGCCTCGACTGAGCTCTGGGATCCTCCTGCCTGCCTCGACTGAGCTCTGGGATCCTCCTGCCTGCCTCGACTGAGCTCTGGGATCCTCCTGCCTGCCTCGACTGAGCTCTGGGATCCTCCTGCCTGCCTCGACTGAGCTCTGGGATCCTCCTGCCTGCCTCGACTGATCTCTGGGATCCTCCTGCCTGCCTCGACTGAGCTCTGGGATCCTCCTGCCTGCCTCGACTGAGCTCTGGGATCCTCCTGCCTGCCTCGACTGAGCTCTGGGATCCTCCTGCCTGCCTCGACTGAGCTCTGGGATCCTCCTGCCTGCCTCGACTGAGCTCTGGGATCCTCCTGCCTGCCTCGACTGAGCTCTGGGATCCTCCTGCCTGCCTCGACTGAGCTCTGGGATCCTCCTGCCTGCCTCGACTGAGCTCTGGGATCCTCCTGCCTGCCTCGACTGAGCTCTGGGATCCTCCTGCCTGCCTCGACTGAGCTCTGGGATCCTCCTGCCTGCCTCGACTGAGCTCTGGGATCCTCCTGCCTGCCTCGACTGAGCTCTGGGATCCTCCTGCCTGCCTCGACTGAGCTCTGGGATCCTCCTGCCTGCCTCGACTGAGCTCTGGGATCCTCCTGCCTGCCTCGACTGAGCTCTGGGATCCTCCTGCCTGCCTCGACTGAGCTCTGGGATCCTCCTGCCTGCCTCGACTGAGCTCTGGGATCCTCCTGCCTGCCTCGACTGAGCTCTGGGATCCTCCTGCCTGCCTCGACTGAGCTCTGGGATCCTCCTGCCTGCCTCGACTGAGCTCTGGGATCCTCCTGCCTGCCTCGACTGAGCTCTGGGATCCTCCTGCCTGCCTCGACTGAGCTCTGGGATCCTCCTGCCTGCCTCGACTGAGCTCTGGGATCCAGCCCCGCCTGCATTAACCCTTAAATGCCATGGCATCCCCATCCTGTCCTCCCCCTAGTACTTCAGTATCTGCGTCCTGCGTTTGGGTCCATCCGGCCCCAGTTCCTGACACCTTCGTCGGGACAAAGGGTCTCGGCCCGAAACGTCGACAGCGCTTCTCCCTGTAGATGCTGCCTGGCCTGCTGTGTTCCACCAGCATTTTGTGTGTGTTGTTGTTTTGACAAATGTTATCTTCTTTCACATTAATCTGTTTTCAATTTTAAAAAATGTTCAATGAGTCAAACTAGGAAAGAAGGACTTTTGTTCTGCAGTTGTTTCATAACTGTTCAATACATGTTTGATACTTGTTTGATCCTGAGGTGCCAGGCATCTGCACCAGCGGTGAGTCACAGTTTTTTGCCAGTCAGTTTACAATTGACACTCATGCACTACAGAGGTTTGCTTTGTTCGTCCTTTTTGAACATTTGCAGTTTTGTACTTTTTTGAATATTAAGCCTTGTTTTTACATTCAGTTACCCATCACAGTGCAAAAGAAAATCAGCAAAAGAAAAGCAGAAAGTGATAGTAAGTGTAAATTCAATGAACAGTGGGAAAATGAGTTCTTATTTATAGCAGGTCTGTTAGGAAAACCGTTGTGCATTGTTTGTGAAATCACTTTCTCACATAATAGAAGACATGATCTTAATAGACTATAAAACACAACATCAGAATGAAATAGAAGGAAAACTGAAGCTAGTGCTTGGGTCTGAGAATATGTGATTAAGAAAAAGGAAGAAATCAAAAAAAGACAAAGCATATTTGTTAAAAGGAATTGTGAAAGTTTGGTGATGACAGAAACATCCTACGAAATTGCTTTAGTGTTGGCCAAAAAATGAAAGTCTTTCTCTGATGGAGAAGAAATCGTTAAGCCTTGTCTCCAAATATTTGCAAGATGTCTTGGTGATAAAAATATCAAAAGGAAAGTAGATGAAATTGTTCTGTCAAAGCAAACAGTTACAAGACACACCGAAGAACTCTGTCATGATGTATCTGAGCAACTGAAAGACCTTGTCCATGGTTCTACTTTCTTTTCTTTAGCTTTGGACAAATCTGCTGACATATGTGATGTAGCCCAGTTAACCATTTTTATAAGAGGAATTGCTGATCATTTTAGCGTCTTTGAAGAACTTATTGGTCTTGAGTTACTTCATGGAAGAATAAGAGGATCAGACATATTTGACAAAGTAAAATCATGCCTAGAAAATCTACAACTAGATTCTAGTAAACTCATTGGTGTTTGTACTGACGGAGCGCCATCAATGATGGGTAAAGCCGCTGAGTCTAGAACTTCGCTTGAAAACTTTTCAGGTTGTCCTCTACTAAAATATTACTGCATTATACACCAAGAGTCACTGTGTGGAAAAACTTTAAATTTGCAGCATGTTATATTACTGGTTGTGAAATGCATGAATAAAATCAGAGCAAGAGGATTCAACAGACAAGAATTCAGAGAATATTGTGAAATCTTAGATTTGGAATATGGCCAATCTCGTCCTTCAAAATGAGGTGCGCTGGTTTTCTAGGGTAGATTTTGGAAACTGAAAAATACTGTTCATAATTTTCTAGAAGAGAAAAATGAGCTGCCTGAGGAAAGAGCCCTTTTATGTGATAACAATTGGCTATTTGATTTAGCATTTTTAGTTGATGTTACCAGCCATCTTAATGATCTAAATTTGAAACTCCAGGGCAAGAACAAATTGTTTCCTAGCTTAGTAAATGATATCAATGCATTCAATATGAAGATAAACTGTTCACCTCTCAGTTAGAAAATGAGGATTTGAGCCCGTTTCTGCACTTAAAAGAGCAGAATGAATGTACTGAAAATAATGGCAATTTTACAAAATATATTGAAAAAATCAGGTTATTGTAAGAGTCATTTGAAAGTTGTTTTCATGATTTTGGTAAAGAAGACGACTGCATACTTGCAATTATAAACCCATTTTCACTTCGTGAACAAAAAAATCATGAAGATGCCTAGTAACATACAAATGGAACTTATTGACTTGAAAACAAATTCATTATTGAACATGAAATTTGATGAGCTTCCTTCCCTCAGTCCCAAATGCTTCTGACATGATTAATTTTTTGCGATCATTACCCTGTGAACATTTTCCAGAACTAAGAAAATTTGCCCAGAGTTATATCTGTTGTTTCGGAACGACGTACAGATGTGAACAAGCATTTTCAGCCATGAAATTAATTAAAAACATGTGGGAAAAGGAGTTTTTGGAAAAGCAAAACTATTTTTCTGGAGATTGCTAAGATACCCAGAAATGTGTGGAAAATCGCTCACGTACAGGATAAACTGATTTCTAACAGTATTAACATAGAGCAATGTGAATAAAATTTCATACTAGTGAATAGGCACAGGAAAATACTGTGATATGCTGAACTCAACATTGCCTTAATAAATCAGTGATTTTTTAAAAATACTGTCTGCTTAATTGATATTGAACTTCAATGAGACTCTACATTTTAGAAACAAATGTAGATTGGGTCATCATTTTGAAGAACATCTGTATTTGGTTCACAGGTATGGTTCTGAGCTTGTCTCTTTAACTTTTCTTTTGACTCCCAGTCTGACCTCTGCTCTAGTTTGTTCTCCCCCCCCCCTCACATATACAGATGACTGATCTGTGATTCCTGAAATTCAGTGATTTGAATTTATAGTATATACCATCTTAAAATTAGTAAAACATCTCAATATACCTCATACGAATGTCATCATTCAGAATTTAATACTAAGCCACTTCCATACGTAAAAGGACAGATGCAAGAGCTGGCTTAAGCATCTTTAGAGGTACATAAATGCAGATATTTTATAAGAATATCATAAGCTTGAGTTGGGAGTGATTATAATTACAATTAGAGGCCAGAATTGGTACATGGATCTTGGAAGGTTTCAGAGTTGGAGAATATTAGATAAAGAAGTGACAAGGTTGTGGAAAGTTTGAACATCAGGGTGAGCATTTTAAAATTGAAGCACTCCTGGGCCTCAAACCAAGATATCTTAGGAAGAACATGGATGCCGATTGAAAAGGATGGGGTCAGTTAAGAGATTATATCAGAATCAGAATGAAAACTAATATCACTATCATATGTAATGAAATTTGACATTTGCACAATACTGTAGTAATTTTATGTATTGCACTGCATTGTTGTCACAAAAAAACAAATTTCATGACATGTGTGAGTGATGATAAGCCTGATTCAGATATGGGTCTCCATTATGGACTGAGATTGGGAAGAGGACAGGGAGAGGGGAATCATGATTGGAAAAAGAGGAAGGGAGAAAGGAAAGAGTGGGAAGCACCAGAGAGACATTTTGTAATGATCAATAAACCAATTGTATGGAATCAAACAACAACACACACAAAATGTTGGTGGAACACAGCAGGCCAGGCAGCATCCATAGGGAGAAGCGCTGTCGATGTTTCGGGCCGAGACCCTTCGTCAGGACTAACCGAAAGGAAAGATAGAAAGAGATTTGAAAGTAGTGGGGGGAGGGGGAAATGTGAAATGATAGGAGAAGACCGGAGGGGGTGGGGTGAAGCTAAGAGCTGGAAAGGTGATTGGCAAAAGTGATACAGAGCTGGAGAAGGGAAAGGATCATGGGACGGGAGGCCTCGGGAGAAAGAAAGGTTGGGGGGTGGGGGGGAAGCACCAGAGGGAGATGGAGAACAGGCAAACAACTAAATATGTCAGGGATGGGGTAAGAAGGGGAGGAGGGGCATTAACAGAAGTTAGAGAAGTCAATGTTCATGCCATCAGGTTGGAGGCTACCCAGCCGGTATATAAGGTGTTGTTCCTCCAACCTGAGTTTGGATTCATTTTGACAATAGAGGAGGCCATGGATAGACATATCAGAATGGGAATGGGACGTGAAATTAAAATGTGTGGCCACTGGGAGATCCTGCTTTTTCTGGCGGACCAAGCGCAGGTGTTCAGCGAAACGGTCTCCCAGTCTGCGTCGGGTCTCACCAATATATAAAAGGCCACACCGGGAGCACCGGACGCAGTATACCACACCAGCCGACTCTCAGGTGAAGTGTCGCCTCACCTGGAAGGACTGTCTGGGGCCCTGAATGGTGGTGAGGGAGGAAGTGTAAGGGCAGGTGTAGCACTTGTTCCGTTTACAAGGATAAGTGCCAGGAGGGAGATCAGTGGGAAGGGATGGGGGGGATGAGTGGACAAGGGAGTTGTGTAGGGAGCGATCCCTATGAAAAGCAGAAAGGGGGGGGGGAGAGAAAAATGTGTTTGGTAGTGGGATCTCGTTGGAGGTGGCGGAAGTTACGGAGAATTATACGTTGGACCTGGAGGCTGGTGGGGTGGTAGGTAAGGACAAGGGGAACCCTATCCCGAGTAGGATGGCGAGTGGATGGGGTGAGGGCAGATGTGCGGGAAATGGGAGAGATGCGCTTGAGAGCAGAGTTGATGGTGGACGAAGGGAAGCCCCTTTGATTAAAAAAGGAAGACATCTCCTTCATCCTGGAATGAAAAGCCTTATCCTGAGAGCAGATGCGGCGGAGATGGAGGAATTGTGAGAAGGGGATAGCCTTTTTGCAAGAGACAGGGTGGGAAGAGGAGTAGTCCAGGTAGCTGTGAGAGTCTGTAGGCTTATAGTAGATATCAGTAGATAGGCCGTCTCCAGAGATGGAGACAGAAAGATCAAGAAAGGGGAGGGAAGTGTCGGAAATAGACCAGGTAAATTTGAGGGCAGGGTGAAAGTTGAAGGCAAAGTTAATGAAGTCGACGAGCTCAGCATGCGTGCAAGAGGCAGCGCCAATGCAGTCGTCGATGTAGCGAAGGAAAAGATGGGGATGGATACCGGTATAGACTTGGAACATGGACTGTTCCACAAAGCCAACAAAAAGGCAGGCATAACTGGGACCCATACGGGTGCCCATGGCTACACCCTTGGTTTGGAGGAAGTGGGAGGAGCCAAAGGAGAAATTATTGAGAGTAAGAACTAATTCCGCTAGACAGAGGAGAGTGGTGGTAGAGGGGAATTGGTTAGGTCTGGAATCCAAAAAAAAGCAAAGAGCTTCGAGACCATCTCGGTGGGGGATGGAGGTATATAGGGACTGGACGTCCATGGTGAAAATAAGACGGTGGGGGCCAGGGAACTTAAAATCATTGAAAAAATTCAAAGCATGAGAAGTGTCACGAACATAGGTGGGAAGAGATTGAACAAGGGGGGATAAGACAGTGTCAAGGTATGCAGAAATGAGTTCAGTGGGGCAGGAGCAAGCTGAGACAATAGGTCTACCTGGACAGGCAGGTAGATCTTGGGTAGGAGGTAGAAACGGGAAGTGCGGGGTGTAGGAACTATGAGGTTGGTGGCAATGGATGGGAGATCCCCAGAGCTGATAAGGTTGGTGATGGAATCAAATTACCTTACCCGACACCTCAGGGCTGGGTGTGTCCACACCTGTGCCAACACCTGCTCTGGGCACTCCTTCTCTTCATCTTTCCCACATCCCTCCTGCAGTGCTCCACCCTTGCCATTCCCAATATCCTTTGCTCCCATCAGATTCTCCACTCTCCACTCCACATTGACAACTATAGGATTGCGCATAAATCTTAAGCTATATACTGTATATGTGCCTAAGGCTTTTGCACAGCACTGTATATTTAATAGTGAAATTAAATAATTAGTGCAAAAACAGAAAAAAAGGTAAGCAAGGCAGCATTCATGGGTTCAATGTCCATTCAGCAATCGGCTGGCAGAGGGGAAGAAGCTATTTCTGAATTATTGAGTGTGTGCCTTCAGGCTCCTGTACCTCCTCTCTAATGGTAGCAATGAGAATAGGGCATGTCCTGGGTGATGGGCATCCTGAATGATGGATTCTGCATTTTTGAAGTATCGCTCCTTGAAGATATCTAGATGCTGGTGAAGCTAGTGCCCATGATGGAGCTGACAAAGTTCACAGCTTTCTGCAGCTGATTTTGATCCTGCGCAGTGGACCCCCCATACCAGACAGTGATACAGCCAGTTAGAATGCTCTCCATGTTACATCTGTAGAAAATTGTGAGTGTAATGAATAAATTTGTAATGAATTTTTGAATTTGTTCAAGTATGAACAGAGATAGAAGGAAGGCTGATTAGAAACATGGGATAATCAAGCTGAGAGTCTGGAAAAATAATGTGGATGAGGTCTCAGCAGCTGAGGCAAGGTCGTCAATTATTTATGTTCTAGATATAAAGTAAATGGATTTGTAAAGTATTGCTGATTAACACTCAGATAAGGCATAGATCTGTCTCCAAATGAAAGAATGAAACTTTACCCAGCTGGTTGTTAAGGAATGTTCTTTTTGCTTGCTGCATACTACCAAATGTCTCTGTTCTTAATATTAGGGGATTATGGCAAGATTGTGGGGTAATGGGCATAAGGGGAGATACTTTTACAGAAAACATAAAACTGTTGGATTGAGCGGAGAAGGGGGGTAAAACAAGAATGGAAGGAATTGTATTCACTTAACTTAGAATTGGGCATACTATGCTTAGTTATTCCTTGTATCTTGTTGGAAAACGTCACTCTGGGGTGTGTAGGTTTTTGTCATCATTATGATATAGTTGAACACATTCTTTTGCTATGTGAAACATATAAGGTTGAACGAAAGCAAATGCAGGCTGCACTGCTATCTTTGGGGGTTGATAGTTTTTATTTAAAATCTTTACTGAGTTATGGTAGTAACTTTAATTTAATTCATAATATTGTCTTCCATTATTTACAATCTATATGGCTTTTTGGGGTAACTTAGTTTTCATTTGATAAAGAACTAGTAGGGGTTTTATTTCTCAATCCTCTACAGTACACTCCAGTCCAGTTGGCGGAGGTAATGTACCTTTAAGTTGGACTGCCAAGTGCCATTAAAAGGAAGAGGAACAGGAAGGTCCATCTGCTGGTGAGTCAGTATTCTGGCAAAAACTACACAATGAAGACAAAAGAACACTCCAAGCAACTCTGCGAAAAGGTTATTGAAAATCACGTCAGGAGTCAGAGAGAAGAAAATTTCTAAGTCACCGAATATCCTTTGGAGTACAGTTAAGTCAATTTTCAAGAAATGTAAGGAATATTGCACAGTTGTAAGTCTGCCTAGAGCAGGCCATCCTCAAAATCTGAGTGACTGTGCAAGAAGGTGACTGGTGATGGAGGCCATCAAGAGAGCTATGACAACTCTGAAGGAGTTACAAGCTTCAGTGGCTGAGATGGGAAAGGCTACGTATACAACAGCTGTTGCCTGGCTGCTTTACCAGGCACAACTTTATGGGAGGGTGGCAAAGAGAAGGCCACTGCTGAAAAGAAATCACATGAAAATCTTGACTAGAGTTTGCTAGAAGGGATGTGGGAGACTCTGAAGTCATCTGGAAGAAGGTTCTATGGTCTGATGAAACAAAAATTGAGCTTTTTGGCCATCACACTAAATGCTATGTTTAGCATAAACCAAACACCGTGCATCATTGAAAACACACTATCCCTACTGTGAAGCATGGTGGTGCCTGCATCATGCTGAGGGGATGCTTTGCTGTAGCAGGCCCTGGAAGGCTTGTGAAGGTAGAAGGTAAAATTAATGCAGCAAAATACAGAGAAATCCTGGAGGAAACCCAATGTAGTCTGCAAGAGAACTGCAACTAGGGAGATGATTTGTTTTCTAGCAAGACAATGACCCCAAGCATAAACCCTAAGCTACACAGGAATGGCTTAAAATTAACAAAGTTAATGTCCTGGAGTGGCCAGGTCAGAGTCCAGACGTCAATCCAATTAAGAATTTGTGGCTGGACTTGGAAAGGCCTATTCAATCATGATCCCCATGCAATCTGACAGAGCTTGAGCAGTTTTGAAAAGAAGAATGGGGAAAAATTGTGCTGTGCAGATGTGTGAAGCTGATAGAGACCTAGCAACAGACTCAAGGCTTTAACTGCTGCCAAAGGTGCATCTACTAAATACTGACTTGCAGGGGGTGAGTAATTATGCAATCAGTTATTTTGTGTTTAATAACTGTAATAAATTTAGACCAATATGTAGAAATTTGTTTCCACTTTGACAGGAAAGTCTTTTCTGTTGATCAATCTCAAAAAAGCCAGATTAAATGCACTGTTATTCAATGTTGTAAAACAATAAAACATGAAAACCTCCAAGGGGGTGAATACTTTTTATAGGGACTGTATATAAAATTATGAAAATGCTTTCCCCAGGAAAAGTCAATACTAGACGGCATAACAGGGAGAAAGTTAGAGATGTGTGAAGTGAGTTTTCTTTCACGAAGAATGCAGGTGCCCAGAATGTGCAGTCAGGAGAATTGAAAATTGGAAGCAGATACCACAACAAAGTTTGACCGGTATTTACTGTAGATAGTATCAACATAGGGCAGGGAATATAGAGATACTGACCATGTAGAGGCATCTGTCTACATCATGATTCATGCAGGCATAGTTGCTCAAAGGACCTGCTCCAGTGCTGTACTGTTCTGCAGCATTTTCCAATAGAACATTTGGCTTTTGCCATAAATAAATCTGCCTAAAACCTGATTGAAGTGGAAAAGGGCTGACAGTATTTTAATATTGTTAATGAATCACAATGTGGCACAAGACATTGTTGTAGTTAATAGCAGACAAATCTTTGAATAGTTTCACAGGGGTTGAAAGATTCTGTTCTTTATCTGAATCCTGCCAGTATTACTCCTGTAGTTTGGAAACTACCTCCAGCAGTAATGCTGGATGAAAACCACAAGCTGATATCTTTCAGAATATCAAGCAGTTCACTATCACCACCTAGTGATTTTAGAAAGCACAGTGAACAGTTAGAATGCTTAAGGTGCCTGAAATGCTTCTATACTACATTAAAGAATATAGTCAAAATGTAGCTTTAACTTATGCGGGGCCTTTACTAACCACTTTCCAGCTCTTCGTGTATGAACGATGAATTTCAGACCTGAAATGTTAACTATTTCTCTTTCCACAGACATTGTCTGCATTAAAAACAGAACATTATTTTTTTCTGTTTTTTATGCAGCATTTGCAATTTATCTGATTATCATGTATGAAGCAACATGAATTATGGCTGAATTCTACAGCAGTTATTTACCACTTCTCCTTGTCAAGCTGAAAAGGGCGTTAATTTGGTGTAACCTTTTCATGGGAAAGTGGATATTAATATGCACAATGATAAACTGCTATTCAAAAGATAATGAGAGAAACTTAAAGCACAGGTGTGCGGCCAATTGTTCCCAGCCAGCTGAAACAAATCTATTCAGATTAATTGCCTTTACCAGTGGTTATTCAGAACTTTTAAAGTTTTCTGAGCATTTTTACCTCCGTGACTCTCTCAAACAGTGAATTCCAGAGCTCCGTCATTCTCTGGATCAAACCATTTTCCTCTCCTCTACTAATGACCTTAAATTTCTATTCCCTCATTACTGACCTGTCTGTAAACAGAAGTGGGGTTTTCCTATCATGGCCTTTCATTATTTTATGTAACTTCATTAAACTCTCCTCTGTGTCCTGTGTTTCAAAAGAAAATAGTTTCAATTTAGCCAATTTTTCCTCTGTACTAAACTTCTATCTTGGAACATCATTATAAATCTTGACCATATCTTGTCTTGTGTCATCACATCCTTCAAATCATATGGTGACAAGAAGACAACACTAGCTGTAGTGTAAGTATTGTTTGATGCATTTTACCCCTTTGTCCTCACTTTCTGCTCTACATTCAACATCTTTAACTACATATATCTTTAATGCAGTACCTGTACTTCTACCAAACACACAAGTCAATAGGAACTTGGCTAGATCATCTCAGACTTCAACTCCTTTCCTATGCCAGACAGATCCCTCATTCCCTCTCTGGGGCAAAGAATTCATGATTCAGCTTTATCTGCAAGAAGAAATTTTGATATACTTTGATTTAAAAAAAACTGGCTCCTTCCCTTGATATCATGCCCCATCATTCAAGATTCTCCCTCCAATGAAAATATCTTAACATTTATCACGTTGTGTCCCCTTAGTATCTTGAATATTTCAATAATATCACTCTTCATTGTTCTAAACCCCAAATAATACATAATTTGTTTAGCCTCAAACACACAAGAATCTACAGATGCTGGAATCCAGAGCAGCACACAAAATGCTGGAGAATTCAGCAAATCAGACAAAAACCATTGACATTTTGAGCTGAGACCCTTCTTCAGGACTGAAAAAGAAAGGGGAAGATGCCAGAATAAAAGGATGGGGGAGGGGAAAGAGGATTAGCTAGAAGATAAGTGAAGCCAGGTGGGTGGGAAAGGTAAAGGGCTAGAGAAGAAGGAATATGATAAGAGAGGAGAAAGGGAAGAAGGAGGGGCACCAAGGGGAAGTGATTGGCAGGTGAGAAGAGGTAATATGCTAGGTGTAAGAAGTACGAGGGGGAATAGAAGAGGGAAGGGGGAGGAAAAAAGTTACCAGAAGGAGAAATCAATGTTTATGCCATCAATTTGGAGGCTTCTGAGACAGAATATGAGGTGTTGACAGTGGCCTCATGACAAAAGAGGACTGTATACAACTCTGAAATATTTCTCCTCCAGATTGCCATGAAACCAAGAAAGAAAAGAACAGCAAGAAGATCATCAACCCCCAAATCACTCCTCCCAACACAAAAACACAGAACAGGCACATTGATCCCCAAATAGCCCCCTCCCCCCCCCCCCCCCCCACACACACACACACACACGAAAGATCAGGTGAAAAACACAGAATACAAAAAAAAAGCAATAAGACTGAAAAAACAGTCCACATCCAAATTGTACAAAACCTGGGCTATATTCTCCCTCTCCGTAGCAGACAAAACAGTCCTCTAATTTACATTGGGCTTCACCAATGCAGAGGAGACTGCATCGGGAGCATCTCGAGATATAAACAGACTACCCCAACAGATTCGCAGGTGAAGTGTTACCTCACCTGGAAGAACTGCTTGGATGGGCCCTGAATGGAGGTAATGGAGGAGGTGAATGGGCAGGTCTTTCATTTCTGTTGCTTGCCAATATATGTGTCACATGGAAGATTAGTGGAGAGGAATGAATGGACAAAATACACTTAACTCCTACTAGATCACTGACGCACTGAACTGCCTGTAGCCCTTTTGCGCATAACCTTCCATTTACTAAAACCTTTTGAATAAAGTATTTCACATAGGTACAATTACTGCTGCAGACACATGTTAGACCTATTTTACACCACAAATATTCTAAAGAAATAAAAGATTGTCTTGAAAGTTAACTGTCTCTATTTATTTCTCACCCAGTTTCACATTACAGCAGACAAAATTATACAGGAATATAGGAACAAGCATTATCATTCGGCTTCTACAGTATGTTCTGCAATTCAAGAAGGTTATGGTTAATCAGTGCAATGATGTGATTTGCTTGTCTTTGTTCTGTATGGATTCAAAGGTCTTAAATTGCTAAGGTAAGCTAAGGTAAGGGGACATAATCTGTAGGTAGAAGATATGAATATTACCCCAAATGTTGATTCACTGCAAACATTCCTGAAAACAATATGGAAGATTAAAGCCAATTCAATAGACAGACAAGTAAATTCTCTGGCCATGTTTCCCTGCATGTCACACACAATATGATGTGTAATACAGTGATTGGCACTCAGAGAAAAACACAAGTATATCTCCAAAGAAGTACAGTAATGGAAGTTTCAAAGGTACATTTAATGTCAGAAAAATGTATACAGTATACATCCTAAAATGCTTTTTCTTTGCAACCATCCACAAAAACAGAGAAGTGCCCCCAAAGAATGAATTACAGTTAACTGTCAGAACCACAAAGTCCCCCCAGTTCCCCTCACTCCTGCGTGTAAGTGGTAGCAAGCAACAATCACCCCTCCCCCTGGCAAAAAAAAAGCATCAGCACCCACCACTGAGCACTCAAGCGTGAGCAAAGCAACGGCAAAGATACAGACTTGCAGTACCCCAAAGACTACTAGTTCACTCGGTGTTCGACAAACCACAGGCTTTTTCTCTCTCCCTAATAAGGGAGAAAAGGTGTCTCCGTTTCACAGCAAGAGGGGAGACGTAACAGCAAAATGGGGGACATAAACATTTACCTGAATGATCATTAGGAGGTCTTGTGTCCACTGTTTGTATACTTTCATCAATCAGTTTAGGTTTATCTCTCCTGAGCATTTCAACATCTGAAATAATAAAGTTAATAGCATTTAAGAATGGAATTGTATAAAATAGATTAGTCCTTGTCCTTTATTTAATTTAGACTAATTTTGTAGAAGAAAATAAAATCAGGAAACACATTTATTTTTGGTCAGAAATTTAAGTAAATTTCCATAGGTAGTTGACTTTTAAATGAGAGCAGTAAGAAATTTACCCAAGTAAGTTTTCTTACTGCTCTCAGTTAATAGTCAACTACCTAAGGAAATTATCTGGTAAAGCTTTAAAATTATTTAGTTTTAGAAAACTAAGATTTGTTTCAGCATACTATAAAATAAAACATCACCAGGCAGGAGCCAACATGTGAAAATAGAGATGCCAGTATACTTAAGTAAGTCATATGCAAACCAGATTTGAACTATTGGGAACTTTTGTAGAAATATAGAGATGTCAAGAGCCAAAAGTAAAGAAAGCTTAATTGGAAAAAATAATATCAGTAAACACATATATTTTGAGCTATCTGAAATGTAAATGTAACATTGCAACACAATATTGACCTGAAAACTGAACAATGTTAACAAGCATGGCTCACAATTGGATAATTCTTTGAACATTGTGCAATCATTAGCAAACATCTTCATTTCTGACCTTGTGATGGAAGAAAGACTGTTAGTGAAACAGCTGAAGATGGTTTGTCAGATAATGCCCTGAGGAACTTCTGCAATGATATCCTATGCTGGGATTATTGGCCTTCAATAAGCATAACACAAATATCTTCCTTTGTGTGAGGTACGAATGAACAACTGTTATGGGTGTACAGAAGTGAATGCCTGGTCCACTGGGAAGACTGGCAGAAAGCTGGGATATAATGTGATGTAGTATGAAGGAGTGAACTTCCAACAAAGCATTTACTCTTTCCAAAGTTGAACAGCTAGTCAATCTCCATCATAAATGATAAAAATATCAAGAGACTGACAAACTTCCATAATTCATCACAAATTCCAAAACATGATTTTTCTGACCAGAGCCAGCAGATTTCTTTTCTCATGTTTGGAAATCCCTATCAGATGACACAATATTACCTTGCTCAACATTTTGATTTAAAGATTTTAAAATAGTGTTAACTTTATTTTGGCTATTATATAATCTTTGGCATAAAAGAGCATTATGGAGATTAATGTAAGGGACTGACAGTGTAATTGTGTCAAAGTTATTGGCACAAATATCATATTGTGACCAAATATTTACGTAGGTGGTAGGCATAATGGGTTTGTGAGATTCTTTCCTGCATATCATCATTATGGCCATCAAACCTTACAACTCCTCCCTCGGAGTGTCAGACACACTGAGCCAATAGCCGGGTCCTGGACTTATTTCCACTTGGCATAATTTACTTATTATTATTTAATTATTTATGGTTTTATATTGCTATATTTCTACACTATTCTTGGTTGTTGCGACTGTAACGAAAGCCAATTTCCCTCGGGATCAATAAAGTATGTCTGTCTGTCTGTTTCCTTACCACGAAACATAGACAGTCCTTGCAATATGCCAGCAATTGTTAGATCTGCTGAAAATTAGCATTTAAAATCTTCACGTTAAAAGGGTCATGTTTATATTGGTCAAAAAGGAAATTCATTTATCATTGCTATTAACATCAACATCATCTTCAAAGTTAGCAGTTATAGTGTCTTTATTATTTTCATTATTTTAGACAATATCAGCTGGAAGTAGAGTAGCTCTCAACCTTTTCTTTACAGTAACATTTATATACAATAATGGCAAGTTCAGACTTGAGCAAATAGCTTCATAAAAACATGTACTATTTAAATCCCAATTATCTATAATTAGTAATATCTTTATATGCAGAGCAGTGAAATCAAATCCACTTAATATAAGCAGAAAGTTACTTTAATTTTTCATAGTCACTTGCTTCAGTTTTTTGTGCTTGCTTTATTTTGAGATTACCTATTTGGACATTTTTGAAGCTGATTTCTGTAGAAAGCATACTCAGTTTGACCAGTCTTTCTGCTTTTTCAAACATTCAAATACAAAATGGGAAAATGGCACAAAATTCAAGTACAGACATTCCCCAGGTCACAACAGGGTTCTGTTACTGAGAACTGTTTGCAAGTGAAAATGATCTCTTAATCAGACCCCAGTGAACAAAAATCCTGTCTCTCAGAAACTACTCCACCAAGTTCCCTACCACTTACAAAAAGGTTCACTGACCTGTTGTTGCATGGAAACAACACAAACTATCTTACAACTTCTGGCAGCTCACCTGTACAAAAATCTCTATCCCATCTGGTACCCTCTTCTCTTAACTCCCCAGCCTTCACATCCTTCTCCATGGTAAATATCAATGAGAAGTATTCATTCTGTACTTTGTTTAAAACACCTGGCTGCACACATGCTGTTTATGATTTTAATAAATGACTTGGATGAAGAAGTGGAAGGGTGCGTAGTAAGTTTGCAAATGACATAGAAGTTGGTGTTGTGGTGATTAGTTTAGTAGCTTGTTGTAAGTTACAATGGGATACTGATAGGACACAGAGTTGGGATGAGAAGTGGCAGATGAGTTTCAATCCAGAAAGGTGGTAAGTGATACACTTTGAAGGGTTGAACCTGAAGGCAGAGTACAGGCTTAATGGCAGAATTCTTAGCAGTGTGGATTAACAGAGGGATCTTGGGGTTCATATTCATTGATTCCTCAAAGCTGCCACCTAGTAGATAGGGTGATTAAAAAGGTATATGGTCTTTATCAGAATCAGAATCTGAATGTGGCACAAAGTTCAAGAGCTATGAGGTAATGCTACATCTCTATAAAATTCTGGTTAGAAGCTGCTTCAATACTTTGAGTATTGTGCTCAGTTAAAGTCACCATGCAGAAACTTTAGAGAGGGTGCCTGGACTTGAGAGCATTGCAGAAAGATTGAGCGAGTTAGATTGAGGAGTGAAGGAGGATGAGAAGTGAATTGATAGAGGTGTATAAAATGATAAGAGCAATTGATAGAGTGGACAGTGTGGAAATGGCTGATACAAGAGGACATAATTTTAAGGTGATTAAAGTTAAGTATGAGGGGAGACGTTAGAGGTAGGTTTATTACAAAGCAAGTGATGGGTGTATGGTATGGGCTGCCGGGGTGATAAAAGAAGCAAATACAATAGGGACAATTAAGGGACTCTTAAATAGGCACATAGATGAAAGAGAAATAGCAGGTTGTGTGGGAGGGAAATGCTACATTGATCTTGGAGTAGGTTGGCACAACATCATGGATTGCAGGGCCAGTATTCTGCTGTAAGGTTCTATGTTCTAAAATACTACCACTCCACCACAACCCTTTGTTTTCTGTGGACCAGCCAAACTTGAATCCAATCCACCAAGTCACCGTGGATCCCAAGTGCTTAATCTTTTTGATACATCTACCATGAAGGATTTTGTCAAATGCTTTAATAAATATCGTGTAAATGCTTTCTTCAGCACAGCAGCATATAGAATAGACAATGGGATGACACTCTTCCAGGTTTGCCATAAGCAAACACACACCACACTACTCCCTTTGCATTACTTTGGCAACAACCATTATTGAAGCAGCACACTGTTGTAGGTAGAAAATTGCTCCTTATACAGTGTATACTTCTCTTTAAGGCTGGCTCTCGAGGTCTTAACAGTGTGGCCGAGTGCTGGCAGCTGCAAGATCTTGCAATAGTTTCATATCAGTGCACAGTGAAACTGGCAGAGTTCTAAATTGACAGAGATATTTGACAATTCACGTCTTGAAATTACAATGTTTCAAAAAGGTGGAACTGAGATAGCAAAAATGAAAGCAACAAGTTAGAGTCTTAAACCTATATCTGCAATAAATAATATCTATTCAAATCAATAGTAAATCTTCCCATGTGCTTCTTAAGTGAGTAAACAATTGTATAATCAGTCTCTTGACATAAGTTTTCTTAAACAATAATAAACCTCTACCTGAATCAATTGGCTGTAGTTTTAAACTTTCTTCCTTTGTTTTGTTCTCAGGTAGCACATCAACTTCTCCATGGCTTTCTCCGCCTGACGCATAAGCAGCAAAAATAGAACAATGACACAGGTTAACATCTACTACCTTGGAATTATCTACATCTGTTCTCTAAAAACATGTCTACATTATGACCAAGAAACTCACCCTACAGTATTTAAAGATGGTTATCTGAAGATTTTCCATACTTCAGACTGGCTCCAAAATTTAAATTGTGTTAAGTACAGCTTCAATGTATTTGCTTAATGGACACTACCTGGAGGTGACAATCATTTGCTCTGACAAAACATCACCTCTGCAATCTCCATCAGCACAGCAGCACTGCAGGGATGTATTCTTAATTCCCACTCTACTTGCTTTACACCGATGACTATGTGGCTAAGCACAGCTCCAACACCATATACAAGTTTGCTGATAACACCACTGTTGTGGGCTGTATCAAAAGTGGTGGTGAATCATCATATAGGAGTGAGATTGGAAATTTGGCTGATTGGTGTAATAACAACAACCTCTCACTCAATGTCAGTAAGACCAAGGAACTGATAGTAGACTTCAGGGGAGAGGAACCAGAGGTCTATGAGCCAGTAATCATTGGAAGATCACAGATGGAGAAGGTCAGTAGCTTTAAATTCCTGGCTGTCACTATCTCAGAGGATCTGTCATGGACCCATCATATAAATATAATTGTGAAGAAGACACTTCAGCACCTCTACTTCCTCCAGAGTCTGCAAAGATTCGGTATGTCATCAAAAACCTTGGCAAACTTCTATAAATGTGTGGTGGAAAGTGTGCTGACTGGTTGCATTATGAGAACACCAATGCCTTTGAGTGGAAAATCCTGCAAAAGGTAGTGGATTTGGCCCAGTACATAATGGGTAAAACCCTCCCAACCATTGAACACATATGCATGAAACATTGCCATAGAAAAGCAGCATCCATCATCAAAGATCCTCACCACACAAGCCATGCTCTTTTCTTGCTGCTGCCACCAGTAGAAGGTACAGGTGCCTCAGAGCACGCACCATCAGGTTCAAGAACAGTTACTATCCCTCAACTAAAGTGGATAGCTACACTCCTTTAAGGACTCTGTTATATTGTTATTTCATACCTGTTATTTTTTGCTACTTACTTATTATGTGCATTTGCACAGTTTGTTTACATTTTACAGTTCCTGATGTTTACAGTTTAGATACTGTTTACAGTTCTGTTGCGTAGATTTATTAAGTATGCTCGCAGGAAATGAATCTCAGGGTTGTGTATGGTGACATGTAGGTACTATGATAATACATTTTACTTTGAACTTTGTTCTTTGAAACAGCATTAATTTGCCTTAAACAGATTTGTTTCATTCCTATGGAAATTCAGTAGGTGGTGGCTATCATACTGCCTAAAACTGCAACTCTTTAATCAGATTCACCAAACATGTTACTTAGAATTGAATTCAGTGTCAAAATATTTCAGTTTCATTTCAATTATTCCCAATGTTGAAGGTATTTTCTTTGGTTCCTCAAGGGCCAGTGTTCTTCTTTGCAAGGTCTACAAATCAGTGGTGGCTCCTTAAATCCTATGTATGATTACTGTGGGACCAAACCATGGCCAGCAACTTGGGCAGGGTACAGATGGAATGTGGTCAGGAGTGGGACTATACATTTGGATGGAACTGTGAGAGAAGACGGGCAAGTTGTAAATGGAAAAATTTTGGCAACAAAGACCAAATGCATGGTTAAGAATATGGGCAGCATGCCCAGAAAGGAAGGAGTTTGCAGGAGGATAACAGGAAGTCAAAGAGTGATGGTGGGGGGGAAAAACACAGGAGAGTGGTGTTACACATAAACTACACATATAAACAGTACTTTAAGGAAGATTTTTTTTTGCACAACACCAGCCATTATAATTTTTCTATCTTAACCTGTAGAGAATCCATATTTTATCCTTTTCATACATCTACAATAAAGGATTTTACAATTTTTTTCTTTTCTCAATGGATGCTGTCATATTTTAGTTTTTACTGGATTAGACTTCTCACATTTCTAAAACCTTTCTAATCCTAAAGATTATTGCAATATTTGTTTACCAATATTATTAACCTCTTGTTTTAATACATATTTACCACATGGTATTACAATCACAGTAATGTATGCTCACCTCAAATTCCAGATTGTTTATTTTGATAGCCAGAGCACAAAATGCAGGGAGAGAGTGAGAGAATAAATGTGAGTGTGAGAGTGAAAGAAAGAGAGAGAATATATACAGACACAAGGAGAAAGATAAAGTCACAGACAAAATTTCTGAGAGTCTCTCACACACACACACACTGTGGTGAACTAGATATACCTGTCTGACTGCTCCTGTGGCTCCTCCCACAGACCCTGCTGACTGCTCCTGTGGCTCCTCCCACAGACCCCTGTATAAAGGCGACTGTGGTCTGCTGCTCTCCCTCATTTTCCCAGGATGTAGTGTTGTTCTTCAGTCAATAAAAGCCGATATCTCACTTCCTAAGTCTCAGCGTGAGTTATTGATGGTGCATCACACACACACACAGAAAAAGTGAAAGTAATACAAAGAATGCAGTAGACAGCAAGAGATATAATGCAACAAGGGCAAGGTGATAAAGGGACCTGAATAGTGTCTGTGCATGAGGGAGAAGGATGGACTCATGGAAAGTAAAAGGGAGTGAGAAAATCAGAGACAGAAATAAAGAAAATAAGACAGAGAAAGTGAAAATGAAAGAGAAAGGAAAAGAAAAGCAAATCTAAGAAAATGAGAGACAGAGAAAAGAGGTCAAGACTGAGCAATATACAGTAGCAGGAAAACTAAAATTAGAGATAGAGAGGGAGATAGATGTTTAGAGGAGGGAAAGAAACATTGAATATACCTGGATGAGAAAAACAGATAAAGTGAGAGAGCCATGAAAGGAAGGGGAGAAAACTGATTCAGAAGAACAGCAAGAACAAGCAGGAAAAGGATGGAAACATGATACCAAAGGATTAACTGAGGGAGAAAAGATTTGAGAAATAAAATTAATGTGACTGGGCAAGATTTAGAGACGGGGAAAAAGGAAAGATGGAAACTGGAGTAAAGAAAGAGGGAGGTTAAGAAATGATGAAGGAAGGGAAATGCCACTGAGGGAGAGAGTAATATATTTAATAATTAGAGAAGTGAGCCGTGGAATGAGAGAGAGAGAGATAAAAAGAGCTAGAGAGAGAAAAACAGTTAAAAAGAGAGAGGCTATTAAGTAGTAAGCAATTTTTATTATAGTAGTTAATCTGACTCTCACATTGAGCATTTTTTTTTTGCCAAAGTGGCCCCTGCTTGAAAAACTAAGAAGAAATAGTGTTCTAGCTACAGTAGAACCCACACAGTGGTTTATCATGATACAAAAAACTCTGGTGCAGTATGAATTTAATGTAAGATACCAACTTCTACAGTACATCATGAGTAAAGCCCTCCCAACCATTGAGCATATGTACATGAAACACCGTTGTAGGTAAGTAGCATCTATCATTAGAGATCCTCCTTGCCCAGGCCATGTTCTTTTCTTGATGCTGCCATCATGTAGAAGGTACAAGAGCCTCAGGACTGGCACCAACAGGTTCAAGAAGAGCTACTATCTTATAACCATCAGGTTCTTGAACAAAAGGGGATAATTACACTCACTTGCCCATTCATTGAGATGTTTCCACAACCAATGACCTCACTTTAAGAATTCTTTATCTTATTATTTCATGTTTTTATTATTATTTATTAATGCCTGCATTTGCAGTTTGTTGTCTTCTGCTCTCTACTTGATCTTTCTTTGATCTTGTTAATATTTTATAGATTTGCTCAGTATGCCCACAGGAAAATGAATCTCAGGGTTGTATACGGATATATACAGTATATGTACTCCAGTAATAAATTGTACATTGAACTTTGGAATGGGAATTGTGGATTGTGCTTTGAATGTCCACCCAGAAGATCATTCAGCAATTTATCATCACACATTGCCTGCTAGGTCTTACTTTATCTTTCTAATATATAATGTCCTCCCTCCACCAGGATTTTTAATGTTATGTCTGAAAGTCTGTGCTTTCTCAGTTTCTGGACAATCATAAATGTTCCTTCTGCAGATTTGACATTCATCTATGCTGGAAGTGGGCAAGTCATAATAATATAAAATGTACTGCTTCATGAAAAATATATCTAATCAGTATGACTTTAAACTTTTGTTCTGTTACTATCAAGCAAGACTTCAAATAATCATTTCTAGTTAATTCTGCAATGAACAATAATCTCTACAATAACATTTTTAATGTGTACAAAAATGCTCTAAGCACAGTTTAATATACCTTATAGATGATTTATAAAGAAAAATAAAGTCTTACTTGGACAATGTTGAAAATTTGAATCTGTTTGTGTGGCAATACTGCTGTGTAATTTTTTGTGTGCTTGAAGATTTTCATCTGAAAAATACAAAACACTATAAAGGAACCCCAAAGAAATGAGGAAAAGCTATTCTTACTTAAGTATTTTTTGTCTTTATTTACTCCTATTAATAAGAAAGAAAAGTCTCAAATCTTCTGTTGATATCTCAACAGATTCCCAAATTACTATGTTAGTCTAACAAGATAAGAGGTTGGCGTGACTGCACTTGGAGTATTGTGTGCAATTGTGGTAATCACATTAGAGGATCAAATGTAAAGGCAAAGTAAGCAGTTCATGGAAGGACCCTTATCAGCATTGACGTACAGAGGTACCTTGAGGTCCAAGTCCTTAGCTCCCTGAAAGTGTCTACAAGTTGACAGGTGGGGAAATGATATCTCCTTCAATATAGTTTTCTTACCCTATTGCTTAATTCCCCTAAAATCTAGAAATATATTATTTTTGAATGCAATCAATAATTAAACCTGAACAATCTTTATCATTCTCTGGGTGAAGACATTTTTCCTCACTTTTGTGACATGACTGTTCATTTTTTGTGCAATTGTAGCTATACAGGTCATTCCTGGGGAAATGAATTGGTTGTAATTTTATAAACATTCTTAAGACAGTTTCGTCCTTAAGTCAGAAGATATACAAAAAACATTTGATATGGTAACCATACCACAGTATTTTAATGAATGGCATCAAAATACATAAGACTGATAAGAAAGAATAATAGGCACTGATGCAAATTTGTTGTTTTTTACTCAATACCATTTATGAAGAATTAAGTTATTTTAAATGTGTTTTCCTACACTACCTTCTCACTAGTATCCAGCTACACTGTCCTCAGTAAATTTTGCCTATCTATTCGTGTGGGCAGGTTAGAATGGACTGATGAGCCATTAGAAATTAAACTGCCTCTCAAAATTGGCTGTCTTCCCTGGTACACTTTCAACAATTTTCAACCCTGTTTCTTTATTATTCTGCAAAAGCCTGTAAATGAGTTTACCTTAGCTGAAGAAATTTGCATTAACACTCACAGGATGGGAAGAATAGCACTGAAGCTTGTGTGGCACAGTAATCTCCACTTTTGTACAAGATTCTGTAAAATACACTAAATAGCAGCAAAGGATTGCCAGCAACAGTTCCCCTGCTAGCTTAAGCCAGCAATGAAGCCACACTCCAAGACTTCCAAATGGATATATAAGTAATATTAAAAGAGATGTGGTGTTGGCTCAGATTATCTCTCCTAGACTTTCCAAATACATTGATTTAGCCACAACAGCCTTGTGCTGCAGCTAACTGATCTGTTGCCTTGTAACTCTGCTGACCTGGGCTTAATTCTGATCTCGTGTTGAATGTTTGCACGTTCTTCCTCTGATGTCTTGGATTTTCTCCAGGTGCTTTAATTTCCTCCCGGAGTCCAAACATGTAGATTGGTAGGTTAATTGGCTGCTGTAAATGACCCCTAATATGTTGATGATGATAGAATATGATGGAGGGAAGTGTTGGGAATTTATAGAAAGAATAAAGTGGGATTAGAGTAATCGGTTGATTGATGGTTGGTGGGGACTTGATAAGTTGCAGGTCTGTTTCTGGGCTGTATGACTCCATTAAAGTTGAAAAGTTTGATGAGTTACTATTCGTAAGTAATTAAAAATATCCACAGCTTAGAGTTCAGAGAAGAGAACAAAATAATGGCCTAAATTATACTTAGCTTTTGCTGTTCAGCTCGATTTTGACTTCTAAGCTTGCCTTTATTTACCAGCACATTTGACTTGCTGGTCTGCATCTGAACTCAGCACTAATTAAAAGAGTAAGCACAGAAACCTGAGATGAAGGGCTCGATCCACCACATATGGCGAATTGGCTTTATTGGTAGATGTATATGCCAGACATAAAATACTGTAACACTCTGCTCTAGCTAATCAATGTGTCTGCTTTGCCCATGCTGAACATGTGACTAAATGACCTCCAGCAGCTCCCACTACTGCTGGCAACATCCTTACCAGCCGTTCTGGCTAGCAATGTAAAATGTGTCATTGATGTGGTTGGAAAACCTTGCAGTGCCAACAAAAGACTGGACAGCAGCTCCAGACTACTGAGAGAAACAGTTAAAGATGCAAAATTTTGCAACTCCTTCAGCAGCCCTGCAGGCAGGGAACAGCCATAATACACTTGAACTGGACAAGGCAGCTCAGAGCAGACCCAGATGGACTTTCTCTTCACATCGAAGACAGGCAGATCCACCCACATCACACCAGTGTTCTTCTCTGACCATTGCTTCTTAAAAGTCTCCTATCACGTACCAGAAGAACAGAAGGCAGATAGGGGAACATGGAAGTTAAACATCAAGCTGTGGACCCCAAATAACATCAAGGAACTTAAGAGGGTTTACACAGGATGGAGAACTGTGAAGTCCTCTTTGATTCTCTGATCCATTGTGAGAAGGGGAAGCAACCAAAGAGAACATCATTCTTCATCCTCAAAGGTGCTCAGAAAACAGGATAAAGTCAGAGGGAGTTGTACCAACTCCAGACAGACTTGTAGCAACTTGTTCTGTAGTCACAGGGGTGGGGTTGGATGTAAAGAGGAACCCAAGAGAAGAGCCAGTAAGTTGTGCTCTTGGACTTTGAATCCTCCCAGGATGAAATGTGCTTATGCTTCTTCCGGAAAGTTCACAGGGGAGCTCTGTAATCCACAGCCTTAAGAAAGAGGATGTCTCAGTAACACCCTCACACACAGGCATACCAAGGATCTGGCAAAAACTTGTTGTCTGCAAGATGTCTGTAAGGGAATACTGCACACTGGCATAGTCCAAGGGCTGCACAAAAACTGGATGTAGTTAATGCTAAATCTCTGTATGTTATGACACTCACCATCTGTGCCAGCTTCCATGGTTTAGACACTCAAACTCCCTGGAGTATGACTAACTAATGTGGCCCCTTTAAAGATTCAAGGCAGTCCCACTAATTGGCGATCATATTTTGGGTGCCAAGGATTGAATATTTAAGGAGCACCTGAATAAAGGCTGAGTGCCAAATCTTAAGCCTACTCGTGATTTCATCCAGTGTATGCTTTGTGCTCAGATTCTCAATACTAGCCTTGGATACTCCAGCATTTGGATCCAAGCCATTGTCATCACAGTATGATTGAGCCAGTATGGACCCAGTGAGGTCGAAGAGGGCTAGTCCAAACCCGGACTATGCATCTTTGTTCTACTCCCCAACCTCAGACTATGACCACCCTTTGCCTGCTCAAGATCCAGTTGAACCCATGCAGGTCAGTTCCTCTCCGCCAATGAGATCATGCCACCAGTGTCAAGGTTGCTGCTTTTACTGCAGGGAAGCAGATCACCTGCAGGCTGAATGTCTGAAGCTGCAGCCACCTGGGGAATTGCTAAGGCCATCCAATGTCAGGAGGACTGTGATGGTAGCAGTCACTGCACCCATCTACACAGCTTTTGGTTTTGAGCTGAAGACGGAGTTTACCTGGGGTAAGAACCTGAGATAGACGAAGGCTTTTGTGGACTCTGAGCCAGCGGATAGTTTTCTGGATACAGGAACTGCTCAGAAGTTCGACATACTGCCGCAAGAGTTGAGTCAGTTGTTGCCCACAACTGTCTTGGATAGCCACCCGTTGTGTTCCAGGCAGATCCAGCAACAGACTGTGGTGTTGCAGATGAGGATAGGAGATCATGTGGAAGATATTATTTTCTACATTATTGACTCTCCACTCATACCCCTGATCCTCAGGCTTTCTCAGCATAACACATTCGTGGACTGGAGGGAGGGGAGAATAACTGTTTGGTCCAGCCATTGTAAGAGGGTTGTTCCCAAGAACAGCAGCCAACGAGGACTTCAGGAAACCCAGTCCTGCTTTCAAGGGAAGACAAGCCAGCCTCTAGGCCTCTACAAGTCCTGACCCAGTCCAGTCAGGGATGCGCTAGAACGAGATCTGTAGCTCAGAAGCAAAGCAAGGTGATGACCATGCAGTATGGAACTCCAGCACTTAAGCCAAAGGGCTCCAGCTGCCAGGTCCCATCTATTTCATATTTTATCATATGGATGGACCACAAGAACCTGACTTATGTTCAAGTGGCCTAGAGACTGAATTCCAGGCAGGTCAGGTGGTCTCTTTTCTTTAACCATTTTAATTTCATCCTGACCTATTGACCAAGATCTAAGAACCAGAAGTCAGGTGGCTTGTCCCATCAGTTTGATGAATACAAACGAGAAAAGCTGCCTAACATCATTTTGCCCCAAGCCAAGACGATAGTGCCAACTCGTTGGGGGATCGACACTCTTGTTCATAAGGCCCAGGTACAAGATGGGATTCCTCAGAAAAGCCCTCTGGTCTCTTCCTGTGTAGCATATTGTTATTGTATGCTTAACCTTGCTCTGTATTAATGCTCCTCATTGGGATTTGGGGTTTTTAATTTTGTAAAATGTTTTGAAAAACTAATAAAAAAATAAAAAAAAAAAGAAAAAAAAGAAAAGCCCTCTGGGTCAGCTGTTCGTTCCTAGTCCAGTCTGATCTCAGGTTCTTTAATGGCAACATGTATTAAGACTGACATCTCACCCACGGATTTCCAGGACCCTTGAGCTCATTAAGAAAAGATATTGGTGGCCTAGAATGGCGAGAGAGATCCATCAATACGTGCAGTCATGAGAGGTGTGTGCCTGGAACAAGGAGCCCCGCACCCAACCTCAAGGGCTCCTTCACCTTCTGCCTGCTCCAGAAAGACAATGGGCTCACATCTCTATGGACTTTGCCATGGGTCTTCCTCTTTCCAAGGGGAAAAGCATTATCATGGTAATTGTGGGTTGTTTTCGAAGGCCTGCAAACTCATTGCCTTGAACAGACTTTCATCTATGGCAGAAATGGCCGAGATTGTCCTACAGCAGGTCTTCAGGATGCATGGTTTTCTAGTGGACTTTGTATTGGATCGTCGTCCGCAATTCACATCATGTTTTTGGAGGGTGTTTTTCAAACTGGGTCAATAGCAAGTCTTTCCTCTGGGTTTCACAGCAAGAAGAATTTTGGAGTCATGTACTGTTCGAGGTGTTCAGCAATATCTCATGGACGGGGAGTGATTCAGACTGGAGGAGAGGTACTGGCTGCCTGAAAGAGACATCCTGGATCTGACTCTTATCCATAACTACATTCACCATCTCTCTGATCAGCTTGAGACGTCAAGAGTCATCCATTGGGGAGGGGGTCCTGTTACGACATGCACCCATTTGCGCCAGCTTCTGAGGTTTAGACACTAACTCCCTAGAGTAGGGATAGCTAGAGTGGCTCTATTAAAGATTCAGGGCAGTCCTGCTAATTGGCAATCATGTTTTGGGGGCCAAGAATTGAACATTTAAGGTGCACCTGAACTGAAGTTTGGTGCTCAATCATAAGCCTACTCGTGCTTTTGTCTAGTGTTTGTTTTGTGCTCAGATTCTTCATCCACTTTGAAACCATGTTTTGATCCTAGTCTCGGATACTCCAGCATTTGGGTACAAGCCATTTTTGTCAAGGATATTCATCACACTGTCAGAAAGGACCAGGTCTAGGCTCCTCTACTACCACACATGTATGTGGAGAGTTGGGTAGGGAAGCCCTTGAACAATGGAAAGGGTGTATCATCCCAGGGACCACGAGTGGCATGGTGCTAAGTGTGTTGTTTGTTTTTCTTTAAAAAAAAGTAAGATTACACAATTGAATATGTTGACCACAAATATATAAGATTTTTGAAATGTTTCTTCCTATATTTTTAAAAATATATTATTTTTGAAACCAATAAAATTTAGCTTGACTTCATTTATTGCAATGGAGATACTGACTTTGCTTATTTAAAAGGCGAGTGCAGGTAAAGGATTTTATTTCTTTCCCTTACGTTTTACACCATTTTTACATAATTAATTATTCAGTATCATTTTCAATGCTTGAAGTAAATATATTTTTATTGATTGAACATATTTATTTTTCAATTAGTTAACCCTTTTGAAATTGTTTTAAATATTTTCAATTGTCATATACCAAGGTAGAACTTGTAAGTTAAAAAAAGATACGAGTAAAACATATTCTATCAAAGATCCTGAGTCTTTTGCCTTATGCTGCTTTCAAGATATTGAATGACCTATTTTCTTCTGTTGTTATACATTGCAAATTATTTATTCCGAAATGCTTTCTCAGAGCTTTATCTTTCTGAGAAAGTTTACTTACTTAACTTACTAATTGTTTAATTTTTAACTCCATCATAAGATCTCACATGCTTCCTTAACTTCTTTTCACATTGTAAAGCTCAATATTTCTAATTCTTTCTTGATCTCTTTTTACATTTTGGAGCAACTTTATTCATTTAAGCTACCATCTTTTCAATTATGTACCTTTTTAAAACATAATTTACAAATATAGAATTCAATACAAGCAAGATTTTATTTACTAATTTTAAACAGCTATTTGACCCATCGTGCTATATCTCTATAAATTTTACATCTGAATGTGTTCAAAGAGATGCTCTTTCCAAAACAAGAGGGAAGGTCCAGAAAAGAATCAGACAATCCTTCTAAAGCAAACTGAAAATCATACAGAACTTTCAGTTTGTAAGTGTTTTAATTAGTTCCTATCTTGGCAAGAATAAATAACTTTTAAGTTTATATTTGTTTCACAGCTTAATACACTTCTGTAATACAGCCCATATGAAAAAACTGACAACTTAAGGTTTAAAATCCTATGGTACATGGTATATTAAAATTAAGATTTACCTGAAAATGTTACTTCTGTCTGTGTACTGAAGTTGCAAAAGACATGTCGGTGTTTACCTGAAATATAACATTAACAATATTTATAAAAGACATTGTTCTTAATTAATAAGTCATAGAATTGAACAGCACAGTAAAGGGCTCTTTGCACACTATGACCACGCTAAATTATCTTCTCATGTAAATTAATCCCATTTGCCTACACAAGGTTCATATCTTTCTATTCAATACCTGTTTCAGTGCCTGTCTAAATGCCACTCAAGCAAAGTGATTGTATCTGACTCCAACATCTCCTCTGGCAGCAAATATAAAATATCAAACAGTCCCTGTGTTTTAAAAAAAAACTTCTCTTAAATCCCCTGCAGAACCTGATTTCTTTTCCCCTGTAATCTTTCAGGTTAAACTAATGCCCTCGTTTTTGCCCTATGATGAGGGAAAAAAAGATTCTAACCTTTTATAATTTTATCTCTATCAAGTCACCCATTAGACACATTAACTCCAGAAAAACAAACACAGCCAACTCTTATATTCAATAACTTGCCCCATAAAGTCAAGTTTACTAAATCCCTTTTTATTACCCTATCCCGTGTTATCACTTTCAAGGAGATATGGGTTTGCACCCCTAGATTCCTCTGTATTATTATTATTCAGTTGCCTTGCCATTCGGTGTGAGCAATCATGTCTCTCCATCCATCGTGGTCCCTGACCCTCCGAATTGTAGTTGTTGCCTCCCTTCTTTCTAACCATGTTAATCCATCTATCCTTTTCTTTTTCTGTCTGCCTCTGCTTCTTTTTATTCCAGCTTTCCAGTTGTAACTAAATGTTCTAACGTCTCTCTTCACATGATGTGACCAAAGAATTTTGATTGCTGTTTTCTGATTTTTTTTAAAGTAATGTACATTTTGTTTTCTTTCTCTGTAGAACTTCTTCATTGGTTATCCTGTCCGTATATGATATGCATAGCATTCTTCTGAGGAACCACATCTCTGCTGCATTGATTATTTTTTCCATTGTATTTGTGATGGTCCATGACTCACAGCTATAAATCAATAATAGGAAGAACGTAGCAGCTGAAAGTTCTAAGGCGGATGTCAATTGCTACTTTCTTGCTCATTAGGATGTTTCTCATTTCTGTAAATGCTGTTCCTGCCATTGCTATTCTTGCTATTATGTCTGTTTCGCATTTGCCATCAGATGTTACCCATGATCCAAGGTATTTGAAGTTGTGAACTTGTTTCAGGATTTCACTTCCCAATACGATCCTACAGTTTGGGATATCAAGTTTCTTTGATATTACCATTACTTCAGTTTTCATTTTGTTTAAGGTTAGGCCAAGTCTTTCACTCTCTGTGTTGATGGTAGATACTAGTTTCTGTAAATTTACTTCACTGTTTGCTATCAGTACTGTATAATTTGCATAGCGGAGGTTGTTGATATTGTATCCTCCTATACTTATTCCAGGTAGGTCTTGTATGGCTCATGATGTTTTCGCTGTACAGGGAGAACAGGTCTGGTGATAGAACACAACCCTGTCTGACTCCTCGCTTTATTGGCTGATATTCACCAATCTCGTTGTCTATCCATATGGCTGCACTTTGTTGCCAGTAGAGATTCCTGATTATTCTTAGATCTTTTCTATCCATATCTTTAAGCATTTTCATGATGACCTGGTGTTTCACTGTGTCAAAGGCTTTTGGGTAGTCAATGAAACAGAAGTATAGGTCTTGTTGTACTTCTATTGACCTTTCAATAATATTCCTGAGAATATAAGTGGTGTTTGTTGTTCCCTTGCCTTCGACAAAGCTGCACTGTTCTTAACTGATGTCTGGTTTAATTTTGTTTCTTATTCTGAGCACGACGATTCTAAGTAAAATTTTTGTGAGATGGCTGGTTTCTTTGGCAGTGCAATGAATACTGTCTTTAAAAGATCTTCTGGTACTTTGCCACTGTTGCATATTCTATTCAATATTCAATAAGATTGTTGATTTCTCTATACCAAAATCTTCTAGCACTTCATACAGTTCAACTGGAGTGTTATCTGGTCTTGATGATTTCCCTTTTCGCTTTTTCTTCATAGCATGTTCCACTTCTTCTTTCAGTATTGCTAGACCCTCGTTATTGTTGCCAATATCAAAGTTGTCCTCTCAGTCTTTGTCGTTGTATAGGTCTTTGATGTATTCTGACCATCTTTGCATTATTTTTCCTTTTTCCATAATTGTAGAGCCCTCTTTTGCTTTTATACATCCTGTTGTTGCCTCGCTTTTCTTCCGATTGGTGATCTCTTTGATCTCGTCATGCATATGTTTGCTGTTGTTGGTCTTCTGCAATTGTTCTATTAATTCATATTTGTCCTTATGCCACTTTTCATTTGCTTCCTTTTACTTGGTTGTTATCTGTGCATGCAAGGATACGTAGGCTTTTTTGTTTTCCTTACATTTTCTTCTTTGTTCCATAAGTTTCAGAATTTCTTCTGTCATCCATTTCTTTTTAGCATTTCTGTTGTTTGGGAATTGCCTCTCGTGCTGCTTGTGTTATGCTGTCTCTGATGTTTTCCCGTTGCTGTTCTATAATAGTGATGTTTTGTAGAGTCCCTGTATATCACTCCTAAAGTATTTGCTATTTGCTCAATATGTGTTAATAGAATTTGACTTCTCTAATTGAACTACATCAAACTTGTCCGAATTAAATTTCATCTGCCACCTCTCCACTCAACTTTCGAGCTGATCTATGTTGTGGTGTATACTTTGACAACCTTCTTCACTCCTTATGACCCCACCATTCTTTGTAAACTTACTAATCATACCACCTACATTCTCATCCAAGTCATTTATAGAAATTACAAACAATAAAGGGGCCCAGCACTGATCCCCCCAGCTACTTAAAGTGGGACAGGAGACCCAAAATTAGTGAAGCAACTACCTGGTATTGTTGCTCTTACAAACTAATGCTCATCAGCCAGTATTCTAATCCCTGGAATCTACAATACATCTCAGACTGCATCTTTGACCCATGGACCAGCAGTTACTGGAAGAAGTGTTAGAATTTGCCCTTGTTTTCAGTGAGAATGTGACTGGATTGGTAGAGCGGCTTGTCAATTATCAAATCACCCACCTTTTCACAAACCTCCCATTTTATTGAGCATTGTCCCTATCATTAAGCAAAGAATTAATTGAGGTCAGAAGCTGACTCTAAAATTTTTCAAGTGTTCTACTCTTTGAGTGATTATGGAGGAAGTTTGAAGTTAATAACTCATCAGGAGTGGCCTAAGGTAGGAGATGAGTTATTAACCTCAAACTTTCTGCATAATCACTCGAAGAGTTAACCTACATGTGCCCATGTAACGAGAGCTGTATAACTCATCTCCTTCCACCTTAGGCCATGAACTTATCAATCACCCATCTGTGGACATTTTCTGGTGGTCCAAGATCCGTATGCTCCACGACCGCTGGACTAAATGTGTAAATGTAGGAGGGGACTACGTTGAAAAGTAAATGTGCTAGGTTTTCTAAAACTGACTCCTTCTACCTTAGGCCATGAACATATCAATCACCCCTCGTATAATGCAACCATCCTTAATCCCAATTGAATATAAAAGTAACCATTAACAATTTCTAGAATGATTTCATTCATAATACAACCATTCAAAGACAGCAAGATGACGATCAACTAAATGCTGCATTTAAATAATCACGTAAGTCTAAAGAAAAATACTTAATATTACCTTTACTGGAGTGAGAACATTTTTCTGTTTGTGTGCCTTTGTCACATAATATTGCACTTTCTTTTCCAAGAGCTTGTATAACTGAAATATAAAATTAGCATCATTTAGGAAAGTTATTTACTAAATGAACTGAATGTCATTTTTAAATGTCTTCAGCTCTATTTCCATCTTTAATATCTCTATTTTTCCCTTTCAAGATTCTTTTGAAGACCTTGACCTGGAGTTACATGCTGACTATGGTTCTTTGCAGGAATGGGACCAGCTCTCAGGGTTTCACAAATGGCTGTTATTAGGCACGCCAAGGGCTCAGCCTAAGAGCTTTGGTCCCCTCGGAGGACCAAGAATTCGTGGCTCTAGAGTCGAGGGAATCAGAGGTCGGTGTCTGGGTAAGAAATCCATGTATTATGGGAGATGGAAATTCTAAGGCTGTGTGCCCAGAGACCTGAGATCTTTGGGCACAGAGCTTGGAAGAAGCGACATAACAGACTTTTAACATTGTAAACCAGCGAGTTGTTTGTTATGTCTCCCCTCTTGCTGTGAAACAGAGACATCTCTTTCTCCCTTATTAGGGAGAGAGAGAGAGCACCTGTGGTTGAATACCGGGTGAACTAGTAGTCTTTGGGGTACTGCAAGTCTATATCTTTGCTGTTGCTTTGCTCACGCTTGAGTGCTCGGTGGCAGGTGCTGATGCTTTTCTTCTGCTGGTGGAGAGAAGGGGGAGGAGGATTGTTGCTTGCTGCCAATTATGCGGGGGGGGGAGCTGGGGGTCTGAGGGGTTCTAACATTTAACTGTCATTCCTCCTTTGGGGGCACTCCTGTGTTTTCGTGGATTTCTGCGAAGAAAAAGCATTTCAGGATGTATGTATATTGTATACATTTCTCTGACATTAAATGTACCTTTGAAACCTTTGAAACAATGGAGGGGGATAAATCTGATGCTGTAGTTGAGGTGATCAAATGAGAAATATGGCATGGGATAAACAGAGTAAAAGACAAGATTTTGAGAGGATTATCATCTTTGAAAATGAAAAGATGACCTGCCACAAATGAAATATATACTTTGTACTTGCCTATTAAAGGGAAGGCTCAGGCTTTAACTGCAATTATTGAGGATATCAGATAATTATCTTACTGATAACATTCCAGTCATTGCTTTAAAAAAGGGAGAAAAGAACACAGTAAACCAAGTAATTGTAGGTCATTTAGTTTAATTCCAGTTGTGAAAAATTATTGTAATTTATTGTAGAGACATTATATCCCTTCAGTTAGAAAGGTACAGGTTAATTTGGGTGAGTATGCATGGGTTGCTTAAGAAAAAGTCATGTTTGACTAACAAATGAATATTTTGAAAAAGTAAAATGGAGGGTCAATGAAAAATATGTGTTTGATATAGTCGACATGGATTTTAGCAATGTTTATGACAAAGTCCCACATGGCAGAATTCAAAATTAGCTCAATATCAAGAGTGACTAACAGTCTTGCTCCTTTCACAGGTTAGTCCAACTTGCAAAAGGAGTGATGAATGGGAATGATGTCATCCCTTGCATGCCTGGCTCTGAAGTTCGAGAACACAGAAGATAGAACAGTACAGCACAGAGACACAATATTGTGCAAAACCAAATAAATTAGTAATCAAAAGGCTGACTAAACTATTCCCGTATGCCTACATAATGTCCATATCCTTCCATTATCCTCATATTCATGTGCCAATCTAAATGTCTCTTAAAAGTCCTTAATGTAGCTGTCTCTACCACCACCCCAGGCACCCACCACTCTGTAAAAAAAAAACTTGCCCCTAGCATTTCCTTTGAAATTACCCCGTCACCTTAAATGCATGCCCTCAGGTATTTTGGTGCTCTGAGAAATCAACCCAAGTTTGTCCAACCTCCCACTTTAGCACATGCCCTCTAATCCAGGCAGCATCCAGGTAAACCTCTCTGCACCCTCTCCAATGCCTCAACATCCTTCCTATAAAGGGGTAACCAGAACTGAGTGGTAATGGTATCAGACTCCAAACAGAATCCTAAGCCACTTCTAGATAGCAGTGAGAAGCAGGAATTCCTGGGACACTGAATGAAGCTGTAAGGAAAGCTGAACTTCTGGTTGTTCCTGCATCTAATGGTGTAAACACCTGAGTCACTGCAACTGGAAGGAAACTGATGCATTCCCCTTCTGTGCTGATTCTATCACCGTTTACAATCTAGGCCAGCTCTGCCCATCTTTAACAGTACCAGCGTATCAAGGACAGCAGAAAGAAAACAACCTAACTAGTATTCCTGAATCTCAAGTAACTTCAGCAACTGAAGTCAGATGAATATGGATAAATCCATGGCCAATTTCTGCAGAACTTTCCACTGATCAAATCTAATTCATACCCACTAACTACTAACACATATCCAAGCTACAATTATCTACCCAAAGAAATAAACTGTGGGAAACCTTGTGGAAAAGGTACCCACAAAAAGCATACCAAATAAAATAAAATAATTTAATGGGTAATCATGAGCTACAAAGTCAATTTTATGCTCACAATTAAAATAATCTTGGTTAATGAGGTACATTCAGATGCCTGCTTCCATTTCCAATGCATTCTGTTTGCCTGTTCTTTTCATTGCACAATGCTCATTAGATGTCACAGCAACATTCACATCAATCTAGCATCAATTCTATTACAACAGGCAGGGTGATATTTCCTAGGTCCAACAATCTTTAAATGCCTAATCCATGATGTTCCTTCCATCATAAATGAGTTGCTTGCTGATGATTGTGTAATGTTTAATTTCATTACAGCTCCTCATCAAATGATGCAATCCAGGTCTACATGTTCCAAGACCTAGAAAACATTTGGGCATGTGCAAATAAGTGGCAAACAACATTCATGTCGTAAAAGCACCAGGTTTTGACATCTCCAAATGAAAATAAATAGCACACCATTGTGATCAAAAACAAGAGCGGGTCAGGAGTTGTCATTTTGTGCTGTGTGACTCACCCCTTGAGACACCAATGCCCTTCTACTATTCACAAAGCACAAACCAGAAGTGTTCTGAAATACTCCCCATTTGTGTTGGAGAACAGAGCTACAACAATTCAGCCAAGAAGCTTGAATCACAACCTATTTCTACATATTTCCTTGCATATTTGCCCCTTTATCTTTCTCCCACTAGTGTTAACCTATAGAATATACCCAGCAGTGGAATAACTGCAAACAAGAGAAAATCTGCACATACTGAGTTCCTCCATCATTTTGAGTGTAATAATTCCTCTACTCTTTCTTACTTCTAACTTGCCTTTGGTCTTCTTGACAACATCCTCTCTCTCCTACACTTCAATATTCTCTTTAATCAATACTATTACTACTCCTTTTTACCTCCTTCACAATCTTCCCTGTATCCTGGAATCCATAATAAAATGTCATAAAAGAGTATTCTGAAAAAAACCCACACAATAGCACTGAGTATAGACTTTTGAAAGGAAAGTAACTTTTGACTACTCTGCCAGAGTTCTTTCAGAATGTGTCTATTAGAATAGATAATGAAACATGAGTGGATTTTAAGGCTTTCAGCAAGGTCCCAAACACAAGGCTAGTCAACGAGGTTAAGGAACATAGAAGAGGGGATATCAAAATGACATGGGTTAGGAATTGGTTATTAGAAGAAAGTAAAAAGTGAAAATAAATAGATCCTTTCTAGATTGGTAGGCTGTGACCAGTGACTGGCAAACAGCTATTCATAAACGTGATTTACATGAGAGAAACAAATGTCATATTTCCAAGTTGGATGGTGTTAAATTGAGTGGGATTGCAAGTACAAAGCAGGATGCAAAAAGATGTCAAGGGGTCATGGAGAGGTTGAGCTTGTGGCTGAAAATTTGACAGATGGAATATAATGTACAAAAATGTGAGATCATCCACTTTGTAACAGAAAAGCAAGTTGAGAGACCATGCATGTTGATGCTTGAAGGGACTTTAGTGTCCTGTGACGGGGTTCAGAAATGACCCTAGTTTGTGATGGGGTCCAGAATTGACCCTATGAACTGTGCTGCTATTAAGAGAGAGAGTAGCGTCTAATGGAGGGAGGGAGGGAGGGGGAGAGAGAGAGGGAGAGAGAGGGAGAGAGAGAGAGGGAGAGGGAGAGGGAGAGGGAGAGGGAGAGGGAGAGGGAGAGGGAGAGGGAGAGGGAGAGGGAGAGGGAGAGGGAGAGGGAGAGGGAGAGGGAGAGAGAGAGAGAGAGAGAGAGAGAGAGAGAGAGAGAGAGAGAGAGAGAGAGAGAGAGAGAGAGAAACTGCTCAAAAGATTGATGTTATGGTTTCTCTACAAGTTGTTTACATTTCCACAAGGACACTTGCCTGCTTGCAGAGAGAGGAGGGCAGAGCAGGTTGATGGACAGCTGGTGTCCAACATGTGGAGATAAATACCAGGTCCGCTGTTATACAGACAGACACATGGTTTTGGACACTGGACGAGCTTTGTTGTACCCACAGGAAGGTGGGGTTTTTGGAGGATCGATTTAGGGAAATCGATCAGTGGCTCTTACAGTGTGAAAACGTGCGACTGGTGGGGAATTATTTGTGTGTCCACCCTTGCCAGGGTGATAATTCCATCACTGAAGAACGGTCATACGTGTTATGGTCACAGTCGGTGACTTCAACAGGATTTCGGAAGACAACAGGGATTTCAGAAGATAACGGGAAGATCGTTGGCATCAGCTCACCTCTCTCTCTCTCCAATGTTACTCAACTAACTACCTCAAATGGAACTGAACCCTCTTCATCATCGTAAGACTATATCCTAGGATATATACTAGGTTTGAAAGAGCCTAGTTTTGTTCCTATTTCCATATATCATTGCTAACCTGTTTGATATATCTGCATTTATAGTACTGTATTGCATAGTTACTAATAATAAACACTATTAGTTATTAGCAATACCAGACTCCAATATGTTTTCCAATTCTGCTGGTTCTTCAACCCATCACGGGGTACATGACAGTCCTTATACACAAAGTTCAAAAAGGTCAAACTAAATTTATTATCAATGTACATACATGTCGCAATATACAACCCTGAGGGTCATTTTCTTGCAGGCATTCACAATAAATACGAAGCACAACAGAATCAATGAAAGACCAACAAACAACCAATGTGTACAAGTCACTGAATAAACGTGCAGATACAGCCAGTGATTAGAAAGGCAAATAGAATGTTTATTACAAGAGGATTTGAATACAGGAGTAAGGTAAACATAATTTTTGTATAGGGATCTTGGTGAAACCAAACCTGAACTGTTGTGTACAGTTTTGATCTCTTTACATAAGAACAGAAGAACCTGTCATAGAGGGAATGCAGTAAAGATACAAAAGACTGACTCCAGATATGGTAAATTTGCCACATGAGAAGTATTTGAATAGATTGCGGCTCTGTTTTCTAGAACAATTAGAGATCTCATTGAAACTTACAACATTCATGTCAGGCTAGGTTCAGGGAGGCTATCTCTGCTGGCTGAGGAGTCAGGATCAGAGGCACAGTTCAGAATAGGAGATCAGCTGTAAGGTACTGGCATGAGAAGAAATTTCTTCAATTAGATGGTACTGAACCTTTGAAATTCTCTATCCTTGATGGCTGTGGAACCTCAGAAATCGTTTTAATTCAAATCAAAGATTGATAGATTTCTGGATATTAACAGGAGCACAAGTAATTGCAGATTTGCTGAGTTGATCAAAGTTATCAGGAAAAAGAATCTTGAAAGTACTATAGTAAGAAACATAATGTGATACTGTATGTCAAAAGCTATAGAAAGGTGAAGGATAAGACCTGGAGATAAGTGTTGCAATAAGTTCACCAGAACAAGGTCAGCAAGAATAAAATTCCAAAAGACAGCTATAACTTTAAATAATCTAATAGTTAAACATATAAATTGTAAAAAGCATATTTAAGGTTTACCTTTCTGAATGGATAGGAATTCCTCTTGTAAAGTATCAGGAAAAATATCATAATCTTTAAAGGATAATAACAATGTTCTTTATTAACCTCCTGGATTAGCCAACATTTCTACTGCTGAATATTTTCCTTGCTAGTATCATAATCAAAATACAACACTCTAAATTATAGAAAGATGAAAAAAGGACAATAAGGGCAGCTATACCAAAAAGACAAAAAAAAAACATTTCTCCATTGTACATATCATTCAGAAAGGAACTCTACTATGCATCATAATGTAAAGTCTGCCTTTGTCATCTTATTTTCTCTAGAACATGAAGATCAAGGGTTCTGCATCAGTCAATATGCATAGGATACAACACTAGTAACATTTTCAAAGGTACTGGATTTATGAGTTTAATAATAATTATTATGAATTAAGGTCAATTCAGAGCACTGATAACAATTGAGAGGTTGCACCTGAGAGCTCTGTAGTGATAAGTACCTTTAGTTCAGAAATATGACTAATCCTGTGCTACACCATTTATTAAAGCTGAAGATAGCTGTAAAGTTAATAGTATATTAAATTCTGGTTTGTCTGCTTGTTAATTCACCTTGGGGAAATTGTGACAAATTATCAGGTCTTACATACACTTAAACAATAAGTAGATGAAAAGTGAATGCACGTACAGGGCAATAAATATATTACTTGGTCTAAATTAAATATTAACTTAAATTATTTACTGAGTAGATAGATCTCTAATTACATGATGCTATACAGCCACATTAGCTCTATACCTGACATGAATCAAAAGTGTTAGTTAATCAATGTGGAAGTACTCTGATGATCCAATATTCCATTATTCAGAAATCCTGATGGTGCACAGTTTGGCTGATTCGGTGTTGACTTTAGTGCTCTCTTTGACATATTGAGACTATGATTTCAGCATTCTTTGACATGATGGGATCCTGGTTTAGACATTCTCTTTGAGACTGTGTGTCCCATCTCCTGTATTCATTTTATTTCACCTGGGCCCTGGTTTCTATGCTCCTTGGAAACTTACTGGAGTCCTATTTCCTGCAATTCCTTTAATCTGTTTCCTATACTCTCTTTATCCTCACAGAAGCCACATTTCTCATATTACCTTTAAACTTACCAGGTTCAATACAAATATAATTATAGCACAGTGTAACATCTAAATAAAAGTGAATTAAAACTGTCCCCAAATTTCTGCCATGGACAGTCCCAAGACCAGTTGTGAAAGAAGGAAGGTTGGGTATGGGGCTAGCAACCCCATTCTATAAAAAATCCAGAGCTTCAGAAACACCACCATAAGCTCCAAGGACCTTATATCTTGGACTGAAAGGATACACTAAGAATGTCTTGAAATGTAGAGAAGAGAGGACTGCAGAGAAGAAAGAGAATATCTGAAATATGACCAAATTTGTCCAAGTGACTTACTGCTTTCAGTATCTTCCACTAGAGGAAGCAGAATTGTTTGAAGGAGTGTAAATGAAGGCAGATGTATAAGATAAGGAAAAAAATCAGGCTAAAACTGTGCAATGAAAAACACAGTAGTTGTTGGAAATCAGAAATAAAGGAGAACGTTAAAAATACAGCACTCAGCATCAGGGGTGCAGTGCTAGCCGGAGCGCACCAGGCACATCTTTAAGAAAAAAGCCGAACTAAACAAGCTAATTAATTAGGTGCTGCCCAGGGTGATTTGAGTATCTCAGAAACTGCTGATCTCCTGGGATTTACTGCACAACAGACTCTGGAGCTTACAAAGAATGGTGCCAAGAACAAAAAAACATCCAGCGAGTGGACTGAACAAGATGTTTTCGCTCATAGAACAGCCAATCGCTGGATGTTTTTTTTTTGTTTTTGGCACCATTCTTTGTGAACTCCAGAGTCTGTTGTACATAAAATCCCAGGAGATCAGCAGTGTCTGAGATACCCAAATCACCCTGGGCGGCACCTAAACAATTAGCTTGTTCAGATCGGCTTTTTTCTTAAAGATGCGCCAGGTACGCTCTGGCTAGCACTGCACCCCTGCTCAGCATATCCGATAACATGTATGAAATAAGAGAAAACTAAGTTAATGCTACAGATGGATGACCACAAGTCAGCACAAGTCACAAGTTTTGACACAAACAGCAAAGGATGGCTATCTGAAACTGTTGAATTCAATATTGAATCCCAGGGCCCCAACTTCTTAGATAGAAGATGAATTACTATCTTCAAGCTTACGTTAGATTTCACTGGAACCATGTAGAAAAGCCAGAGAACGCAATGAATTAAAGTTCCTAGTGGCTGAAGCTCAAGGTCAATCTTACAGTTAGAATGGAGGTGTCCTGAAAAATGTTCAACCAATCTGTTTGTTTTCTTCAGTACAGTACAGTATAGGATAGTTTATACCATGCATATGAAATGCAAACACTAAATTTGAAAAAGTGTCAGTGAGTTATTGCTTCACCTGAAAGAACTGGTATTATCCAAATCTGTCCTTTTACCTTGTCCCTTTCCACCATCCAGGAACCCAAACAGTTCTTCCAAGTGAAACAGCATTTCACTTGTATTTCTCCAATTCAATGAATTGCATACAGAGTTCACAATGTGGTCTCTTCTATACTGGTAAACAACAAATGTAGATTTAGTAAACACTTTGCAGCCACCTCCATTCAGTCCATTGAAATGACCACGGACTTCCAATTAGCTGTCATTTTAATTCTCTATCCCTTTTGTATTTTGACCTCTGTATTTGTCATCCCACACTCTTCCAAATGAACCACAATTTAGCTCAAAGAAAAGCACTTCATCTTACAACCAAGCATATTGCACTCCCTGGATTTAATATTGGATTCAACAATCTCCGCCCTTCTTGTTTATGTCAAAACTGGCAAGTTCTGAAGCAAGATCATCAATCAGTAACATTAACTTAGTTTTTTTTACCTCTCCACACATGCCATCTGATAAGCTTAGTGTTTCTGGATTTCCAGTAACTGTTGTGTTAAGCACCCAGCAGGGCATTTTTTTTCATCTCTGTACCCATCTTCATTTATCTTCCTCCAGTTACATCCCAGAGGCAGATGAGCTCATTCTGTGAGAAGATAGCCAAAGCAAATAAGTTACCTGGACAATCTTGGTCTCCACCTTATCACAGACCTTCCATTTTCCTCTCTCTCTCTCTGTGTAACTCAAGACACACTTGATTTTTCATTTTTCCAGTTTTGTTGAAGAATTATTTCCCTAAAACAAAATATCTTTGTCACTCCACCAATGCTGCCTGACCTAGTGTGCATCCATAACATTTTCTGCTTTTATTTCAGATTTCAGGTATCTGTCATTTTTTGCTTTTGAATTCAGAATGAGACATCATCTCATTGAAATGCACAAAATTCTTATTTTATAGGGTAGAAATGGAACAGATGTTTCACTTGGTTGGCTTGTCCAGAACAAATCTCAATATAAGGCATCAGTCAGTCAGGTCGCGGTAACAAATTTCTTCACCTGAGAGTGGTATACCCTTGTAATTCAATACCCAAGAGGGCCAAGGAGTTTAGTCACTTCGTATTTCAATATCAATAGTTCTTTAGCCATTAAGGGAATTAGTGAATGTGGGGCTAATGCAAGATGAAAAATCAACCATGATCTTATTGAATGGAAGAGCAGCACATTGGGAAAAATAATTTCTTGTAACAGTTTGAAAAAGTTGGATGAAAATATTTTTGGAACTAATTTTAAAATTAGGGTAAAGTTACATCAGTTGACACTGAAATTCAAGGCAGATTAAATCACAAAGAAAATACATATTTTATATTGAGTGTGGATAAATAATGCCCATCCAATTGAAAATTTTTAAGTGAAGCAATTTTGTTCAGAATATAATAATGCAGATTAGAAAACAGTGATTGAAATTTGCTTTTTAAACATTAAAACATAAAAAGATGCTCTGGAAGACTGACTGGAAATTTGTTTTATTTCATAATCAATAAAACTCTGTGCCAACCATAAATCTAAACATGGACAAATTTTACTTTTCATTCCTTAAGACTGTTACTTAGATTTCAAAAGACTATGCTGATCAAACTTGATTATTTTTCTCAGGTGCACTGGTCAGCGGCATAACTGATAAGAACAGTGATAAATTGGCAGAAGAGTGCAATTCGCCCTGGTCAAAGAAAATAACTGAAGGTGTTTGTGGTTGCATATAACAAAACTAAGATTTTGTATAAGAAATAGTTGACGTTTGAACTTTTCAAGGATTCTAGATTGAGCCAAGGGAGCTATTACTATACAGTATACAAGTCTAAAACCAATTCAGAATTAAAACAGCAATGGTGAGGCTGCAGCTGGAACTTCTACTGTAAAGGGTGCCATTATTTCACATATATATTGTATGTTGTGATTGTTTTTAATAACAATTTTTGATGTAGTTGCATTTTATGGAGATGCATTCAGTGAGTGAACATTTTTTTAACTGAAGTAACTAAAAGTACCCATTTTTGCCAAACACTAATTAAGACTGAAAAAAATCATTCCCAAACAAATAAATAACAAAATACTAGAAAACAAAGCTCTTAAAATAGACAAACTACTATTTAATGCACTAACATTTAAAATATCTTATATTACCTCGGTGAAATGATTCTTCAGTTATATCACTGCAAATAGTTGCTGGATCTAAAATACCATAAACAAATAATGCAAAAAGTACAAAGTAATGTAAAGTAAATTAACTTTGGCTGCTTTAGGTTTTGTTTGCTGCCCCAATTCATTTCAACAGCAATAATTATTTGATTGACTTTCAACCTGAAACCCAGATTTATAACTACTAAGCAGATCAAATGCCCATTAGTAAAAAGTATTAATTTCCATCTCCATTAAAATTGAGTTACAGAAAGTAAAAATCAACACTTACTGAGAGATTGGTTTGTGTGCAAAATGGAATGAATACATGCCATAATTGCTATTTCATGTGGATACAATGGCCATGCACAAATGGTTATTATCCCTAACTCTTTTCAGAGAGGATTCTAGACCTGTTTGAAAGGATATCGATGGAACCCCAAAGAATTGTTAAACATAAATTTATAAATAGCTTTAAGCAGCATTGGTACAAAAGTACATATAATTTATGATAGGAGCAGAATCAGGCCATTTAGCCCACTGAATCTGCTCCACCATTCTATCATGGCTGATTTATTATCTCTCTCAACCACATTCTCCTGTATTCCCCTGTAACCTTGTGGTAAACAATGTATACCTGTCTGGACCCGCCCCTCTGCTGACTGCTCCTGTGGCTCCTCCCACAGACCCCTGTATAAAGGCGATTGGAGGCACTGCTCCTCCCTCAGTCTCCGAGATGCCGTTCTCCGTTTTGCTGCTAATAAAAGCCTATCGTTCACCTCCCGTCTCCGAGAGTTATTGATGGTGCATCAAACCTTTAACATCCTGACTAATAACACCTCAGCATTACATCCTTGCTCTTAATGTTCTAGTCCTCTTGAAATGATAATGTAAGCAAAGATGAAAATGTCAATTCTATTTGAACAATGCATTTTACAAGGCACTATTGGGGAAGTCTAAACAATTCTGAAATGATAGACAGAAGATTTCACATTCTAGTAGCTGAAAGGTCAAAGACAACATTTAGATCAGAAAATGTGATAAACGTACAACACAACATAGTGAATTTAATTGCAGATTGAAGGCTGAAGCATAAAATATGTAAAATAGGATGCACAGATGATGAATAAGTGGTTGAAATGAAATGGATTTGCTTACTTGGATGGCATATCCCAAATCTGACAGGTTTTGCTCAGTTCTATATTATGGGCTCTAAGTTTTTCATTACCTAGATGAAAACCTACAAACAAAATGCTGTCTCAGTTAATGCCTTATGAAACATTTTAGCTTTTGGACTAGGACGAGATTATTCAAATCCTTAAGTTTGTTCTGGCATTAGCTGAGACCATGGATCGCTTTTAACTAACTATACATACTTGTTCTATATTCTTGAAAATCTCTGGTTACGGTAATAGAAATCTAACAATTTCCTATTGAAAAAAACCTGAACTATATTGACTGCAGAAGACAAAGTAGGAGAAATGATCCAAATCTCTGCTACCCTTTCCATGTATAAGTAGCTTTTACCCCAAGGATAGAGTATTTTTTTCTGAGGTGTGACTCCAGAATTGGATTATTTTATTTATTTAGAGATACAGCATAGAATGGATCCTTCCGTCCTTCGCGCTGTGCCGCCAGCAACCCACCGATTTAACCCAAGCATAATCACCCGACCAATTAACCGAATATCTGATATGGCTTTAAACTGTGGGAGGAAACTGGAGCAACCCGGAGGAAATCCATACCTAAAATTTCTTACAAATAGCATCAGAACCGAACTGCAAACTCTGATGCACTGTAACAGTGTCATGCTAATGGCAGGTCAAGTTATTTTACCCGGAGAGTGGTGGGTCCTTTATCTGCACTGCCAGAAGTGGTAGTGGAGGCAGAAATGATGGTGATGTTTAAGAGGTTCTTAAATAGGCAATAAACAGTCAGTGACAAACAAATTAAATGAAGTGCCTGAGGTTTGGTCTAACCTCAGCTTTGTAAAGCTGCCACATGATTCCTAAAATCTTCTGTTTGGATGTTGTTCCAAAATTGCTGCTGTAAAATCACTGGAAATGCAGTGAAAATGTTTACGTGTAAATTTAACACTTGTGGAGTAGGTATAGCTTCACTAGAATTGCTAGAATTTCCAGCCTATTATTCATTGAATGTAAAAGAATATATGATTGCAACAGGCCCCCATATGAACTGTAGATTTTTTTAATTTCAAAAATTGTGAATATATATTTTTCTAAATCATATTCAATACATGTGTTTGTTAACCAACAGAATAAGATTTAAAACCAATTGTTCAAAGCGCTTCAGAAAGTATCGATATATTAGCGTTTAGTTGCTGCTATGATGAAGGAACAGTTAAATAACTGCACAGCTGCACGGTGGAGTAGCAGTCAGTATAACACATCACAGTGCCAGAGAGTTGATATGAACGTGGGGGAAAAAAACAGGGCTAGTGGAGTGCTTAATGGTTGGCAAAAACTCGTGGGCCTAATAGCCTGCTTTCATGCTGCATGACTCTATGACTCTATGACAATTTCAGTTGGGTACTACAAACCTGACTCTCTGGGTAAGCCCATTATCTCTGTCTGCTCCTGCCCCACTGTACTCAAGTCTGCATACCTCAACTCTCAACATTCTATACCCTTCGGTTCAGTCCCTTCCCACCTGCATCTGTAACATTTCACTTCAATCTCTTCAAGAATCTTCAATACCCTGGCCCTGACCACCTCATTTTCATCATGGATGTCCAGTCCCTGTACAGTTCTATCTCCCATTAAGAAGGGCTTTAAAGTTCTCTGCTTTTTCAACCAATAACCCAACCAGTTCCCCTCCACCACCACCCTCCTCCATCTGACAGAACTGGTCCTCATCCTCAACAATTTCTCCTTTGGCTCCTCCTACTTTCTGCAAACTCAAGGGCACCCACATGGGCCTCAGCTATTTTTTGTTGGCTATGTTGAACAGCCCATATTCCAAGCCTTCCTTGGTAATACTCCCCAACTCTTCCTGCGCTACAGTGATGACTACATTGGGGCTGCTTCATAACCCATGCTGAGCTTATCAATTTGATCAACTTTGCCTCCAACTTTCATCCTGTCCTTAAATTCATTTGGTCCACTTCTTACTCCTTTCTTGATCTCTCTGTCTCCATCTCTGGAGACAAACTGTCTGCTGACATCTTTTATAAACCAACTAATTCCCACAGCCATGTTGACTATACCTCTTCCTGCCTGTCTCCTGTAAAATACTATTCCCTTTCCTTAGTTCTTTTGTCTCCACAACATCTGTTCCCAGAATGAGGCATTCCTTTCCAGGACATCAGAGACGTCCTCTTTCATCAAAGAGTGTGGTTTCCCTTCCGTGAATATTGATGCTGCCCTCATCCGCATATCCTCCATTTCCAGACATCCATACTCACCCCATCTTCTTGCCACCTTAACAGGGACAGTATTCCTCTTGTCCTCACCTATGTACCACCCCTGAATCTCTGTATCCAATACATCATTCTTTGCAAATTCCATCATCTTCTATGGGATCCTACCATAGAGGTAAACGCATCTTTACCTCTCCTTCCACTCTCCACAGGGATCACTCCCTCAGTGATGTCCTTGTCTATTCGTCGCTCTCCACTAATCTCCCACCCGCCACATATCCCTGCAAGCAACAGAAATGCTACACCTGCCCATTCACCTCCTCCCTTACCTCTGTTCAGGGCCTCTAACAGTCCTTCCAGGTGAGGCAACACTTTGCTTGAAAATCTGCTGGAGTCATCTTTTGTATCCAGTGCTCCTAATGTGGCTTCCTCGACATTGGTGAGACCCGATGTAAACTGGAGGACTGCTTTGTCGAGTACCTATGCTCCATCAGCCAAAGATGGAATTCCCCGGTGGCCAATCATTTTAATTCCTAACCCTATGCCCGTTCTGACATCTCAGTCCATGGCCTCCTCTTTTGCCATGATGTGGCGACTCTCAGGGCAGAGGAGCACCACCTGATATTCTGTCTAAATAACCTTCAACTTGATGTCATGAACATTAATTTCTCCTTCTAGTAATAGATTTATCCCTTCCCCCTTCCCTTTTCTTCAATTACCCTATCTGGCCCCTTACCTTTTCTCCTCACCTGCCTATTACCTCTATCCTGGTTTCACTGGTCCACTCCCCTCTATCAGATTCCTCTTTCTCCAGCTCTTTACCTTTCCCATCTACCTGGCTTCGAGCTAGTCCTCCTTGCCCTCTCCCCACTTTTTTTTATTTTGGTGACTTCATCCATCCTTTCCAGTTCTGACGAAAGGGTCTCAGCTGTTTATTCATTTTCATAGAAGCTGCTTGATCTGCTGAGTTTCTCCACTATTTTGTGTGTTGTTCTGGATTTCCAGCATCTGCTGAATCATTTGTGGTTACTACTAACATGTTCCCATATTTCTTCTGGGACAAACCCTGATTGACAATATTAAAGTATCAGCAATGACAATATTAACGTGTCAGGAAGCAACGAGTAAGAATAAATGGGGCCTTTTCTGGGTGACTGCTGGGAACAAGTGGTGTTTCACAGGCATCAGTGTCGCAATTGCTTCTTTTCACATTATATATCAATAATTTTGATGACAGAATTGATGGTTTTGTGGCCAAGTTTGCAGATAATACAAAGACAGGTGGAAAGGCAGATAACGTTGAGGAAGCAGAGTGTCTGGAGAGAGACTTAGACAGATTGAGAGAATAGGACAAAGAAGAGGCATATGGAATGTAATGTAGAGAAGTGTAAAATCATGCACTTTGGTAGAAAGAATAAAGACATAGACTATTACCTAAATGGAGAGAAAATTCAAAAATCCAAGGTACAAAAAGACTTGGAAATCTTTGTGCACGATTCCCTAAAAGTTAACTTGCAGTTTGAGTCAGTGATAAGGAAGACAAAAGATTTGCTGGCACTACAGAGGGTCCAGAGATGGTTCATGAGAATGACTCTAGGAATGCAATGTTTGAGGAGCATTTGATGGCTCAGGGCTAGTAGTTGCTGGAGTTTAGAAGAATGAAAGAGGGAAATCTTATTGAAACTATCAAATATTGAAAACCCTAGATACAGTGGATGTGCAGAGGTTGTTTCCTATAGCGGGGTAAGTCAAGAACCCAAGAACACCTCATCAGAATAAAGGTACGTCCATTAAAAACAGGGATGAAGAGAAATTTCTTTAGCCAGAGGGTAGTGAATCTGTGGAATTCATTGCCACAGATGACTATGGAGGTCAAGTCACTGGGTATATTTAAAGCGGAGGTTGATATGTTCTTGATTAGTCAGGGCCTCAAAGGCTTCAGGATAAGGCAGGAGAATGGGGTTGAGAGGGATAATACGATGGAATGGCAGAGAGGACTCAATGGACTGAATGGCCTAACTCTGCTCCTATGTCTTATGGTTTTGTAATAATTTTATCTAAGTCATCGGTGTAAATTGTGAACTGTTGATGGCCTAACATTAATTCCTAGAGCATCCCAGCACCCAGCAATAAAGATCTGAAAACCTGAGAAAAAGCAATGTTGTCTTACTCACATTTTTTCAAGTTTCTTTTAACCAATACTCACACGATACAATTATTATGGTTACAATCTGGATACACTGCCACAAGTAATAGAGATGACAGGTACTCTCACAAAATTAAATAGAATCCAAATAGAACATACAGGGTAAATGGTAGGGCATTGAGGAATGCAGTGGAACAGAGAGATCTAGGAATAACAGTGCATAGTTCCCTGAAGGTGGAGTCTCATGTAGATAGGGTGGTGAAGAAGGCTTTTGGAACGCTGGCCTTTATAAATCAGAGCATTGAGTACAGAAGTTGGGATGTAATGTTAAAATTGTACAAGGCATTGGTAAGGCCAAATTTGGAATATTGTGTACAGTTCTGGTCACCGAATTATAGGAAAGATATCAATAAATTAGAGAGAGTGCAGAGACGATTTACTAGGATGTTACCAGGGTTTCAGCACTTAAGTTACAGAGAAAGGTTGAACAAGTTAGGTCTCTATTCATTGGAGCGTAGAAGGTTGAGGGGGGATTTGATCGAGGTATTTAAAATGTTGAGAGGGATAGATAGAGTTGACGTGAATAGGCTGTTTCCATTGAGAGTAGGGGAGATTCAAACGAGAGGACATGATTTGAGAGTTAGGGGGCAAAAGTTTAAGGGAAACACGAGGGGGTATTTCTTTACTCAGAGAGTGATAGCTGTGTGGAATGAGCTTCCTGTAGAAGTAGTAGAGGCCAGTTCAGTTGTGTCATTTAAGGTAAAATTGGATAGGTATATGGATAGGAAAGGAGTGGAGGGTTATGGGCTGAGTGCGGGTAGGTGGGACTAGGTGAGATTAAGAGTTCGGCACGGACTAGGAGGGCCGGAATGGCCTGTTTCCGTGCTGTGATTGTTATATGGTTATATAAGTATTTAGGTGATCACTTGAATCACTAAGGCAACGATGACTACAGACTAATGTTGTACATTAGATGTGTATAGATGGATTCTTCAAGCTTGGCATGAACATGATGTACCAAAGAGCCTTTTTCTGTCCTATATAACTCTATGATTCTATATTATACAGTATATACATCTTTATTTTTGCTGTTAATCTTTAATGTGGTATCAAATATTTTTTGAAAATCTAATTTACTAAATTCGGTTAACTCTGGGACAGTGGTGTATTGGAATCAGCCTGGACTTTGAGGCAGATGGTCCTGAGTTTGAATCCGGACGGGTCTCAACCTGGGCAGCAGCAATATCTGCATGGAAGAAAAGCCTGGCAAACTACTTCCATACTTTGCCATGAAAACCCTATGGCAACACTATCCATAGGGTTGCCATTGAGTTGTTGACAACTCAACGGCACTCAACGGCAACAACACCAAGAACATCTACACTGCTAGGCACATCCACACAAAATTTTGATTAAATAAATTAAACATGATTTTCCCTTCACCAAATAATGCTAATACTAACATGATGTACGCCAATTTTATAACTGACATCAGGATGACTGGTCTATGAACATATCTTGTCTCCTCTTTGTTTCTTCAATATCTATTATATTAGTTACTTCCAAGTTGTTGAAACTACTACATGCTTTTTGGAAGATCATCATCAATTATTTCAGTATTTGAAAATACAAGGAGAGGCTGCTAGGATTTAAAATCAATGTGGGAGAAAGATGTTGCAAGTAGTTAGCTACAAGCATTTAGAAATAGTGTAGGATTGAAAGGCTCCAAGTGTTTAAAACACTTACAGAAATTGTATTGAGATTTTAAAAACAGAATAGAAGAGAGGCTCAAGTGTTTGAAAATAACTCTAAGTGCAGGTAAGAAAGACACTGGTATTTCAAAAGTAGCACAGGAGAGAAAGGTTCTATGTTAAAATGCAACAGGAATGATTTTGAGAGTTTGAAATCAGTGTGATAGAGAAGCACTAGATGTTTGAATACTGTGAGCGCAAGAGAAAGAGAGACTCACCATGTTGTGCACCTACATGATGATCTCTGGCAACATTTATATATAAGACAACAAAGGTGCTGGTTATGTTTTCTAACCTACGTGATTCTTGCAGAATGAGATTTCTTTTTCAATTTACTCAATTCAATCTCATAGTTTAAAAACAAAATCCTGCGCTGTGCAATTTTTTAGCACAATATTTGTATGATTTCAAGTGAATGCAACAATTAATTTCACATTTGGAAATAATACCGACCTATTTAACCAAGGAAAATAAATCACTAAGGATTTATTAAGGAAATACTTTAAATTGTTTATGGAGAAGTTCTAATACTCTCCATTATGGAACAGCGTAGTGCCTCCTGGAAGAGGGTCATCTTTATTAATAAATGGGAAATGTCATATTAATAATACACAATTTAACACACTAAATGTAAAAACACATGTTTGATAAATACCTTGTTGACAGTGATAAGAACCAACCTGTAAGATATGCCCACAAGTATCTTCAGAATCTAAAATATATATAAGAAGGAATATTATCAACATGAAGCAAATTAATCTTGAAATACTCAGGTCAAATTGCATCTTTTGTGAATAAAGTTAAAGAAAAACTCCTTCAACATAAGTATGAGTTTGAACAGGAGAGTGCTAGTGCAGGAGTCTCCTTAAGATTCCATTCAATGACGAAGGGCCTCAGAGCATCTTTGTGTGGAGGTATTAGACATATTAGATACCTGTGGTGAAAAATCAGCTAACCTTAATGAGCAACTGGAAGAATTCGAAGAAGAAGAGAGCATCAGAGATGTAACAGATGTAAACAGAAAAAGAATGGAGGAAAGAAAGAATTATGTCAAAGTAGGAAGTAATAAGTCCTATGAGTAGGACTATAAGTAGGTTGAAACTATAGGTCCCCCTGTGGAGCTTGGGGAGGACCTACAAAGACTTCCACATTCTGCCATAATTTCTACTACCACCAAATGTATATACTCCTCTTTCAGCATTCCAGAGGAACCAATTGTTGCCTGCCCAGCAACTCCAGACCAGTCAAGTTAGCTTCAGTTCAAGACTAATGGTCACCTGCAGGAAAAATGGTTTCATCAAGGCAAACCAGCACTGAGTTTGTTACAAGCAAAATGTGCTTCAGCTACACAATAGCATTTTTTGGTGAAATATTGAGTGGGTGATGGGGATATGCATTTTGATGTTGTGTCCATGGACTACAAGAAGGTTTTTGATAATAGCTATCCATCAGTTTTATCAGCAATGTTGAAGTATATGGCATAAAAAGGACATTAATAGCATTGATTACAAAGTTGCCTATGTAACAGACACAGATGGTCATGAATGGCTGTTTTCCAGATCGGAGGAAGGTGAATCATGTTTTACAGGCATTGTTGTTAGTGCTATTGCTGTTTTTGTCCTAGGTTAATAAATAGACATGGGCATACAAGCCCCAGTTTCCAAATTTGTGAAAGACATAAAACTTCGCAATATCATGAACTGAAAAGAGGATGGTGACAGATTACAGCAAGATAAAAAAGATACTTCTGGAAAGGGCTATACGAAATGCGATGCAATTTCACACGAACAATGAGCAGAGGCAACATAAAGAAAGGTAAGGTGTTTTAAAAGGAGCTGGAGGTACTGTATATACACATATCATAGATATTAGTAGAGCAGGTTGTAAAAACAGTTAATAAATCTTCACATTTTGAGCTTTATCAACAAACATAGAGCCTAAAATCAGGGAAGTCATATGAAATTTCATTAAACAGTAAGTGACCTCAACTGGAATATTGTGTTCAATTTTGATCACATGACATAAACAACATAAAAGATTTACAATTTTTTCAGTGTCTCCAGTTATCTAGACACAATTTCTTATTGGTGCATTAAATATCACTTTTTTTCTAAGTTTTGATTGTGTCAATGATTTGATCTGTATGAACAGCATGTAAGACACATTTTTCACTTTATCTTGCTTGGAACGTATAAAAATAATAAACCAATAATTCCAATTCTAATTTTCTTTCGGAACATCAGTGGTTTAAACCAATTAGTTCAAAATACCAATAGAAGCAGAAATATCACTGAAGTTGGAAACCCCAAGGTTTAAAACAAGCTCGGTTCTTTTTGGAATGTTTTGGTAGGCTGCAATCATCACGAGAGGTTGTTCGTTGCTGAGGCAGCGTAAGGTTTAAAAGGAGCTCAGGGCCTTTGCACTTTAGTTGAAGGAATAAAGCTGTAGACTATTTTCTAAATGGGGAAAAAATTCAAAAACAAAAGGTGCAAATTGGGAGTCCTTGTGCATGATTCCCTAAAGATTAAGCTGCAGATTGGGTTAGTAGTGAGGAAGGCAAATGCAATGTTTGTGAGGACTAGAATATAAATTTGTGATGCTGAGGCTTTATGAGGCATTGGTATTGGAATTGGAGTAGATCCAGAGGAGGTGCACGAGAAAGATTCCGAGAATGAAAGGTTTAAACATATGAGCAGCATCTGATGGCTTTGGACCTGAAGTTTCTAAGAATGGGGGTGGGGGGGAAGAGGGAGAATCTCACTGAAACCTATTGAATATTGAAAGGCTTAGGTACAGAGAATATGGATTCCTATAGTGGGTGAGGCTAGGACCAGAGAACACAGCCTCAGAATTGAGAGATACCTATTTAAAAACAGCGATGAGGAGGAATTTCTTTAGCCAGAGGGTTGTGAATCTGTGGAATTCATTGCAGTGGATGGTTGTGAAGGCTAAGTCATTGAATTTATTTAAAGCAGATGTTCTTGATAGGTTCTTGATTAGTCAGGGTGTCAAAGGTTACAGGGAGAAGGCAGGAAAATGGGGTTGAGAGTGATAATAAATCATTCATGATGGAATTGCTGAGCAGACTTGATAGGCTGAATGGCTTAATTTCGCTCCAATGTCTTATGGTCATCACTGAAGACGTTTTACCGCATAGAACAAATTAATAAGGATTCTGCACAGAGAGTGTAATGTTTCAATATCCATCACTATTGCATACTTAAATAAACATGGGATTGCTTCTTCTTGGAATATAATAACACTGACATGATAACTGGTGATGTCACATTAATGACAGTTCAATGTATTAATGCAGACACAGACTTTATAAATATCTCATTGGTAATGACAAGAACTCATTTGCTGTGTTTTTGTAGGTGTCTTCTGCATCTAAAATATGTTCAGCAAGTAATGTTTTTTGAAATTTATAACATTAACAAACCATTCTTCTTGCCTTCAGTTTATTTCCCATTTTGGTTCACAGCAGCATTTCACTGATATGGATTTGCCTTGCATATAATATTGGCAGATTTTCAAGGTTACCCAGGAGAAAAGCTCTGCAAACCAGTCCATTATTTAATTCACAATTTTATTCATATCAAAATATGGCTAACACTACTGAATGTGGTAAAGGCTATCAGACATGAAAACCCAAGCAGCAGTACACAAAGATTTATATTCCAGAACAAAACATGTTTTCAGTTTTAATAAACTAGCAATCCATCTGACAATGCAGAGCTTTCCAATCACAAACAAGAGAAAATCTGCAGATGCTGGAAATCCAAGGAACATGCACACAAAATGCTGGAGGAATTCAGCAGGCCAGGCAGCACCTATGGAAAAGAGTACAGTCGACATTTTGGGCCAAGACCCTTTGGCAGGATTGGAGAAAAAAGATGAGTGGTAGGTTTAAAAGGTGGGGGAGAAACGAGAGAAAAACACAAGGTGATAGGTGAAAATGGGAGGAGGAGGGATGAAGTAAAGAGCTGGGAAATTGACTGGTGAAGGAGATACAGGACTGAAGAAGGGGGAGTCTGATAGAAGAAGACAGAAGGCCACGCAAGAAAGTAAAGGGGGAAGGGGCACCAAAGCACTGGCGGCACCAGAGGTTTTTTTCTTGCTGGTGCTATAGTGGGGCTGACTTATTCAGTGATGGTGCTGAGGAATGTACCGTATGGTAATATGTATTCACAAGGCCAGATGCGTGGCATTCAAAAGTCAGCTTCAAGCATTATATGCCAACTATAAATGCCTCTGTTGATTCACAAGCAACAGCAATTGATAGATCTAATATAGAAGTGAACTGTGACAGTGTCAACAGCGTCAGAGACAGCCCGGGCTACAGAGAGCATAAACAAACAAACCAACAGAACATCCAACCCACAGCGCACAACATGAATCCCGCACCAATTCCGCAATCAGTGTCAAATGCGTGCTTTTCAACACAACACAATGTCCACTGCTATTCGCATTACATAGACAGACAATGCCAAAAGATACACCGTTATTAAAGTCAAATAAGGCAAACAACAGGTGCAAGGCTTTACCAGGAGTTGGACAAATCGTACTCTGACTATGCAACACCTCAATTAATTCAGCAACTGAATTTAAAACAAAAATCAACAGAATTACCAGTTGGAAGTCTAAGCAAAACCAGTACGCTTAATAGCAGTAAATGTAATATTTTAGGATTTCCAGGAAACATAAGGACTATGGGGTATCCACCACAAAATAATAATTATAATCAGCATTAGTCTAGGCCCAAATTTTAAAAAAATCAACTGTACTCACCATTGATGTTTTCAGAGAAGCACAAACCGTCTGTTGTTGTGATTGGTGACGAAAGCATCAATGATTTTCTGGATGTCAAGTGCCTTGGTCCTCCAGCTGTTTATGGCCAACAGGGCCAAGTTGCTGTTCTGAGCATCGCCACTGCTATTCCATGGGTAGTTTTTGAGGCATCTGAGGCAAGAGAAACTCCATTCACATGAGGCAGATGTCACAGGCAGAGTCAGTGATATGCAGATTAGTTTGTATAAATCTATAAATGCATTGCGGTAGGGTCTCATTAGAGCTAGAAATTCCACTGTGTCATTCACTGTCTGTCCTTGCTTTTGTTTTGTTTCCCGCAGATGCCAAACCTGATGTAGCTCTGCAGTCAGGTTCACTTCAGTCACTCCATAGTATTGGGCCATTGGCCAAAGACAATTCTTGTCCAGGAAGAGCTTGTGTTTGGGACTCAATGCTGAGACTCCAGTCAGAACACCCTCAGTCTCAATTGAGAACCATATTAAAAGTCTGTCTATAACCGGATAGAAACAGTGCTTGCGAAGGTCATCAGAGGATGTGACAGCTGTGCGTTTGGTTTGGGCCTCAACAACAAAATCATGTAGGCAGTGGGGTGGCTGGGCCTGTCTCCTTTCATGTGGTCTGCTCTGTATACCGGCCTTGACGCAGAGGTCCCTAGCTCTTGCCTGAATTTCACTCCATGATTCCTCTCCCCGTTTTGCTGAGAGTGCATCGATAACAGACTGAGCCAAGTCCACAGTGGATGAAAGCTCCAAACTGGGAGATTGTAGCTAGTCTGACATGAACTTGATGACTCGGAATAAATTCCCAATCAGAGTGAGAAGTAAAGCAAACTGCTCGTCAATCAGTCCATTTCCAGCTCTGGCCTCCGTTTCTCTCCGTGCATTTGGTTGACCCATAATATCCTGTAGTGTAGCTAGAATGGCAGGGAGGGATTTCCTTATAGCCCACAATGCTGTATATTGCCATGCCCAGCGTGTATCTGACAATTTCTTCAACTCCATGGGCTGTGCAGTTGATTCCAGTTCTCTTGGTTTCTTCATGAAAAGATTGTGGGCAACAGAGTTTGAAAATAATTTGTAAAGCAGCTACACAGTTTCAAAAAACTCACCCACTTGTTGTACATTGCTCACAATATCCACTAAAACAAGGTTAAGACTGTGAACATGGCAGTGTATATATAATGCCTGTGGGATCTCTTTCCTGAACCTCTCTTGTACACCGTTATTGCACCCAGACATCACTGCTGCCCTGTCATTACACTGACCTATACACACGTTCTTATCAATAACACACTGGGCGAGTGTCTGTTCAATGCTTTTAAGAAGCAACTCTGCGTCTAACCCTTCTGCTGGAGTGAAGTGCAAGAATTCTTCAAGCACTGTTTTGTTATTCAAATACCACATCACCACTGATACTTGATCCTTTTTACTCAAGTCTTTACTTTCATCCACCATGATGGCAAAATATCCAGCCTCCTTGATTTCTGCACTTGTTTGACATCTGACCATATCTGCCATAATACCCATAATTTCATTTTGGATATTGTGATGGGTGTTCTTTGCACTTCCAGGATTGTCTTCTATTTTTCAGCTACAGTCTTATCAAAATTACACTGAGCAACTCAACAATTGCCAGATCCATCATCCTCCCGGTGTCCTCGCTGGGCAATGCCTTGGCATGCAGTATAGCATAGAGACTCAACCACTGCTCTCATATGTTCATGATTTTCTTGGACAATCTTTGCATGTCCTTTATCAAGCATATTTCCCAATCTTGAACCGTCTTGTTTTCTCAATCTGAATTTGGTCCATGCCTCCATAGCAAACTTATGAGCTGCACTTACATGGTGGGTTTTGAAAACTGTTGTAGCTTTGGTTCCGGTGAGAATGGCAGCTTAAGTCACTAACTCGGTTCCAGTCGAGAATGGCAGCTTAAGTCACTAGCTCCTCCAGAAAAACACGTATTAAGCCCCATTATTCCATCAAATATAATATTTTTCGAAAAATATTTGAACTGAAAAGAGGGGCAAGAATGGGGAAAAGGAACGGAAATTAAAAAAGCAATTCTGCGGAGCCTGCGTCCCAGAGGAGTGCAGCAAGCAGCTCTCCAAACTGACCGCGTGCGAGTGAGGCGGGTGCTGGGCCTCGTTCGGACGAAGCAGCGAATATGTTCGAAATCCTGAAAGAAATAATGGAGGTCCAGAAAGAAATAAAGCAGCAGCTCCGGGATATTAAGGCAGAGCTTGCCAGCGTTAATCAAAAAATAGCGGTGGCAGAGACTCGAATCGAGAAGGTGGAAGATCGTGTTCAAAACGTGGAACGGATACTGAGTAAGACAATAAAAATATTAAATCACCAAGAAGGTAAACTGCTTGACCTGGAGGGAAGATCACGGTGGAAAAATATCAGCATCTACAACGTTCCCGAAGGAGCGGAGGACTTGTCTATGACGGAGTTTGCCGAAAAGCTACTGTGGGACACGCTGGATATTCCCTCGGTTATGAAGCTTGAAATCGAGAGGACGCACTGCGTGCTGGTTCCGAAACTTACTCAGGACAGAAAGCCACGCTCTATAATAATTAAATTCCTTCGGTACAGCACCAAGGCGCAGATTCTACAAAGAGCCTGGGGTAAGAAGAGAGTGTTTTTGACGATAAATTAATATATTTCGACCAAGATTACCCCCCCCCCCCCCGCGGTCCTGCAGAAATGCAAAGAATACTCTGAAGTAAAGCGAGTACTAAAGCAAAATAAGATTAGATTTCAAACTCTGTACCCTGCTAAACTTCGAGTGTTTTATGACAACGGGACGTGGTTGTACCAGACGGTGGAAGAGGCGACTACAGACATGAAGGCCAGAGGTTTGCCTGTCAGTGTCACCAAAATGAGGGAAAGCCTGACTGAGGAACTGTCCCGCTCCACTTGGGAAATAGTGTGAGAATCGAGAAGGCAGGAGACGGGAGGAGGCTGAGAGAAATATATCAGGAAGAGACCGGGAGTTTCCCAAAGACAGTCCTCACCCCCTTCAGAAGAGCTATAAGGTTTAGCTAACTTTAAAAATGTTGAGAAGCTAAATGAAAGCAAAAGTACACGGTGATATACCTATCTCGAGAAATTATAATGTGGATTTTATATTACTTAGTTGTTATTCTTTATTCGCTCACTTACTCCTTTTTCTCCACCAAAATGAGTATATATATACGTATGTAATGTGTGTGTGTATGTATATGTGTGTGTATATATATATATATATATATATTTGTGTGTGTGTATGTATATATATATATATAGGAAAACACAGGGAAATCTTTTCTGTGTAATGGATTTATTCACTGACTTTTATGAATACTGCATTGGGGGCCCTCAACTCACAAGTAGGAAGGGATTATCCCCCACAGTTAGACATTTCCTCTAGCTCAATGCAGGGTCATCTACTAGAGACCTCAGCCTTGGAATCACACATTCGTTGCCATTTTTGTTATTATCTGCGTTTCTTGGTTCGTACTTGTTCAGGGAGTAAATCGATTAAGTTTTATTCTAATTTCAATGGCACATTGACAGATAAATACAGATGGCTAAGGACAAGGTAAAATTCATTTCTTTTAATGTCAATGGGCTATTAAATCCAATCAAACGTAAGAGAATTTTATGCAATTTGGAACAATTTGATTCATACTGGGAAAAATGGTTTAACTAAATAATGCCTCATAGGCTTGACTTTATTCTCACAAATCAATGAATCTGTTGTAAAAACAAAAGATCACTCCCTACTTGTACATAGTTCTTCCCTTTTGCTTGTTTTTTCTCTCCACTCTTTTCTATAAGTGTGTACCTCAGATAAATACTTTGTGGAGATTTGTGATATATATGATTATATGATATATAGGTACAATGTCTGAAACACATCTTATGGAAATGTTTGTTTGATGAAGAACTTCAATAAAAAAATAAATTACAGAAAAAAAAGAAAACTGTTGTAGCTTTCCGCCAGTTGCAGTAATCGGTGACAGTGAAGGTAGACTCAGAATGGAACCCATGTCCTCCACACAGGAAATGCCTGCATGTGAAGCAGTACCTTTCATGATCGAATATTCCAGCCAAGAGTACAGGTCAAACCAGCCACAAATAAAACTCCTTTGCTGATTGCCAAACTGTTGCGAAGGGTACTTTTTCTATTGCTGGCTAACATCGCTAACAGTATTCCCACTAGCATTAAGAGCAGCTTCATCCATGTTCTCTTCCGAATCCCGCACTTGTTCCTGTTCCTCTACTTCGCTCCCACACTCCTTCAATGAACTGCTGTTGTCCTCATCCCCACTTATTTCTTTCTGCATGTCACTTTCAATTAAGACAGGCTCAGGCTGAGACACCACTGATTCCTCTGGATGAGGTCGTTTTCTCACTAAAAATCGATCCATTTTTCACGCCGGTCAAAATAATGCATGTGTCAGGCCCACAGTAGCTTGTAAAAGCACAACGTGTGTGTGTGGCATCCGTTAGTCTCACGAGACCATGGATCTGTGCCTGGATCCTGCACAATGTATGTATACTATCAATCTCTTGCGTGAGTGAGAGTGAGTGACATCACCACCTTAAGTGATCTTAGATCAGCTTAACTGATCTGAGTGAAGACAGCAACGGCAAGACATTGACAACGAATAAATTAGCAGAAGTGTAGAGTGGATCTGACCTTAGACCAGCACAGAGTTTATAACTTTATTGCTGCGTGGGTGCTATAATAATTGGAGGCGCTGTTTCACTAGATCAACTGAAGAAACAAGCTGTATTCAAAACTATACAGAGAAAGCAGCTGCAATTTGTATGTCAAATTTCAGTTAATTTCTTGGTGGTGCTATGGTGGTGCTAGCAAGCACCTCCTCAGCTCCGACACTGCACCAGAGGGAGGCAATGGGTGAGCAAGGAGATAAGGTGAGAGAGAGAAAAGGGGATGGAGAATAGTGAAGGGGGGGGGGGGCATTGCCAGAAATTCTAAAAAATCAATGTTCAGGCCATCAGATTGAAGGCTACCCAGACAGAATATGAAGTGTTGCTCTTGCAACCTGAGTGTGGCATCATCATGACAGCGGATAGTGGAGGAGGCCATGGATAGACAAACCGGATAGGAAAAGGAAGTGGAATTAAAATAGGTAGCCACTGGGAGATCCTGCTTTCTCTGACGGATGGAGCGTAGGTGCTCGGCAAAGTAGTCTCCCAATCTACATTGGGTCTTGAGAAGGAGAGGATTCGCGGGCTTTTCGGTTTTCTAAACGGCCAGCCAATTGGGAGCAGAGGAGCTGAAGACAGTCGGTCAGCTAGTGCACTGTAAAAGAAATTTCGTCTAGTGAAGCAGCCATCATCGGAGTGGACTGAGTCAGAGTGGGACGGCTTTGGCTCAACAGGCGTGAACAGGCAGAGGCGAGGGTAGGTTCCGGTAAGTTGTTGTTGTTTCTCTCATTCGATTTCTTCTTTAACTAGTAAGTTTAGAGAGAATACCAGGCAGGATGTTGGAATGCTCCTCTTGTGGGATGTGGGAAGTCAGGGAGACCAGAGGTCTCCCTGACGACACCTGCAAGAAGCGCATCCAGCTGCAGCTCCTAACAAACCGTGTTAGGGAACTGGAGCAGGAGCTGGATGACCTCCGGATCATTCGGGAGAATGAGGAGTTTATAGATAGTAGTTTCAGGGAGGTTGCTATGCCAAAGGAGCAGGGAACAGGTAATTAGATTACCATCAGGCAAGGGAAGGGGAAAGGGCAGGCAGAGCAGGGTTCCCCTGTGACCATTCCCCTCAACAAGTATACCGATTTGGATACTGTTGGGGGGGGGGGGGGCGGGATGACTTACCTAGTCCTACCAAAATGTAGCACCTCACATTTTTCAGCATTAAACTCCATCTGCCATCTTTCAGCCCACTCTTCTAACTGGCCTAAATCTCTCTGCAAGCTTTGAAAACCTACTTCATTATCCACAACACCACCTATCTTAGTACCATCTGCATACTTACTAATCCAATTTACCACCCCATCATCCAGATCATTAATGTATATGACAAACAACATTGGACCCAGTACAGATCCCTGAGGCACACCACTAGTCACTGGCCTCCACCCTGACAAACAATTATCCAGCACTACTCTCTGACATCTCTCATCCAGCCACTGTTGAATCAATTTTACTACTTCAATATTAATACCTAATGATTGAACCTTCCTAACTAACCTTCCATGTGGTACCTTGTCAAAGCCTTACTGAAATCCATATAGACAACATCCACTGCTTTACCCTCATCAACTTTCCTAGTAAGCTCTTCAAAAAATTCAATAAGATTTGTCAAACATGACCTTCCACGCACAAATCCATGTTGACTGTTCCTAATCAGACCCTGTCTATCCAGATAATTATATATACCATCTCTAAGAATACTTTCCATTAATTTACCCACCACTGACGTCAAACTGACAGGCCTATAATTGCTAGGTTTACTCTTAGAACCCTTTTTAAACAATGGAACCACATGAGCAATACGCCAATCCTTCGGCACCATCCCCGTTTCTAATGACATTTGAAATATTTCTCTCAGAGCCCCTGCTATTTCTACACTAACTTCCCTCAAGGTCCTAGGGAATATCCTGTCAGGATCCAGAGATTTATCCACTTTTATATTCCTTAAAAGCGCCACTACTTCCTCTTCTTTAATCATCATAGTTTCCATAACTACCCTACTTGTTCCTCTTACCTTACACAATTCAATATCCTTCTCCTTAGTGAATACCGATGAAAAGAAATTGTTCAAAATCTCCCCCATCTCTTCCGGCTCCACACATAGCTGTCCACTCTGATTCTCTAAGGGACCAATTTTATCCCCCACTATCCTTTTGCTATTAATATAACTGTAGAAGCCCTTTGGATTTATTTTCACCTTACTTGCCAAAGCAACCTCATATCTTCTTTTAGCTTTTCTAATTTCTTTCTTAAGATTCTTTTTACATTACTTATATTCCTCGAACACCTCATTTACCCCATGCTGCCTATATTTATTGTAGATCTCTCTCTTTTTCCAAACCAAGTTTCCAAATATCCCTTGAAAACCATGGCTCTCTCAAACTTTTAACCTTTCCTTTCAACCTAACAGGAAGATAAAGATTCTGTACCCTCAAAATTTCACCTTTAAATGACCTCCATTTCTCTATTACATCCTTCCTATAAAACAAATTGTCCCAATCCACTTCTTCTAAATCCTTTTGCATCTCCTCAAAGTTAGCCTTTCTCCAATCAAAAATCTCAACCCTTGGCCAAGTCCTATCCTTCTCCAGAATTATATTGAAACTAATGGCATTGTGATCACTGGACCCGAAGTGCTCCCCAACACATACCTCTGTCACCTGACCTATTTCATTCCCCAACAGGAGATCCAACACTTTCCCCTTCTCTAGTTCGTACCTCTAAGTATTGCTGCAAAAAACTATCCTGGACACATTTTACAAACTCCAAGTCATCCAGCCCTTTTACAGAATGGGCTTCCCAGACTATGTGTGGAAAATTAAAATCTCCCACAATCACAACCTTGTGCTTACTACAAATATCTGCTATCTCCTTACAAATTTGCTCCTCCAATTCTCGCTCACCATTAGGTGGTCTTTAATACACCCCGATAAGTGTTACTACACCTTTCCCATTCCTCAATTCCACCCAAATAGTCTCCCTAGATGAGCCCTCTAATCTATCCTGCCAAAGCACCGCTGTAATATTTTCTCTGACAAGCAATGCAACACCTCCCCCTCTTGCCCCTCCGATTCTATCACACCTGAAGCAACAAAATCCAGGAATATATAGTTGCCAATCACACTCCTCCTACAACCATGTTTCACTAATAGCTACAACATCATATTTCCAGGTATCAATCCATGCTCTAAGCTCATCCACCTTTCTTACAATGCTGCTAGCATTAAAATAAATGCATTTAAGAAATTCTCCACCTCTTACTCTCTGTTTACCCCTAATGGTGCAAACAACTTTACTATCTTCCTTCTCCCCTATATCTATGGTCATGGAACCTATACAGATTAAAGAGCAGGAGGTGCTTGCTGTCTTGAGGGAAATCAGAGTAGATAAATCCCCAGGACCTGACAGAGTATTCCCTCGGAACTTGAATGAGACTGGTGTTGAAATTGCAGGGGCCTTGGCAGATATATTTAAAATGTCAGCATCCACAGGTGAGGTGCTGGAGGATTGGAGGATAGCTCATATTGTTCAAAAAAGGCTCTAAAAGTAATCCGGGAAATTATAGGCCAGTAAGTTTGAAGTCAGTAGTAGGTAAATTATTGGAAGGAGTACTAAGAGATAGGATCTACAAGTATTCAGATAGACAGGGACTTTATTAGGGAGAGTCAACATGGCTTTGTGCGTGGTAGGTCATGTTTAACCAATCTATTAGTTTTTCGAGGAGGTTACCAGGAAAGTGGATAAAGGGAAGGCAGTGGATGTTGTCTACATGGACTTCAGTAAGGCCTTTGACAAGGTCCCACATGGGAGGTTAGTTGGGAAGATTCAGTCGCTAGGTGTACATGGTGAGGTAGTAAATTGGATTAGACATTGGCTCAATGGGAGAAGTCAGAGAGTGGTAGTGGAGGATTGCTTCTCTGAGTGGAGGCCTGTGACTAATAGTGTACCACAGGGATCAGTGCTGGGTCCATTGTTATTTGTCATCTATATCAATGATCTGGTAAATTGGATCAGCAAATTTGCTAATGATACAAAGATTGGAGGTGTAGTGGAGAGTGAGGAAGGTTTTCAAAGCTTGCAGAGGGATTTGGACCAGCTGGAAAAATGGGCTGACAAATGGCAGATGGAGTTTAATGCAGACAAGTGTGAGGTATCGCACTTTGAAAGGACAAACCAAGGTAGAACATACAAGGTAAATGGTAGGACACTGAGGAGTGCAGTAGAACAGAGGGATCTGGGAATACAGATACATAATTCCCCCCCAAAAGCGGCGTCACAGGTAGATAGGGTCGTAAAGAAAACTTCTGGCACATTGGCCTTTATAAATCAAAATACTGAGTATAAGAGTTGGAATGTTATGGTGAGGTTGTATTGCTGAGGCCAAATTTGGAATACTGTGTGCAGTTTTGGTCACCTAATTACGGGAAGGATATTAATATGGTTGAAAGAGTGCAGAGAAGGTTTACAAGGATGTTGCCGGGACTTGAGAAACTGAGTTACACAGAAAGGTTGAATAGGTTAGGACTTTATTGCCTGGAGCATAGAAGAATAAGGGGAGATTTGATAGAAGTGTATAAAATTATGATGGGTATAGATAGAGTGAATGCAAGCAGGCTTTTTTCACTGAGGCTAGGGGAGAAAAAAAAACAGAGGACATGGGTTAAGGGTGAAAAGGGAAAAGTTTAAAGGGAACATTAGGAGGAGCTTCTTCACATAGAGAGTAGTGGGAGTGTGGAATGAGCTGCCAGTTGAAGTGGTGAATGCAGGCTCACTTTTAACATTTAAGAAAAACTTAGACAGGTACATGGATGAGAGGGGTATGGAGGGATATGGTCTAGGTGCAGGTCAGTGGGATTAGGCAGAAAAATAGTTCAGCACTGCCAAGAAGGGCCAAAAGGCCTGTTTCTGTGCTGTAATGTTCTATGCTCTATGGGTTTCATCGATGTACAGGAGGCCACACCGGGAGCACCGGATACAGTATATGACCCCAACAGACTCACAGGTGAAGTGTCACCTCATTTGGAAGGACTGTTTGGGGACCTGAATGGTAGTGAGCGAGGATGTATAGGGGAAGGAATAGCATTTGTTCTGCTTGCAAGGTTAAGTACCAGAAGGGAGATCAGTGGGGAGGGATGAATGAACAAGGGAGTCACATAGGGAGCGATCTCTGCAGAAAGCAGAAGGTGGGGGGGTGGGGGGGGGGGAAATGTGTTTGGTGGTGGGATCCCACTGGAGATGGCGGAGGTTTTGGAGAAATTCATGCTGGACGTGGAGACTGGTGGGGTGGTCGGTGAGGACAAGAGGAACCCCTATCGCTGGTAGGGTGGCAGGAGAATGGGGTGACAGCACATATGCGTGAAATGGAAGAGATGCAGTTGAGGGCAACATTGATAGTGGAAGAAGGGAAGCCCCTTTCTTTGAAGAAGGAGGACATCTCCTTCAGTCTGGAAGCTTTGCTCAGTTACCTTCAGAAACCAGCAAAATGATGGAAGGTGTCAGTGATAATGTTATCAAGTATTAAATTTACATGAATAATCAGATCATAGTACTCAGTCTGAATTTCACAAGAACCATTTTGCTCCAGCCATCATTACTATCTAGGTCTAAGCATTGATAAACAAACTGATTTTCAGAGGTGATGTTGAGTAAATGTCACTGGCATCAAGAAAGAATTTTACCAAGACACCCTGGTAAAATTTGAATCACTGGAAATCAAGGGATTAACTGTAAAATCGTTGGGACAATATTAAGCACAAATCAAGATTTTTGTGGTTGTTGAAGCTTTTCATTCTAGAATGAAGAGATGTCCTCCTTTTTCAAAGCAAGAGGCTTCCCTTCCTCCACATTCAACACTGCCCTCAACTGCATCTCTTTTATTTCACACAAGCCTGCTCTTACACTATCCTCTCACCACCCTACCACAGACAGGATTCCTCTTGTCCTCACCTACCACCCCACCAGTGACACTGACACTAAACACAGGAACACAAAGAGACAGTTCCAAGCTCAACAATACATAGTTCCTTCTGTTGGCGTGGCAAGGCTCCGGTCTCACTCCGGTGGCCGAACTTGATGGCGATACAGGCGAGGTTGCCGGCAAGGCTTCAGGCGTGGGTAACCGGCAGGGCTTCAGGTGAGGCTTCAGAGGGAAGGAAGGGAACAGTCCAGCCTCACGGTAACAGCAAAGACGCCCTGACTTACCCAACGGAGGCAAGGACAGGAAAGGACAGATCCCACCATAGGGTAATGGCAAGAACGGCCTGATTTACCCCACAGAGGCGAGGATGGGATACCGACAAGATGAAACCAGCCACCACACTTGAACCCAGGGCCACTTATATTCCAGCCCCAATATGAGAATCAGGTGCCTGTGATTAAACCCAACTGAAACAACGGACAGCCAGAAGACCCGGAGTCCGGAGTCCACAGACCAGACTGTGAACCGGAACGCGGACATTATGGACCGGACTGTGACAATTACTGGAGGAACACTAGCATTCGAATGTAGTAATACTAGTAGTACTAATACTAATTACAGTAGTAGTAGTAGTGTGATCACATGAAGTGAGTAAGATGTTATCCTAGGGGGTTATCTATTGGTGGGTCCTCAGGTGGCTATAGAGGCTGATCTGGGATCCACATATTCTGGTGCGCTATGGTCATGAGTAGGTGATAGTTGTGGTTAGTAGTTCAGAAGTAGAACAGTAAAGCAACAGACCCTTGGCCCATAATACCTGTGCTAATCACAATACCTTTTAAACTGTACATCTGGCTGCACACAGTCTATATCTCTCAGTTCCCTGTCTGAACATGTGTGAGTCTCAATGGCACTTAAACATTACTGTTATATTTGCCTCCACCACCTCCCAGGCAGTGTGATCCAGGCCACTATTACGCTTAGTGTGAAAAACTTGCCATATAAATCTTTAAACTTCACACTTCTCTCACCTTAAAACTATGTTCTCTAGTAGTTGTCATTTCCATCCCAGGAAAAAGATTTCTCCTATATATCTACCCTATATATTCTTCTCAATTTTATATACTTTAAATTGGTTTCTCCCCACCCTCCAACACTCCAGAGAAAATAACCCGTTTGTCCAACTTCTCCTTACAGTTGATCCTCTCTAATTGAGGAAATAAGTTGGAGAACCTCTTCTGCCCACTCCAAAGCCTCCATATACTTCCTGAAATGCTGTGACCAGAACTGTGTACAATCCTTCAAATATAGCCTGGCACAATTTTTATATAACTGCAACATGCCTTCCCATCTTTTATACTCAGCACTTAGATGTATGAAGACAAGTACAGTATGCTATATGCCTTCTTTACCACTCTATCTTCTTGCGTTGCCATTTTCAGGAAGCTATAGACTTAAATCCCAAGATCTCTCTTTACATTAATGTTCACAAGGTTCATGCCATTTACTGAATATGCTCCTCTCACATTTGACATCCCAAAGTACAACATTTCACACTTGTCCATATTAAACTCCATGTGCCATTTCTCAGCCCACATTTCTAATTGGTCTATATCCTGTTGAATCATTTGTCAACCTTCCCCACTATCCACAGCTACACTAATTTTTGTATTGGCTGCAAACTTAAATTTTTATCCAAATGATTTAAACATATCCAGCGGGCAGCGGAGTGAGAGGGTAGAAGAGTGATAGGGCTTTGGCTCAACAGGCTTAGGCGGTAACGGGACAAGGTGAGGTAGGCTTACCTGTGTTAATTGCGGAAAGGAAGGATATGTGTAAGGCCGGTGTTCTGTGCTCGGTGTCGGATGTGGGAAGTCCTGAAGTCTCCCAGCCTCCCAGACGGCCATATCTGCACCCAGTGTCGAGCTGCAGGTCCTAAGGGACCGCGTTAGGGAACTGGAGTTGCAGCTCGATGAGCTTCATCTGGTCAGGAGAGCACGGAGGTGATAGAAAGGAGTTATAGGCAGGTGGTCACACCAGGGCCATGGGAGATGGACAAGTGGGTAACAGTCAGGAGAGGGAAGGGGAAGAGTCAGGTGCTAGAGAGTACTCCTGTGGCTGTCCCCCTGAACAATAAGTACACCCTTTTGAGTACTGTTGGGGGGGACAGCCTACCTGGGGGAAGCAACAGTGGCTGTGCCTCTGGCACAGAGTCCGGCCCTGTGGCTCAGAAGGGTAGGGAAAGGAAGAGAAAGGCAGTAGTGATAGGGGACTCTATAGTTATGGGGTCAGACAGGTGATTCTGTGGACACAGGAAAGAAACTCGGGTGGTAGTTTGCCTCCCAGGTGCCAGGGTCCGAGATGTTTCAGATTGCGTCCATGATATCCTGCAGTGGGAGGGAGAACAGCCAGGTGTCATGGTACATATTGGTACCAATGACATAGGTAGGAAAAGGGAAGAGGTCCTGAAAACAGACTACAGGGAGTTAGGAAGGAAGTTGAGAAGCAGGACCACAGAGGTAGTAATGTTGGGATTACTGCTTGTGCCACATGACAGTAAGTATAGGAATAGAATGTGGTGGAAGATAAACGTGTGGCTGAGGGATTGGAGCAGGGGCAGGGATTCAGATTTCTGGATTGTCGGGACCTCTTTTGGGGCAGGCGTGACCTGTACAAAAAGGACGGGTTGCACTTGAATCGCAGGGGGACCAATATCCTGGCAGGGAGGTTTACTAAGGCTACTGGGGAGAGTTTAAACTAGAATTGTTGGGGGTGGGAACCGAACTGAAGAGACTGGGGAAGAGGTGGTTGGCTCACAAATAGAGAAAGCTTGGAGACAGTGTGTGAGGGAGGATAGGCAGGTGATAGAGGAAAGATGCGCTCAGATCGACGGTTTGAGATATGTGTACTTTAACGCAAGGAGTATTGTGAACAAAGCAGATGAGCTTAGAGTGTGGATCAGTACTTGGAGCTATGATGAGGTGGCCATTACAGAGATCTGTCTAGCTCAGGGACAGGAATGGTTACTTCAAGTGCTGGGTTTTAGATGTTTCAGAAAGGACAGGGAGGGAGGCAAAAAAGGTGGGGGCGTGGCACTGTTGATCAGAGATAGTGTCACGGCTGCAGAAAAGGTGGACGTCATGGAGGGATTGTCTACGGAGTCTCTGTGGGTGGATGTTAGGAACAGGAAGGAGTCAATAACTCTACTGGGTGTTTTTTATAGGCCACACAATAGTAACAGGGATATCGAGGAGCAGATAGGGAAACAGATCCTGGAAAGGTGTAATAATAAGAGTTGTCGTGATGGGAGGATTTAGTTTCCCAAATGTCGATTGGCATCTCCCTAGGGCAAGGGGTTTAGATGGGGTGGAGTTTGTTAGGTGTGTTCAGGAAGGTTTCTTGACACAATATGTAGATAAGCCTACAAGAGGAGAGACTGTACTTAATTTGGTATTGGAAAATGAACCTGGTCAGGTGTCAGATCTCTCAGTGGGAGAGCATTTTGGAGATGGTGATCATAATTCTATTCCTTTACAACAGCATTGGAGAGAGATAGGAACAGATAAGTTAGAAAAGTGTTTAATTGGAGTAAGGGGAATTATGAGGCTATCAGGCAGGAACTTGGAAGCTTAACTTGGGAACAGATGTTCTCAGGGACAGGTACGGAAGAAATGTGGCAAGTGTTCAGGGGATATATGTGTGGAGTTATATAACCATATAACAATTACAGCACAGAAACAGGCCATCTCTGCCCTTCTAGTCCGTGCCGAACGCTTACTCTCACCTAGTCCCACTGACCCGCACTCAGCCAATAACCCTCCATTCCTTTCCTGTCCATATACCTATCCAATTTTACTTTAAATAACAATACTGAACCTGCCTCTACCACTTCTACTGGAAGCTCATTCCAAGCAGCTCATTCTAAGTAAAGAAATTCCCCCTCGTGTTAAACTTTAAACTTTTGCCCCCTAACTCTCAACTCATGTCCTCTTGTTTGAATCTCCCCTACTCTCAATGGAAAAAGCCTATCCACATCAACTCTACCTATCTCCCTTATAATTTTAAATACCTCTATCAAGTACCCCCTCAACCTTCTACGCTCCAAAGAATAAAGACCTAACTTGTTCAACCTTTCTCTGTGATTTAGGTGCTGAAACCCAGGTAACATTCTAGTAAATCTTCTCTGTACTCTCTCTATTTTGTTGACATCTTTCCTATAATTCGGTGACCAGAACTGTACACAATACCCTCCAAATTCGGCCTTACCAATGCCTTGTACAATTTTACCATTACATCCCAACTCCTATACTCAGTGCTCTGATTTATAAAGGCCAACATACCAAAAGTTTTCTTCACCACCCTATCCACATGAGATTCCACCTTCAGGGAACTATGCACCATTATTCCTAGATCACTCTGTTCTACTGCATTCTTCAATGCCCTACCATTTACCATGTATGTCCTATTTGGATTATTCCTACCAAAATGTAGCAACTCACACTTATCAGCATTAAACTCCATCTGCCATCGTTCAGCCCACTAACTGGCCTAAATCTCTCTGCAAGCTTTGAAAACCTACTTCATTATCCACAACGCCACCTACCTTAGTATCATCTGCATACTTACTAATCCAATTTACCACCCCATCATCCAGATCATTAATGTATATGACAAACAACATTGGACCCAGTACAGATCCCTGAGGCACACCACTAGTCACCGGCCTCCAACCTGACAAACAGTTATCCAGCACTACTCTCTGGCATCTCCCATCCAGCCACTGTTGAATCCATTTTACTACTTCATTTTACTAGTTCTGGATAGGTACATTCCAATGACATAGGGAAGTTATGGTAGGGTACATCAACTGTGGTGTACAAAGGCTGTAGAAAATCTAGTCAAGAAGAAAAGCTTATGAAAGGTTTAGAGAGCTAGGTAATGTTAGAGATCTAGAAGGTTATAAGGCTAACAGGAAGGAGCTTAAGAAGGAAATGAGGAGAGCCAGAAGGGGGCATGAGAATGCCTTGGCGGGCAGGTTTAAGGAAAACCCCAAGGCATTCTACAAGTATGTGAAGAGCAAGAGGATAAGACTTGAACGAATAGGACCTATCAAGTGTGACAGTGGGAAAGTGTGTATGGAAAAAGCAGAGGTACCAAATGAATACTTTATTTCAGTATTCACTATGGAAAAGGATCTTGGTGATTGTAGTGATGACTTGCAGCGGACTGAAAAGCATGACCATGTAGATATTAAGAAAGAGAACGTGCTGGAGCTTTTGGAAAGTATCAAGTTGGGATAAGTCACTGGGACTGGATGAGATGTACCCCAGGCTATTGTGGGAGGCGAGGGAGGAGATTGCTGAGCCTCTGGTGATGATCTTTGCATCATCAATGGGGACAGGACAGGTTCCGGAGGATTGGAGGGTTGCAGATGTTGTTCCCTTATTCAAGAAAGTGAGTAGGGATAGCCCAGGAAATTATAGACCAGTGAGTCTTACTTCAGTGATTGGTAAGTTGATGGAGAAGCTCCTGAGAGGCAGGATTTATGAACATTTGGAGAGGTATAATATGATTAGGAATAGTCAGCATGGCTTTGTCAAGGGCAGGTCACGCCTTACGAGCCTGATTGAATTTTTTGAGGATATGACTAAACACATTGATGAAAGAAGGGCAGTAGATGTAGTGTATATGGATTTCAGCAAGGCATTTGATAAGGTACCCCATGCAAGGATTATTGAGAAAGTAAGGAGGCATGGGATCCAAGGGGACATTGCATTGTGGATCCAGAATTGGCTTGCCCACAGAAGGCAAAGAGTAGTTGTAGATGGGTCATATTCTGCATGGAGGTCAGTGACCAGTGGTGTGCCTCAGGGATCTGTTCTGGAACCCCTACTCTTCATGATTTTAATAAATGACCTGGACGAGGAAGTGGAGAGATGGGTTAGTAAATCTGCTGATGTCACAAAGGTTTGGAGTGTTTTGGATAGCGTGGAGAGCTGTCAGAGGTTACAGCGGGACATTGATAGGATGCAAAACTGGGCTGAGAAGTGGTAGTGTTGCAGCTATATAGGACCCTGGTCAGACCCCACTTGGAGTACTGTGCTCAGTTCTGGTCACCTCACTACAGGAAGAATTTGAAAGCTATAGAAAGGGTGCAGAGGAGATTTACAAGGATGTTGCCTGGATTGGGGAGCATGCCTTATGAAAACAGGTTGATTGAAAGCAGCCTTTTCTCCTTGGAGCGATGGAGGACGAGAGGTGACCTGATAGAGGTGTATAAGATGATGAAAGGCATTGATAGTATGGATAGTCAGAGGCTTTTTCCCAGGGCTGAAATAGCTGCCACAAGAGGGAACATGTTTATGGTGCTTGGGAGTAGGTACAGAGGAGAAGTCAGGGGTACGTTTATTACACAGAGAGTGGTGAGCGCATGGAATGGGCTGCCAACAACAGTGGTGGAGGCAGATATGATATGCTCTTTTAAGACACTTTTGGATAGCTACATGGAGCTTAGAAAAATAGAGGGCTATGGGTAAGCCTAGTAATTTCTAAGGTAGGGACATTTTCGGCAGGACTTTGCGGGCTGAAGGGCCTGTATTGTGCTGTAGGTTTTCTATGTTTCTATATCACAAACAACATAGCTTCTCCCAAGACTGATCTTTGTGGTATACCTCTGATCACAAACTTCAAGTCAGAATAACACACTCCACCACTACCCTGTCTTCCATGGCCAAGCCAATTTTCAAATCTGATCTGTTAAGTCCCCATAGATTCACATGCTTAATCTTCTGGATCAGCTTCCCATTAGGAACTGTGTTGAAAGCTTTACTATGGTCCATGTACACAATTTCCATTGTCCTGTCCACATTAATCATCTTCAAAAAGCTTAATCCAGTTTGTAAGGTATGATCTACCTTACACTAAGTTATGCTGACTATTCTATTGAGTCCATGCTTTTCATCTGAATGTCGATCCTAACTTAAAAAAAAATCTAATACTGATGTAAAACTCTTCTGCCTAAAATCTCCTGGTCTGTCTCTAGTGCCCTTACAAAAAGGGAACAATATTGGTAAAGTCTTCAACAAACTAGCTGACTCAGTATTCCTTTGTATTCTTATAAGTGTGGTTAATTTGAATCCAGAGTCTATAAATAGGTTGGAAAATAAAGGAAGAGAAGTATATAATTTAGGCATTTCGACTTTTTACTCTTTTCCATCGGTGCTGCCTGACCTGCTGAGTTCCTCCAACATTTTGTGTGTGTTGCAACTATTTTCACACTATTATTTCTATTAACATGTCTTTCAGAAAAACATCTACACCCACTGACACAACCTTTTTTTCATTTTTAGGGTATTTCTGGCTAAATTTAAATCTACGTCAAGGAACAGGGATAGGATATTCAAATTTACAAGGAGCATTTCAAGTCAGAATGATCAATGATTTCAGCTGATTTGTAACCTAAACTCTATTATTTCATAGATTTTGATATTCCTGATAAAATGAAATTTTCAAATGAAAGTCAACAGTTTAAGCAGCGTCAACTATCAGTTATATAGGCATATTGTTTTCTGTCACATTCTGCATGCTGAAGTTATTTTCAACTTCACCCCTGAAAGGCCAGATTCTTATTTATAGATAACTTCTGCTCATTCTCGATTTGATAATCAGTGGAAATAAGGTTTTCTCATAGTGCTCCATTAATTCTATTTGATAAAATGAAAAGTTTAATTAAAACAAATCTAATCCTTCAAACTGCACAAAATACAACCCATTTTTGTGAACTTTCTTTATAATAACACCTTTGCATTCTCTCCAAAACCAACATATCTTTCCAAAGAACGATCCCAGAAATGCACCAACAGGTTTGCTCTAACCAGGACTTCACTTAGGTGCAGCATCACTTCTAACTTTCTTACTCTATTATTGACTATTTCACTGTATCAATTTTACTGCATTAGGCTTTTACTCATCTTATACTCCAACCCATTGTGAATGAATTTAAATACATAAATGGAGTTATTAACCACCTTTCAGTTAAACAATCTGTGCCTACATGAGAGGAGCTTCAAAAAATTTCATTCTCAATGATTCAACAGAATGCAAAAGGGGAAGATCATTTGAAAACTAGTTGAAGTTTTTCATTTTCATTTTATAATCCTGCTTGAGCTCTCAGATCTTCTTCTACTGGTCTCTTCAATTTAAAAAATCTCCATAAAAAAAAAATCGGCAGGTCAATATCTTTTTAACTACATTCCTAAATTGTGTAACTTAATACCTAAAATTATAAAGAATGCAGAGTCAGTTGACACTTTTAAATGCCAGCTCAAAACTTAATTTTTAACTTTGCTTTTAACTCAAAACCATTGCCTTTTATTTATATGTTTGCACTATATTCCATTGTAAAGCACTTTAAATTATATTGTTTGTATGAGAAGTGCTCTATAGATATGTTATTATTTTTCATAAATTGCTTCCATTGGTTATTTTTAATTTATTAATTTATGGGCTGTGGCTGTTGCAGGCAAAACAGTATCTATGTTGCAGGCAAAACAGTATCTACTGCTGATGAACAACAGTCTTACTTTCTGTTAGGCACTATATCAGACATTAGCTTTCTTGTTTCTCACTGACTTCATGAGAGAATACTGGATCTCATTTTAAGGACTATCACTCTCAGCTCACCTCTGGTAAAGTCTTCAACAAACTGGCTGGCTCAGTATTCCTTGTATTTTTATGTGTAGTTAATTTGAATCCAGAGTTAATAAATATTTTGGAAAATAAAGGAAGAGAAGTATATAATTTAGCTCTATGTGTCATTGACCATGATGTAGCTATTTTCTTCATACTTGGACCAAGGATGTAATGAGGTTCACAACTGAGCAGTCCTGGTTGCGAAAACACTGTTTGTGGATAAGTCTGGAAAACTAATTATGCATAACAACATCTCAAAATAATTTGATCATAATATAGCTGGAAGCAAAAATTCTCAAGCTTTAGATTATGTTAGTGAGAACACAGAAATTAGAAATTAAGATATAATATTGAAATTGTCAGTGAAGTTATCAAAAGAGCAGAATAAATAACTAAAGAAATGCAACTTTGTTAACGTACAAAGTTGTTAACAAAGTTGCATATATGGAAAGTAGTGTACCCTACAATATAACTACAGTAATTAGAAGATAGAAAATTGAAAATAAATGAGCTTGAGTATACACACTAAAATGTACACACATTTTATAAATACCTTGTTGATCACAATAAGAAACAGGACTTATTAAGTGTTCAGAAACATCCTCTGGATCTAAGGTATGTTTAAAAAGAAATGTATTAGATAATGTGAAAGAAAAGCCCACATAAATTACTCTAAATTTTGGTCGGTTTCCATTTTATAAGAACATCAACAATATATATTTGCATTAATAATCAATACTTAAAATACTGGAGTAGAATTTTCAAACCTCTCCTTTGAAAATCTTTCATGAAGATAAACAATATGTATATATAATATATATTATTATATAGTTTTTAATTATGTATTGCACTGTATTGCTGCTGCCAAAGCAAAAATTTCACAGCTTATGCCAGTGATAGTAAAAACAAGAGAAAATCTGCAGATGCTGAAAATCCAAGCAATGCACACAAAATACTGGAGGAACTCAGCAGACCAAGCAGGATCTATGGAAAAGAGTATAGTCGACCTTTCGGGCTGAGACGCTTCATCAAGATTGAAGAGAAAAAGATAAGGAGTCAGAGTTAAAAGGTGAGGGGAGGGAAGGAAAAAGCACAAGGTGATAGGTGAAACTGGGAGGGGGAGGGGTGAAGTAAAGAGCTGAGAAGTTGATTGGTGAAAGAAATACAGGTCGCATTGCTCTCAGGATGAGGTCTTTCATTCTAGGACAAAGGAGATGTCTTCCTTTTTTAAAGAAAGGGGCTTCCCTTCATCCACTATCAACTCTGCCCTCCATCACGTCTCCCGTATTTCACGCACCTCTGCCCTCACCCCATCCCTCCACCAGCCCACCAGGGATAGAGTCCCTCTGGTCCTCACCTATCACCCTACCAACCCTCAGATCCAACGTATAATCCTCCGTAACTTCTGCCACATCTTCCCCTCCCCCCCCCACTCTCGGCTTTCCGCAGGGATCGCTCCCTACGCGACTCCCTTGTCCTTTCATCCCCCCATCCCTCCCAACCGACCTCCCTCCAGGCACTTATCCCTGCAAACAGAAGAAGTGCTACACCTGCCCCCACACTTCTTCCCACACCACCATCCTAGGCCCCAGACAGTCCTTTCAGGTGAGGCACTGATGCACCATCAATAACTCTCGAAGACGTGAGGCAAGATATAGGCTTTTATTGGCTGGAAGAAAGAACAAGCAGCAAGTGACCACCACACATCCTGGAGACTGAGGAAGGGGCTGTGCCTCCAATTGCCTTTATACCGGGGTCTGTGGGAGGAACCACAGGAGCAGTCAGCGGGGGGGCGTGTCCAGACAGGTATATGTAGTTCACAGGCACCACTTCACCTGCGAGTCAACTGGGGTGATATACTGTATCCGGTGCTCCCGATGTGGCCATTTATACATTGGGGAGACCCGCCGCAGACTGGGAGACTGTTTCGCCGAACACCGGCGCTCAATCCTCCAGCAGTGGCGGGATCTCCCTGTGGCCACACACTTCAATTCCACAGGCCACTCCCACTCTGATATGTCTGTCAAGATGAGGCCACATGTAGGTCAATGGAGCAATACCTATCTCCCGCCTAGGTAGCCTCCTACCTGCCGGCATGAACATTCAACTCACAGACTTCCGTTGATACCCCTGGCCCCCCTTACCCCATCCCTATCTATAATTTTAGTCTGGCTCTCTTTCTCTTTTGTCCCCCTCACTATAATCTCCCCCCAGCCCTACCTTTCTTTCGCTTTTATTTCCCATAATTCTCCACCTTCCCCCTAGCCCATTTCCCTCCAGCCTATCACTTCCCAGCTCTCTACTTCATCCCTGCCCCCCACTTCTTATCCCCCCTTGACCATCCCATGTTACTTCACTCCTGATGAAGGGTTTCGGCCCGAAACGTCGTCACTACCTCCTCCCATAGATGCTGTCTGGCCTGCTGAGTTCTGCCAGCATTTTGTGTTTTCATTTATTTCCAGCATCTGCAGATTCACTCATGTTGTTAAAGAAGGGGGAGTCTGATAGGAGAGGACAGAAGGCCATGGAGGAAAAGGGAGAGGAGCATCAGACAGAGTTAATAGGCAGGTAACGAGATAAGGTGTGAGAGGGAAATAGGAATGGGGAATGGTGAAGTGGGGGGCATTAGCGAAAGTTCGAGAAACCGATGTTCAAGCCATAAGGTTGGAAGCTAGCCAGACGGAATTCAAGATGTTGCTCCTCCAACATAAGTGTGACCTCATCGCAACAGTAGAGGAGGCCATGGACTGACATGTTGGAATGGTAATGGGAAGTGGAATTAAAATGGGTGGCCACTGGGAGATACTACTTTTTCTGGTGGATAGAGCGTAGTTGCTCGGCGAAGTGATCTTATACCAGTGATATTGAACCTGATTCTAATTCTACGTAAGGAGTGCTTTTGCTGCTCAAAACAGATAAACTGAACTCAAATGATGACCTTCAAAAATAATGTTTGCACTAATACTTAGTAATTCAAGTGTACATGAATCATCCTTCTTCACAGAGACCTCTTTACTATTTTCAAGTTATACCAAACTAAAATAACATAAAAATCTTAATGATTGCAAAGAGCTTTTGATTTAATCCTTAAGAACAATTCTAGGGTAACCACACTGTAAGGCGGGGATCCTTCAGAAATTGATTTAAGTGTCATTGAGACATCCATCATTTTGAGAGAGAATGAGAAGAAAGATACCAGGTAGGCACCTTCATCTGTTGGAAAGTCCTGAATGAAAAATAATATTCTGTGGATAAGGTGTCAGTCTTATCTGAGGATAAGGTGTCATCTTTAGGTCTGAGATGAAGAGAACATTCTCTGCAGAGCAGACTGTAAATCTTTGAAATTTACTGTGAATCCTCTATTGAATCAATTCAAGACTGAAATAGTTGAATTTTTGAACACTGAAGCCACAAGATCAAGCAACATTTGTGTTGAGTAATAGTGTAGGCTTAGATTATTTCCAACTCTACTTCTTATGTTCTTAAATACACTATATGCAGTTTCAATTTATCTAATAGCTCAGGGGTGGCCAACCTTTTACATTCCATGCATCAATTTTTTCACGCACGAGTTCAGATGTGCCATATAACTCTTGTACCCCCATTCAATTCTTGTAAAAAATATGTTAATATAGACATATTTAGCATTTTTGCATGATATATTGATTTAATATGAAAACAAGATAAACATTACTTACCTTAATGAGACTTTTAACAAATATATTTTGTCTTCTTTTGATTTCTTCCTTTTTCTTAATCACATATTCTTTCCGTAACTCAGACCCAAGCACTAGCTTCAGGTTTCCTTCTACTTCAGTCTGATGTTGTATTTTATAGTGTCTATTAAGATCATGTCTTCTATTATGTGAGGAAGTATTTTCACAAACAATGCACAGTGGTTTTCCTGATGGACCCGCTATAAATAAGAACTTACTTTCCCACTGTTCATTGAATCTGCGTGAGATGATGGGCTGTCGGGAGTTTTGAGACTTTCTTTTAAACCGTGCCATGGACTGCTCTTTATCAGATTACGGTATTGCTTTGCACTGTTGAAACTATGTGTTATAATTATGTGGACTTTGTCAGTTAGTCTTTTATCAATTATGGTATTGTCTGCACTGTTGAAACTATATGTTAACTATAACTATATGTAACTATGTGGTTTTGTGTAGGTCTTGTAGCTTTAGTTTTGTCTGATGGGTTTGTAGTTCCTTTCCTGGAAACGTGCTAAGACGGTAGCGCGATATCAATACGCAGCAGCCTCTCCGGACTCTGGATTGGGGATTACCAAACGTTATGTGGTTTTTCTTGTGTGGTCTGTTTTGTGCTTTTTCGTGATATCATTCCGGAGAACGTTGTCTCATTTTTTAACTGCATTGTATTTGTGGTTTATAAATGACAATAAGCTGAATCTGAATCTGAATTCACGCTTACTATCATTTTCTGCTTTTCTTTTGCACTGTGATGGGTAACTGAATGTAAAAACAAGGCTTAATTTTCAAAAAAGTACAAAACTGCAAATGTTCACAAAGGGTAAACATAGCACAACTCTGTAGTGCACGAGTGTCAATTGTAAACTGACTGGCAAAAACCTGTGACGCATCGCTGGTGCAGACGCCTGGCACCTCAGGATCAAACAAGTATCAAACGTGTATTGACCAGTTACGGAATGACTACAGAACAAAAGTTCTTCTTTCCTGGTTTGACTCATTGAACATTTTTTAAAATCGAAAACAGATTAATGTGAAGGAAGATAACATTCACCAAAATATGTGCATGAAATAATAAAATAGCTAAAAATAATTGCTAAGTTTTAGATTTATTCTCAGTAAAACCCATTTCTAGCTCTAAGCTACTTGAATTCCTGTTACAGATTTTTTTCTACAAATCGGTTTTTGCATGAGTAGGCTTACTTTTTTATTAATTTCACTGGGGTGCAATGCACCACTTCTAATCACCCAATGCGCCACGTTTGGAGCATGCACCATAGGTTGGCCATCCCTGTAATAGCTCAAAAATACACAGTTTAAAATAACTAATTGCACAATTTGATGAATCAGTAACTGCCCAAATGAACATATAAAAACAATGGATTCCTGAATTTTTGGTGAAAATGGCCTCCCATGCCTAGGTACTTTCAAGAATAATGCAAAAATCAGCTTCTTTGAACCTCTTTGAAACTTGGGTGCACAGCAAACAAATATATAATTATGTTAGCAAAAAATATTCAAATGTATTTAAGTTATTGGCTGAAGGAACGTGCAAGGTTAGAAGCGATGTTGTAAAATTTTTGTATTTCTGATGTTTTCAGAGAAAAGATGTATCTACCCTTCCTACCTCTGTTATTAAAGGGATACCCAATCTACATAATACAAACTAGATATGTTACACTGCTAAATCTTAGGATACTAAGATGTTGTTTATCATTAATTCCTAGGATGTTGTGCCAGTGATGGTGACCTTTCCACTTTACTATATTTATTGCATACAGCTCTTCCCAGGTTATGGCATGTCACTGTTCCTTTGGACAGTTCATGACCCAAGCAGTATACAAGTTGGAAATGGGCCAGGAACTGAGCTCCCAAATGGGAGAAGATACCTGCAGTCAAGCATCAGCTGGCAAATCCATACAGCCAGTTTTCCAAACAAACACTTGTATAATAGGCTATACATAAATTGTGTATTCACAAACTGGTAGGACCTATACTATAGGAATGGAATAAAACCATACTCTAGGTATGTAACATCGTATTCATGCACTATCTGTAGTTTCTGTTTCTTAGCAGGATTAGAATTCAAGGCTTCACTGCCTTCAGACTCATACAGATTGCGCTGTACATATTTATCCATCATTAACAGGAGTAAATTAAAATAAAAAATTAACACAAACTGGGAATACCTATCAGTTGTTGATGACAGCAGCAAGTTGACATGAATGGAACTATGGTAGCGGCAAACAAAGGAATGGTGAGGCGAAGATGAAGACAACCACAATAGCGAAAATTACACTGACAAGGATTCAGATTGGACTTTAAATGTTAGTTGGGATAGAGCTGGTTTTCAGCAAGCTAGCTTTATACTATGTGAATTAGCGTGATTGACCAACAATGGAAGGTCTCATAATCCCGAAAGATGGTTCTTGATTGCACATATGAAGCCAATGTCACTTTGAACACCTCAAGAAGAATCTTCGGGGTTGGCAGGTTCACTAATTGGCTCTATTTCACCATTTGGTTCAGGTCAGCACTGTATTGTTGTGTGACCTGTTTTCTGTAGATCTGTGGAGAAAGTTGACTTACCAACTGTTAACTTGCATGAACTTGTTCTGTGCCATGAGTCAAGGGGAACTGTTGGTTAGCAGTTGCCTGGTTGCTAACTTATGCATCTCCAATAATGTCTGTTTTGGTTGGTAAGATCAGATAAGATTGCCGAGTTTCAGGCGTGTTATAATGACAAGTGCCAGCAGGGCTATGGTTCTTCCTGTGTTCCGGTGTCTCAACCTTTTTTTTCGAAGTGTCTGCTCAACTAACAGTTGATCAGGTCATGTGCTTCAAGTTAGGATGCTGCTTACTGCCCCCCCCCCAAGAATCTCGAATGGCCCCCAGTGACATCTATTTTCCCTAACATGTAACCACCCCCATTGGGAATCAATGACCTATAGTTTTTCTTACTTTAAGATCACCTTAGCCTATTAAAAATGTTAAAGTAAATCCAATAACAATGGTAATCCAATTTTATTTAAGGTTTGGTTTTGTTCAGCAGTTGATTATTTGTTATAATGAATTCAAGCAATTCAACTCCAGTTGAGGAGAAAAAGACCCAAATGAAGTCAATATCAAGAGGAAAATAAAAACTGAAAATACTTCACAAGTAATTTATATATCAAGATTATTCCTATTATAGAGAAATATTAATAGTAGAGAATACCCTGAAGCTAACTTAACATATAATAACTTAATTTAATATAATAATTTAATAACATATAATACATCTAATGTGTATGAAGGCCAAAAGGAAAGCAAAATTATATACACAAGAAAATCTGCAAATACTGGAAATCTAAAGCAACACACACAAAACAATACACACTGAATTCTGGAAGAACTCAGCAGGCCAGACAGCATCTATGGAAAAGAGTAAACAGTCAACATTTTGGGCCAAAACCCTTCATCAGGACTGGAAAGGTAGGGGAGGAGTCAGATTAAGAAGTTGGGGGGGAGGGGAGGACGAAGTACAAGGACGCAGGTAATAGGTAAAACTGGGGATGGGTGAAGCAAAGAGCTAGGAAGTTGAGTGATGAAAGAGATAAAGAGTTCAAGAAGGGGAAATCTGATAGGAGAGGACAAAAGACAATGGAAGAAAGGGAAGGGGAAGGAGCACCAGAGGGAGGTGATGGACAGGTAAGAAGAGAAGGTGTGAGACATAAACAAGAATGGGGAATGGTGAAGGAGAGCAGATGGGGCATAACCAGAAGTTTGAGAAATTGATATTCACGCCATCAGGATGGAGGCTACCCAGGCAGAATATAAGGTGTTGTTCCTCCAACCCGAGTGTGGTCTCATTGTGGCAGTAGAGGAGACCTGGACTGACATGTTGGAATGGAAATGGGTATAGAATTGAAATGGGTGGTGTGGAGGAAAAGATTGTGAGTTAAAGATTTTGATAGACAAAGGGTTAATATTGGCTTTTTGAATATGGAAACCAGTTTGCAGCTTAGTTTGTTATAGATATGGCTTTGGTTTTAAGCAGAGACAATCCTTAGAATAAATACTTGCAGTAGCTTATCTTGTAAGAATTAGACTCAAGGATATGAGACAAACTGCTTTTGCTACTACACAAGACTTTTTTTTTACTTTAGCTGTTGCAGGGGAATAGCTTACCCAAGGGGAACTGCATGTGAACCTAGCTTTTATTTTGTAATTCACAAAGGAATTGAACAGACTTTGCTTTTGCAATCAATATTTACGTGTATGAAAGGAGCTGTGCTCACTATTATTTGGAGTTCAAAACCCACTGTTTGTGGTTCTACTCCCCACAATATCGTGAATAAAACTCTCTTTACTTCAAAGCCCGAAATGTCCAAGTGGTGTATTTGAGTAATTTCTCTAACAGTTCTGGTAATGAGGAAGACTGGCGACTGCACTGTTAGCAAGCCACTCTTCCTTTATTAATGAACAAAGGTATTCTCTAGCCACTTTGAAGTCCCTGCCTAATTGACTTGTAACCAATTTATCAACTTACTTTGGGCGGAGTTAAATAGGGCCTAATGGCTGCCTCTGTGGAAACAGCTTAAATTCCTCTCTTTAGTGTCTCTTTTTTCCTTTTTCAAGGTGGCTGGGGTTCTATTGAGCTCCCTGATCCGCAATGGCACTCAAAACAGTGGTTTTGTTTCACAGCAATGAGTTCCCGTTCTTGAAGCTCACCGACCAGCCAATTTCCAACATTCTCCAGGTGCAGCATGGAAGACGCTAGGGTGCAGCCTTGCACGGCCCCGTGGATGACTGATTCCAGGCCGGTGCCGCCAACTGATGCGTTGCAGAAGAAGGAACATTGGGATTTCACTAAAGCCGATGTCCATTTGGAGGTCTCTGTATTCAGACGACCATTTTCTATCTCTCTCTTTCTCTCAATGGTAGTGAGATTTTGCTGCTGATTCTCGAGTCAGAGAATTTCTGAATAAAAAGCAACACAGCTGTCTGTAACATCGTCACAGTGGCTGTTAGTCCCCTTTCGCTGTAAAATGGGTGATCTCTCTGTCAGTGAGAGAGAGAGAGCCTGTGGCATGTCGAACTGTTGGGTAAACAATAGTATTCATGGTCTCTCTTTGGGCGCTTTGCTATTGAGTGTATTGAGTGGTGGGTGGTGGATGCTGATGCTCTTTTGCTGAAATGGGGGGGAGGTTGATGCTTTGCTGTTGCTTGCACAGGGGAGGGGTGAGGGGGCTTTGAGGTTCTAACATTTTTCTACTGTTCATTCTTTAGCAGTTGTTTTCTTGGATATCTACAAAGACTAAGTATTTCTAGTTGTATACTGTATACAATCTCTGATAATAAATGGATCCATTTGAAAAATTGGATTTCCTCAGCAAATTCATTTCCCAAATAGGTGACTTGGAAATCCCACTTTATGTGGCAAATGGAGCAAAGGTGCCTGACGAAGAAGTCTTCAATATATAGGCCATAACGGGAGTACCAGATACAGTAGATGACACCAAGACATGCAGGTGAAGTGTCCCTCATCTGGAAGGACTGTTCGGGGCCTTGCATGGTAGCGAGGGAGGAAGTGTATGGGATATCCCATACTCCAAGAAATATTCAGTGACTTGGAAATTTCCTTGTATTCATCTCCTGACTTGAACTTTTTAAAAACCTTTCCGTGGAGTTGCTTGGAGTGTTCATTTGTCCTTATGGTGTTGTTTTTGCCAGGATACTGACTTACCAGCAGCTGGGCTTTCCAGATGCAGATGTACTTTTTCTAATATCAACTGAAACACCCTGAATGCACACAGGTGACCTCCATTTAACGAATGATGTGACTTCCAAAACCAATTGGCTACACCAGTGATCATCTCATGTGTTATATTAAAGAGGATGAATACATGCTATCAATTATTTTGTGTTTTGTATTTGTAATTAATTTAGATCACTTTGTAGAGATCTGTTTTCACTTTGACACAAGTCTTTTTCTGCTGATCACTGTCAAAAAGGCCAAATTAAATCCACTGTGATTCAATGTCGTAAAACAATAAAACATAAAAACTTCCAGGGGGAGGAGGGGATTGAGTATTTTTTATAGTGTTACGTACTCGTGAGACGTACCCTTGTCACGTGACTGGGGTTGAAGTTATACTGGACTTGAGGTAATGGTCTTGTGATGGTGGAGTGATGTCATTTTCCCGCCAGTAGAGATCATGTGACAGTTTTTTTTTTACAGGTTATAAAAGGAAGACCCACCCTGTCAGGTGGGGCAGTTCGTGGCTGGATTTGCCATGTTGACTTCATGCCACTGTGTGATTTAATGTGATGACGCAGTTTAGTTGAAAAATGAAGTTTTATATAATGCCTAAAGTTTAAAAGGTCATTGCCAGCAGTTTCTTTACAATATTGTTAGTGGAGAGTGAATATCGGAGTTCGGAAGTTAAAGATCGAGGAGAATCGATTTTCGATGGTGGATTGGGTTCGACCTTGTGTGATCCTCATTCGGAAGGATTTCGTTGACTGTTCTCGTGTTAATCTCTGCTGGGATAGCAGGAGATTGAGGACAGAGTGTGGAAGAAGAGGTCAGTGCCTTTAAACCGTTACGTTTTATAAAATTCGACGTGGGAAGAGTTCGACGCCGGGGATCGAAGGACAACGACGTGGAAGAGAATTTAAATCGCCTTAAAAAGTCTCTCTTTTTAAATGGACTGTGAGCATTTTGAACTTTCGGCATATCGCTTTAAGAACTGTTTAAGCTGCCGCACAACAGCTGTTTCCCGGTTACGTTAGTGTTTGTTTACTTTTGGGGGGTTTGTTTTCAGTGTTTAATAAACGTGTTATTTGTTATAAAAACCCTTGCCTAACTCACATATATTTGTTGTTGCCTGAATACGTAACAATAGGCACTGTATGTTTGATTTTAACTTCAGAAATTAATAGTTCTGAATGATTCTAAAAAGCTGGTCAATTTCAGTTGTACTAACCAATTTCAATAAAATCCATTTATTTTATTCAGTTCTCAATTCGTATTTAAAGTTCCATAAGGTCTGGGGGCCTTTTATCGAGTACTTTCATAACCTTCCTCTTGACTAGAGTTTTTTTTTCTTTTCGGTCCCTTGCTTTCAGCTCCCTTTTTTTTTTCTGGTAGTAGGCATTATTATCCTCTGTTGCTAAGTGTATTCACAGTCTGAGAGTTTGACTGTCCGGACTTATGCTCTCTATATTGTGTGGTGGTTGGTCTGGAATTGTTGTTTTTTTCTTGTGTTGTGGGGTTTGGGGAGGACACTAAACTCACTTGTCTTTAATTTAGGTGCTTTTTTGTTAAATTCTCTTCCTTTGTAGCATATTGTTATTGTATGCTTAACCTTGCTCTGTATTAATGCTCCTCATTGGGATTTGGGGTTTTTAATTTTGTAAAATGTTTTGAAAAACTAATAAAAAAAATTTTTAAAAAATCCATTTATTTTCCTAATCCTTTTTATTTCTATTGGTTGACACAATTTGCTAAATATGCATACTTTTCAGCTAAAACATTTATGCTACGGCCTTCCTTCAGGTATTGATGGCTTACGTGATACTTTGCGGTATTTCTAAATAATACTGTAAAATAAATACTGATGTACAAAAAAAGGTCAAGGATGTTTAACAAAGACCTTTATATAACCACCTTATGTAAATTACATTCTCTGCAAAGGGGGGGGGGGTTACAAATGGTCCTAATTAAGGTATTAATAAGGGGCTCCCCATTGTCCTAAAGTTAGCAACTACTATGTTTCAATATGCTCTTATAGTGACCAAACATACCTGGAATAGGCATTGAATGGCTTAACACTAAATTAGAATGCATTAAAGTGGAAACTGTCTTATCATCTTACTGGAAAGTCAATAAATTTGTCAGTACCAAGACCCTTAAAATGTATTTAATACATTATTAGCTTTCATTTATAAATTAAAATGATTCTAAGAACTGAGATTTTACCCTTGGCTTTTTCAAGTTTTGTTACTAGCACTACTGGAAGACAAATGTTGAAAAAAGTTAAATCATACCTATAGTGTAATGACAAGGTGTTTCCACTGGTGTTTTCTCTGGTGTTTCAACTTTAACTGGTGAGAGCGTTATTGGATATTTATCAAAATCCAAATCCAAAACTGAAACAAAGTTAACAATTACCACAGTCAACTCCAAGTAGATAAGACTGTCTGAACAGTAATTTTTGTAAGTTTGCTTTGTTTGTTGGGCAAGGACAAAAATGATAAGGAACTGAACAATCCAATATGATAAATTACACATACTATAAGTGGACAGTTAAGCAAACTGATAAAATAACACGCTTGTAATTTGGTAAATTGTAAAAATATCATTCACGGCAATGACAATATATTATTAATCACTCAGTTGGTAGGAATGGATACTCTCTGTGCAGATAAAACCTGCAAGAAATGGAAATGGCAATTTGTGTACAAATCCATACAAAGCATGGACAATAACTTTCTAATATTTGTTTGAGTAGGTTTTAAAACATTAGCTTGTTTGCAGTGCAACAATATAGGGAACAGATGTTAGGAAAAAAAAGACTATAATTCTTATTCTTCACAGTCCTATTCTCATGCTATCATTCGCATGCTATCAGCCACCAAAATTCTCAAACACAAAATTTTGGATACTCAGTTGATCAAGATTCAAGGCCATAAAACAAAATTTATTAATTGCATTAATTATTAAAGGAGACTGTTTTCAATAGAAAATATTAAAATCCAACAGCCTGCAGAACCTAGGACATTAAACCTTTAGTACAGGATTTCTCAACCAGGGTTCCGCAAGAGATCATGATTTAAAAAAAACATTCCTTTTTGAATTTTGCGCAACGCGCGATTCTAGCACTTGCAGTGGTGGACAGTGACCAAGCAGCACCGTTAGCGGTCTCGCTGGAGGTCTCTCAGCCCAGTATGAACTAAAGTTTAGTAGCTTAAATATGATTTGCAAAACCAAATAACCTACAAAGCACATCAATTTTTAACATATTGATATCAGTTACAGAAGTAATAATGCATCAACTGCTGTAACAGCTTGAAAAGAATAACTGCACAAGTTATATAATGGAATATTATATATGACAACAACTGGACTACATTGCTCTCAAATTATAGTTCAAAGATGTTGGGAATAAACATGCAATGTATGCTCTGTGACACTATTAAATGTACACATATACTAATCATGTGCCATTTTTTTTTCATTTTATATCTGCATTTGAACCCCAGAGAAGAAATTGAGTCCTCCAACCAACAATTCACATGCTCTGGTCATAATGGAAGCATTCCAGTGTTCAGACCTCAACTGCTAAAAGACAATTAAAGACATGCTGCAACTAAGTTTCCAAAAGGAATCTTTGTTGGTAAAAAGATATGGATCAATGTATGCCATATAAATGACTAAGAAGCATGGAACTAGCTTTATGTCATGGAACCCGGTGTGATCCTCTGCTGCTTCACCTCATCTACTTCAAGGTTCAATACATTGTGCATTCAGAGATGTTCTTCTTCACACTACTGTTGTAACATGTGGTTATTTGAGTTACTATCAGATTAAACTAGTCTGACCATTCACCTCTAAGCTCTCTCATTAAGAGGGCATTTCACCCGCAGAACCCAGCTCACTGATTTTTTTGATTTTTGTACCATTCTCTGTAAACTCTAGAGACTGTTGAGGTACCAGACAATTGGAAGATAGCTACTGTTGTTCTGCTGTTTAAGACAGGCTCTAAAAATAATTCAGGAAATTATAGGCTGGCGAGCCTAACATCAGTAATAGGAAAATTATTGGAAGGTATTTTAAGGGACCTATGAGTATTTGACAATAGACAATAGGTGCAGAAGTAGACCATTCGGCCCTTTGAGCCTGCACCACCATTCTGAGATCATGGCTGATCATCTACTATCAATACCCGGTTCCTGCCTTGTCCCCATATCCCTTGATTCCCCTGATTCCCCTATCCATAAGATACCTATCTAGCTCCTTTGTGAAAGCATCCAGAGAATTGGCCTCCACTACCTTCCGAGGCAGTGCATTCCAGACCCCCACAACTCTCTGGGAGAAGTAGTTTTTCCTTAACTCTGTCCTAAATGACCTACCCCTTATTCTCAAACCATGCCCTCTGGTACTGGACTCTCCCAGCATCTGGAACATATTTCCTGCCTCTATCTTGTCCAATCCCTTAATAATCTTATAAGTTGCAATCAGATCCCCTCTCAATCTCCTTAATTCCAGCGTGTACAAGCCAGTCTCTCTAACCTCTCTGCGTAAGACAGTCCGGACATCCCAGGAATTAACCTCGTGAATCTACGCTGCACTTCCTCTATAGCCAGGATGTCCTTCCTTAACCCTTGAGACCAAAACTGTACACAATACTCCAGGTGTGGTCTCACCAGGGCCCTGTACAAATGCAAAAGGATTTCCTTGCTCTTGTACTCAATTCCCTTTGTAATAAAGGCCAACATTCCATTAGCCTTCTTCACTGCCTGCTGCACTTGCTCATTCACCTTCAGTGACTGATGAACAAGGATTCCTAGATCTCTTTGTATTTCTCCCTTACCCAACTCTACACCACTCAGATAATAATCTGCCTTCCTGTTCTTACTCCCAAAGTGGATAACCTCACACTTATTCACATTAAACGTCATCTGCCAAGTATCTGCCCACTCACTCAGCCTATCCAAGTCACCCTGAATTCTCCTAACATCCTCATCACATGTCATTCTGCCACCCAGCTTAGTATCAGCAAACTTGCTGATGTTATTCTCAATGCCTTCATCTAAATCGCTTATGTAAATCATAAACAGCTGTGGTCCCAATACCAAGCCCTGTGGCACCCCACTAGTCACCACCTGCCATTTCGAGAAACACCCATTCACCGTTACCCTTTGCTTTCTATCTGCCAACCAGTTTTCTATCCATGTCAATATCTTCCCCCCAATGCCATGAGCTCTGATTTTACCCACCAATCTCCTATGTGGGACCTTATCAAATGCCTTTTGAAAATCAGGGTACTCTATATCCACTGGATCTCCCTTGTCTAACTTCCTGATTACATCCTCGAAAAACTCTAATAGATTAGTCAAGCATGATTTGCCCTTGGTAAATCCATGCTGGCTCGGCCCAATCCTATCACTGCTATCTAGATATGCCACTATTTCATCTTTAATAATGGACTCTAGCATCTTCCCCACTACTGATGTTAGGCTGACAGGACGATTGTTTTCTCCCTCCCTCCTTTCTTAAAAAGTGGGATAACATTAGCCATTCTCCAATCCTCAGGAACTGTTCCTGAATCTAAGGAACATTGGAAAATGATTACCAATGCATCTGCAATTTCCGGGGCCACCTCCTTTAGTACCCTAGGATGCAGACCATCTGGACCTGGGGATTTGTCAGCCTTCATTCAGTCCCATCAGTCTACTCATCACCATTTCCTTCCTAATGTCAATCTGTTTCATTTCCTCTGTTATCTTATGTCCTTGGCCCATCCATATATCTGGGAGATTGCTTGTGTCTTCCCTAGTGTAGACAGATCTAAAGTATTCATTAAATTCTTCTGCCATTTCTCTGCCACTTCCCAATTCATTCTTCAAGGGTCCAACATTGTTCTTAACTATCTTCTTTCTCTTCACATACCTAAAAAAGCTTTTGCTATCCTCCTTTATATTCCTGGCTAGCTTGCATTTGTACCTCATTTTTTCTCCCCGTATTGCCTTTTTAGTTAAGTTCTGTTGTTCCTTAAAAATTTCCCAATCATCCATCCTCCCACTCACCTTAGCTCTGTCATATTTCCTTTTTTTTAATGCTATGCAATCTCTGACTTCCTTTGTCAACCACTGTGGCCCCTTTCCCCCCTTTGAATCCTTCCTTCTCTGGGGGATGAACTGATTTTGCACCTTGTGCATTATTCCCAAGCATACCTGCCATTGCTGTTCCACTGTCTTTTCTGCTAGGATATCCGTCCAGTTAACTTTGGCCAGCTCCTCCCTCATGGCTCCATAGTCTCCCCTGTTCAACTGCAACACTGACACCTCCGATCTGCCCTTATCCTTCTCAAATTGCAGATAAAAACATCATATTATGGTCACTACCTCCTAATGGCTCCTTTACTGCAAGATCGCTTATCAAATCCTGTTCATTACACAAGACTAAATCCAGAATAGCCTTGTCCCTGGTCGGCTCTCGTACAAGCTGTTCCAAGAATGCATCCCGTAGGCACTCTACAAACTCCCTATCCTGGGGTCCAGCATCAACCTGATTCTCCCAGTTCACCTGCATGTTGAAATTCCCCATAACTACTGCAACATTACCTTTGCCACATGCCAATGTAAACTCCCTATTCAACGTGCACCCAATATCCATGCTACTGTTTGGTGGCCTGTAGACAACACCCATTAGGGTCTTTTTGCCCTTACTGTTCCTCAGTTCTATCCACACAGACTCTACTTCTCCTGATCCTATGTCCCCCCTTGCAAAGGACTGAATCTCATTCCTCACCAACAGGGCCACCCCACCCCCTCTGCCCACATTTCTGAACCTACGATAGCATGTATACCCTTGTACATTCATTTCCCAGGTCTGATCTCCCTGCAGCCATGTCTCCGTTATCCCAACAACATCATAGTTACCCATTCGCACCTGAGCTTCAAGCTCATCCGCCTTATTTCTGACACTTTGTGCATTCAGATATAGAATTTTCAGCCCATTTCTCCTCTCTCTGTGTAAATCGCTGCCTCTTGTGCTTAACCCAGCTCCCCAAACTCCCTTCGGGCTATACGCCCCTTGAATTTTGTTGTCCTTTTTAAATTTACTTATTCTTTCAGCACATTTAACTCCATGTTCCGTCAGACCATCCCTCTGTACATGTGTCCTCCTTATCACTTGTTCCGCCTCACCTTTCTCTACTACACACTTAATATTCCGGAACCGTGTAGTCCCCACCTGTCCTTTATTCTTCATCTCACTATCCTCTCTCGCATTCTGGATCCCTGCTCCCTGCAAATTTAGTTTAAACCCCCCCGGAGAAGCACTAGCAAACTTTCCTGCAAGAATGTTAGTACCACTCCAGTTCAGGTGTAAACCATCCCGTCAGAACAGATCCCACCTTCCCTGGAACAAAGCCCAATTATCTAAAAACCTGAAGCCCTCCCTCCTGCACCATCCTCTCAGCCACGTATTAATCTGTATAATCCTTCTGTTCCTTGCCTCACTCACACGTGGCACAGGTAGCAATCCTGAGATTGTTACCCTGGAGGTCCTGCCCTTCAGCTTCGCACCTAACTCCCTGAACTCACTACGCAGGACCCCCTCACTCATCCTACCCACGTCGTTGGTCCCTACATGGACCACAACATCTGGGTACTTGCCCTTCCTCTCGAGAATAACCTGCACCCGATCTGAGACGTCCCGGACCCCAGCACCAGGGAGGAAACATACCATCCGAGACTCCCGATCTTCCCCACAAAATCTCCTATCCGCCCCCCTGATAGACATTTGGATAGATTAGGGAAAGTCATCATAGCTTTTTGCATGGTAGGACATGTCTAACCAATCTTCCAGAGTTTTCTGAAGTTACCAGAAAAGTTGATGAAGGCAAGGTAGTGGATATTGTCTACATGCACTTTAGTAAGGCATTTGACAAGGTATCATATAGGAGGATGGTCAAGAAGGTAGTAAATTGGAATAGACAATGGTTTTGTGGGAGAAGCCTGAGAGTGGTAGTAGATAGCTGCCTCTCTGACCGTGACTAGTGGAGTGCCACAGGGATTGGTGCTGTGTCCATTATTTGTCATCTGTATCAATAATCTGGATGATAATGTGGTTAAATGGATCGGCAAATTTGTGGATAACACCAAGATTGGGGGTGTATTGGGTGGCAAGGAAGACTATCAAAGCTGGAAGACTATCTGGAGCAGCTGGAAAAATGAAACAGATAGAATTTAATGCAGGTGTGCAAAGTGTTTCACTTTGGTAAGACCAACCTGTGTACGTTTGTAGGTTTTACACAGTAAATGGTAAGGTACTGAGGAGTGCTAGAACAAAGGGATCTGGGAATAGAGGTTCATAATTCATTAAAAGTAATGTCACAGGTAGATAGAGCCACAAAGAAAGCCTTTGGCACATTGACCTTCATAAATCAAAGTACTGAGTACAGGAGATGGGATGTTATGTTGAAGTTGTATGAGACATTGGTGAGGCCTAATTTGGCGTACTGTGTGCAGTTTTGGTCATCTACCTACTGGAAAGCAAGCAGGCTTTTCTCACTGAGTTGGGTGAGACTGCACCCAGAGGTCAAGTATTAAGGGTGAAAAGAGAAATGTTTAATAGGACTATGAGGGGAAACTTCTTCATTCAGAAGTTCATGACAGTGTGGAATGAGCTGCCTGCGCATGTGGTGCATGTGAGCTCAATTTCAACATTTAAGAGAAGTTTGGATGAGTACCTGGATGGCAGTGGTATGGAAGGCAATGGTCTGGGTGGGATGAGGGATTAGTCCAATCCAATAGGACTAGGCAGGTTAAATGGTTTGGTACAGATTAGATGGGCCAAAGAGTCAGTTTCTGTGCTGTAATTTTCTATGACTCTATGATTGTGGTGCATGAAAATCCTCGGAGATCAGCAATTTGAGACAAACAATTAAGTTCTGCATTAGCAATCAGCTCACAATCAACATCACATTTCTTCCCCTTCTGATCTTCTTTTTCCTTGAGCTTTATGGCAGTTGGCATCCACACTGCTACATTACTGCCATCTTCAGGATTTACTGTCCCTCATTGTCCATTCACTTGACTGCCTAAAGTCGTCTTTCCAGTCCCGTCGCTCTTAAAAAATTAAACAACCATTTCCTCCCTTGATCATTCTCCCCACATTCCAATAAACCTTTAACACTGTTCTCTACCAGTCCTATTTTGTGTAATTGTTGTAGCATTTGTTGCCTTTCCTGTGGAAATCTCCTGCATGAAATAAGGATATGCTCTACTCTTTCAGTCTCCTGACATAGATCGCAAAAATCTGTCGGATGTTTATTTATGATGGCCAGAGTACCATTAAGGTTGCTGTGCCCAATTCTCAGTCTATTTATAATTACTTGCTCCTTCTGCTTTACTCCCCTACTCCTTCCCATATCTACTCTGTTCTGAATTGAATGTAAATGTCTTCCTTTTATTGCTCTATCCCAATGCTGCTGCCACTGTTGATTTATCCTTCTCCACACTATGCTCTTCCCCTCTGATTTTGATAGTTTAATATTGACCTCTACAGATCCTTTTCTGACTGCTGCTTTTGCTAGCTTATCTGCTGTCTCATTTCCCATAATACCCGAATGTGCTGGAACCCACATGAATGCGATATTTTTGCCTTGTCTAGCCAGTCTTGAATTTGCAAACAGGATTTCATAAAGCAGATCCTAGCTGTACCCGCCTTAGTGCTTGCAAGGGCTGATACAGAATTGCTACATATCACAATATTATTACAATCAACCTGCTTACTCCATTCTAATGCTAACAATGTGGCAAACATTTCAACTGCATAAACACTCAAACAATCCAGCGTTCTCTTGCTAATTTCCACTTGATAACTTGGTACAACAATTGTGACCCTGTTGCACCCATTTCTGGATCCTTTGATCCATCTGTAAAAATCTGTACGTCTTTATATTTACATTCCCTACACCTATGATATTCCCTGAGTATATCAGCCATTTTATTACTGCATTTAATCTTAAGTAATTCCAAATCTACAGAGGGATTTTCTAATACCCAGAAAGGCCTGACAGGCCACACCACACTTGGACAAAACTCTTTATCATATACTCCCATATCTTTTGCTGTTTGCTCTCCAGTCCAGCCAAACCTTTCTTTTCGTGTCCTTTCCTTCTCCCAGCATGTCTCCAACACCCTTTTTGTAGGATGGCTATCACAATGACCCCTTAAGTTAATCCAGTAATTGGCCTCCAGCTGTTTACGTCGCAGCCCCAATGGCATTTCATTTGCTTCAACTTGGAGTGCACACACTGGGGAAGTTCTAACTGCTCCCAAGCACACCCTCAGAGCCCAAGCTTGCACAATATCCAGTTCTGCTAACACAGATTTTGCTGCTGACCCATATACAATACTTCCGTAATCTAATCTTGATTTTATTAATGCTACATAAATATACTTCAGTGATGCAAAATCATCACTCCATTCCAAATCAGCAAGACACCTCATGACATTTATCACATTTTTACATTTAGCAACTACATATCTAACATGTTCTCTCCATGTTAATCTCAAGTCAAAGTGCACTCCCAAAAAACCAAAACTTTCATCTCTCTCCAGGTTACTTCCATACAGAGTCAGATTAAGTCCCCTGAGCTTTTTCCTTGTAAAGAACATGGTTTTTGTCTTCTCCACTGAAAATTTAACACCAAACTTTGTCCCCCACTCTTCAACTTGATTAATTTCATCTTGCATTTTCATAACTATATGTTCAATATTTCTCCCTCTTTCCCACATAGCCCCATCATCTGCAATAATGACCTCCCCACTTCCATTGGTATATTTACGAATATATCATTTATCAAAATGGAGAATAAAGTTGGACTCACTACACTCCCCTGAGGTGTCCCGTTTTCTACAACATATTGGCTTGATAGCTCTGATCCTTTCACCTGAATAGTTCTCCCATTTAAAAAGTCCTTAACCCAACTGAACATTGCCCCCCCCCCGATTCCCATTAAATGCAGCTTGATTAGGAGCCCCTCCTTCCATAGCATATCATAAGCTTTCTCAACATCAAAAAAAAACTGCAACTACTGTCTCTTTACTTACTTGTGCTTTTCTTATTTCGTCCTCTAGACACACCACTGGATCCATAGTACTCCTTCCTTTCCTGAACCTGCTTTGATACGTAGCCACCATACCTCTACTTTCCAGAAAGTACACTAACCTCTCACTTATCATACATTCCATAAGTTTATATATATGAGATGTCAAGGCAATTGGCCTGTAATTTCTTGGCCTGCTGGCATCTTTTCCAGGTTTCCTTATTGGAATAATTATTGCCTCTTCCCAGCTCCCTGGTATTCTCCCTTCATAGAACATAGAACAGTACAGTACATTACAGACCCTTCGGCCCACAATGTTGTGCCAACCCTCAATCCCTGCCTCCCATATAACCCCCCACCTTAAATTCCTCCATATACCTGTCTAGTAGTCTCTTAAACTTCACTAGTGTATCTGCCTCCACCACTGACTCAGGCAGTGCATTCCATGCACCAACCACTCTCTGAGTGAAAAACCTTCCTCTAATATCCCCCTTGAACCTCCCTCCCCTTACCTTCATCCCAGACTCTGTTATACAGAAGCAGTAGTTTCTCCAGTCTTCCTTCACTCAGGTGTTTTATCATACTATAACATATTTCATCTTTATCTGGTGCAGTCTTTCCTGTTCTATCTAGTGCCTTTCTTAATTCTCCCATGCTGAAAGGGACATCTTGCACACTGTCAAGGTTAGTTTTCCTACATAAAGCCTCGATATTTTCAGCTTTTGTTCTCTCTCTACCTCTTCTTCCCTTCTCAAACAAATTATCAGAACTATGTACCATAACAAAAGTACTTGCCAACAACTGCCTTTTCCTTATTTGTTACTGCAGTCACATCCACCAGAACTGGGTACCTCCACTCTCTCCTGTCCCCTCCCATCCTTTTTAATCGTCCCCCACACATCTCCTGCTTGGGTTGTGTTTCAGACTGAATCACAATACTTTTTCCAGCGCGTCCTTTTAGCATGTCTTATTGTCCTCCTTACTACTGCCCGAGCTTGTTTGTACTGAATCATATGTCGGAAGCTATGAGTTCTTTTAACCAATTTAAAAGCTTTATTTCTATTTCTCACCGCTTCCTTACCCCACCGTAGCATTACTCTCTTCTTTGTTCCTCCTTTACTTTTAGGAATGGATTCTAATGCAGCTGATATTATACCTTGTTTTAATATGCTGTCAAGTGTTTCTATGTCCATCTCATCACTGACCTGACTTAGATATCTATCACTTTTTTCCAGAAACTTCTCCCAATTAGCTTTCTTAAGGATCCATTTCCCACCTACATTCTCTGTGACCAATGAGGCAGAAATATTTATCTTGCACCAGATTGGGTAATGATCACTCCCTACAGTTCCTTCTTGGTACACTAACCACTCACATACTGATGCAATAGAGTTTGATACTAATGTAAGATCAAGCACAGATTTTTTTCCTGTATTAACATCAATTCCAGTACTACTGCCATCATTTAGGCACACTAAATACTTCTCATCTAGCAACTTCTCTATTACTTGACCATTGATGTCTGTTCTGTCGCTCCCCCATAATACATTATGTCCATTAAAATCACCACACCAAACAACTTTACTACTATTCTGCCCTTCTATCTCCTCAAGCTTGTTTAGCTCTAGCCTTTTGCATGGATTATAATAATTCACGATCACCAACTCTTTCCTTTCAGCCCATACTAGTAGTACCACATGCTCTTGTTCACTTCCTAAACCTAGTATTCTATAAGGAATACCTTGCTTTACATAAGTTGCACACCCTCCTCCTCCCCCCTTTCTCCTGTCTCGCCTTACTGCCTCATAACCATACAAACAAAATCTAAATTAGGTTTTAACCAGGTCTCCTGGATACACACAACATTTGGCTTTTCTCTCCTACTAGCTATAAACTGCTTGAAATCTTGTCCATTACAAATCAGGCTTCTTGCATTCCATTGAAGAAGTAGCATTATTAGTAATATCAACCCACATGTACTGTCTCTTGACTTGACTGTACCCTGAGTTCATCATTTACCTCTTCCCATTTTAATCCAATCATATCCAAATGGTGCTCTGCAGCTTTCACAATAATCTGAATCCCTTCAGTTTTAGATTTGATCTCACAAGTTGCACTTACCATTCCTGCTATAAAGGTCACCAATTTCTTCTTCACTATCCATGCATTCTTCTTATCTTGCCTTTCTTTAGCTGCCACTTGCTCTTTGCTACATCCTCCCTCATTCATTTTCTTCTGTCCTGCCAACTTGACTGCCTCAGCATATGAGACTTTTTCCTTCACCCTTATCTTCTGCACCTCCACCTCTTTTTCCACCACTTCACATCCCCAGTACACTACACTATGGTTACCTCCACAATTACAGCACTTTGGTCCCACTCCCTCTCCACATTTTCCGTATTCATGTTCCCCACCACACCTTGCACATCTTTTCTTTCCTTTGCACACTTTGGCCACATGCCCAAACTCCTGGCAATTGAAACACCTCATAGGTTTTGGTATATATTCTCTTACATTGTATCTCAGAAATCCAAATATAACTCCTTTGGAGGCACTTTATCCTCAAATTCTACCAGAACAGTTTCAGTCTCCCTTTTCTCTGCTCCCCTTGTCATTCTTTTCACACTCTTCACTGAACTATTCCTCACCCTTAAGTTCTCCACTAGCTCCGTCAGATTAACACTGAGGGGAACCCCAGAGATCACCCCCTTGCAACCACTGACCCTTTGTGCTCCAACTCTTACAATCCTGGACACTTTGACTTTCCCAACATTAGTCACCTTCATTGCCTTCTCCATCTGCTCTTTAGTTTTACATCCTATCAGCAGGTTTCCATCTCCTAAAGTTCTCACATGGCTCACTTCCCCTACTTGCCCTCTGATGATCTTTGTTAGATTAAGTGGATTGATTTTCTTTACCCCCCCCCCCTTCCACCTCAAATCTTACCACTACATTTAGCAATTTTGCCCTTGGGCCCTTCTCCTCAACTTCTCTTCCCTCATTTTCTGATCCACCTACACAAGACTCACCTCCTTTCTTTCTCTTCCGACACATCACCTTCCTATTCTTAGTCCCTCTCCCCACTTCTTCCCACTCATACTCCGTGCTGCTGCTATCACCATCAGTCTCCCTCCCTGCCATCCTATCGGAGTTTGCAAGGAACCATGTACGAATATCATTCCGGACCTATACAGGCCACCAGTCAATTTTCCCACAGAATGTCCCCCACCACACCCCAGCCCAGCCTTTCTCTTCCCCTTCTGATGTTTGGTCTGTGTGATTTTGTGCAATGAGTTGCTGTCACATAATTGGCTGATTAGATATTTGCATTTACAAGCAGATGTACAGGTGTACCTAATAAAATGGCCCCTGAGTTCACATCCACATAAAAGTACATGGATTTGAGAATCAAGACAGCAAAAACCCGTAAAGTAGAAAATACAGATTTCAGTTAAAAGTAACAAGATTCTTTGGTTTTGAAAATGGCAGTTTGGGTTCAAGTCCAGAATAGTTCACTTTCAAGGACTCTTCATCTCGTGTTCTCAGAATTTATTGTTTATTTAATTATTTTGATTATTAATTAATTTTCTTTTTCTTTTTGTATTTGCATAGTTTGTTGCCTTTTCTATATTGGTTGTTTGTCTGTTTGTCTGGCCTTGCCTTTCATTTGATTCTATTGTGTTTCGTGTATTTACTGTGATTGCCCTCAAGAAAATGAATCTCAGGTTGTATATGGTGACATATACAGTGCCTATAAAAAGTATTCACCACCCCCCACCCTGCCAGAGGTTTTCATGTTTTATTGCTTTACAATATTGAGTAACAGTGGATTAAATTTGACTTTTTTTGACACTGATCAACAGAAAACGACTCTTCCATGTCAAAGTGAAAGCAGATCTCTACAAAGTGATCTAAATGAATTAAAAAGATAGAACAAAATAATTCATTGCATAAATATTCACACCCCTTCAAGTCAGTATTTAGTAAGTGCATCTTTGGTAGCAACTACAAACTTGAGTCTGTGTGGATAGGTCTCGATCAGCTTTGCACAGCTGGACATTGCAATTTCTCCCCATTCTTCTTTACAAAACTTCTCAAACTCTGTCAGATTGCATGGCGATCATAAGTGAACAGCCCTTTTCAAGTCCAGCTACATATTTTCAATTGGATTGAGGTCTTGGCTTTGACTTGGCCACTCCAACACATTAACTTTTTTGTTTTTAAGCCATTCTTGTGTAGCTTTGGCTTTATGCTTGGGGTCATTGTCTTGCTGGAAAACAAATCTTCTCCCAAGTCACAGTCCTCTTGTGGACTGCATCAGGTTTTCCTCAGGATTTCCCTGTATTTTGCTGCATTCAATTTACCTTCTACTTTCACAAGCCTTCTGGGGCCTGCTGCAGTAAACCCTCCAAGCCATTATGTTTCACGGCAGGGATGATGCATTTTTGATGATGTGAGGTGTTTGGCTTACACCAAACATAGCATTTAGTCTGATGGCCAAAAAGCTGAATTTTGGTTTCATCAGAACATAAACCTTCTTCCAGCTGACTTCAGAGTCTCCCACATGCCTTTTGGCAAAATCTAATCAAGATTTTATGTGAATGTTTTTCAACAGTGGCTTTCTCTTTGCCACTCTCCCATAAAGCTGGGACTGGTGAAGCACCTGGGCAACAGTTGTATGCGCAGTCTCTCCCATCTCAGCCAATAAAGCTTGTAATTCCTCCAGAGTTGTCATAGGTCTCTTATAACCATATAACAACTACAGCACAGAAACAGACCAGCTCGGCCCTTCTAGTCCGTGCCGAATGCTTACTCTCACCTAGTCCCACCGACTTGCACTCAGCCAATAACCCTCTATTCATTTCCTATCCATATACCTATCCAATTTTACTTTAAATGACAATATCGAACCTGCCTCTACCACTTCTACTGGAAGCTCGTTCCACACAGCTAACACTCTCTGAGTAAAGAAATTCCCCCTCGTGTTACCCCTAAACTTTTGCCCCCTACCTCTCAACTCATGTTCTCGTTTGAATCTCCCCTACTCTCAATGGAAAAAGCCTATCCACATCAACTCTATCTATCCCCCTCATAATTTTAAATACCTCCATCAAGTCCCCACTCAACCTTCTACGCTCCAAAGAATAAAAACATAACTTGTTCAACCTTTCTCTGCGACTTAGGTGCTGAAACCCAGGTAACATTCTAGTAAATCTTCTCTGTACTCTCTCTATTTTGTTGACATCTTTCCTATAATTTGGTGACCAGAAATGTACACAATACTCCAAATTCGGCCTTACCAATGCCTTGTACAATTTTAACATTACATCCCAACTCCTATACTCAATGCTCTGATTTATAAAGGCCAGCATACCAAAAGCTTTCTTCACCACCCTATCCACATGAGATTCCACCTTCAGGGAACTATGCACCATTATTCCTAGATCACTCTGTTCTACTGCATTCTTCAATGCCCTGCCATTTACCATATATGGTCTATTTTGATTATTCCTACCAAAATGCAGCACCTCACACTTATCAGCATTAAACTCCATCTGCCATCGTTCAGCCCACTCTGCTAACTGGCCTAAATCTCTCTGCAAGCTTTGAAAACCTACTTCATTATCCACAATGCCACCTATCTTGGCATCATCTGCATACTTACTAATCCAATTTACCACCCCATCATCCAGATCATTAATGTATATGACAAACAACATTGGACCCAGCACAGATCCGAAGCACACCACTAGTCACCGGCCTCCAACCTGACAAACAGTTATCCACCACTACTCTCTGACATCTCCCATCCAGCCACTGTTGAATCCATTTTATTACTTCAATATTAATACCTAACGATTGAACCTTCCTAACTAACCTTCTGTGTGGAACCTTGTCAAAGGCCTTACTGAAGTCCATATAGACAACATCCACTGCTTTACCCTCATCAACTTTCCTAGTAACCTCTTCAAAAAATTCAATAAGGTTTGTCAAACATGACCTTCCACACACAAATCCATGTCAACTGTTCCTAATCAGACACTCTATCCAGATAATTATATATACCATCTCTTTCCATTAATTTACCCACCACTGATGTCAAACTTACAGGCCTATAATTGCTAGGTATACTCTTAGAACCCTTTTTAAACAATGGAACAACATGAGCAATACGCCAATCCTCCAGCACCGTCCCCGTTTGGAATGACATTTGAAGTATTTCTGTCAGAGCCCCTGCTATTTCTACACTAACTTCCTTCAAGGTCCTAGTGAATATCCTGTCAGGACCTGGAGATTTATCCACTTTTATATTCCTTAAAAGCGCCAGCACTTCCTCCTCTTTAATCATTATAGTTTCCATAACTTCCCTACTTGTTTCCCTTACCTTACACAATTCAATATCCTTCTCCTTAGTGAATACTGAAGAAAAGAAATTGTTTAAAATCTCCCCCATCTCTTTTGGCTCCACACATAGCTGAGGGATAAAATTGGTCCCTTAGAGAATTCTCTAAGGGACCAATTTTATCCCTCAGTATCCTTTTGCTATTGATATAACTGTAGAAGCCCTTTGGATTTATTTTCACCTTACTTGCCAAAGCAACCTCATATCTTCTTTTAGCTTTTCTAATTTCTTTAAGATTCTTTTTACATTCTTTATATTCCTCGAGCACCTCATTTACTCCATGCTGCCTATATTTATTGTAGATCACTCTTTTTCTGAACCAAGTTTTCAATATCCCTTGAAACTATGGCTCTCTCAAACTTTTAACCTTTCCTTTCAACCTAACAGGAACGTATTCTGTACCCTCAAAATTTCACCTTTAAATGACCTCCATTTCTGAATTACATCCTTCCCATAAAACAAATTGTCCCAATCCACTTCTTCTAAATCCTTTTGCATCTCCTCAAAGTTAGCCTTTCTCCAATCAAAAATCTCAACCCTTGGCCAAGTCCTGTCCTTCTCCAGAATTATATTGAAACTAATGGCATTGTGATCACTGGACCTGAAGTGCTCCCCAACGCACACCTCTGTCATCTGACCTATCTCATTCCCTAACAGGAGATCCACCACTGCCCCTTCTCTAGTTGGTACCTTTATGTATTGCTGCAAAAAACTATCCTGCACACATTTCACAAACTCCAAACCATCCAGCCCTTTTACAGTATGGGCTTCCCAGTCTATGTGTGGAAAATTAAAATCTCCCATAATCACAACCCTGTGCTTACTACAAATATATCCTATCTCCTTACAAATTTGCTCCTTCAATTCTCGCTCCCCATTAGGTGGTCTATAATACACCCCTATAAGTGTTACTACACCTTCCCCATTCCTCAATTCCACCCAAATAGCCCCCCTAGACGAGCCCTCTAATCTATCCTGCCAGAGCACCGCTGTAATCTTTTCTCTGACAAGCAATGCAACACTTCCCCCTCTTGTCCCTCCGATTCTATCACACCTGAAGCAACAAAATCCAGGAATATTTAGTTGCCAATCACACCCCTCCTGTAAACATGTTTCACTAATAGCTACAACATCATATTTCCAATTATCAATCCTGCTCTAAGCTCATCCACCTTACAATGCTCCTAGCATTAAAATAAATGTATTTAAGAAATTCTCCGCCTCTTCCTCTCTGTTTATCTCTAATGGTGCAAACAACTTTACTATCTTCTTTTTCTTCCTTCTCCCATACATCTGTTCCTACACTCTGGTTCCCCTCCCCCCTTGTATCTAGTTTAAATCCACTGGAGCCTCTCTAGCAAACCTACCTGAAAGAATATTTGTCTCCCTCCAGTTCAGATGCAAACCGTCCCGCTGGAACAGGTCCCACCTTCCCTGGAAAACTGCCCAATTATCTATGAATCTGAAGCCTTCCCTCCTGCACCATGTCTTCAGCCACATGTTGATCTGCACTATCTTACTATTTCTAAACCCACCTGCACATGGCACTGGTAGCAATCCTGAGATTGCTATCCTGGATGTCCCGTCCTTTAACTTGATGCCTAACTCCCTAAACTCACCTTTCACAACCTCCTCACTCTTCCTACCCACGTCATTGGTCCCTACATGGACCACGACATCCCGCTGCTCACCCTCCTGGTATCACAGACCCTGGCACCAGGGAGACAACAGACCATCCGGGATTCTCGATCTCTTCCACAGAACCTCCTATCTGTCCCCCTAACTATCGAATCCCCTATCACTACTGCTCTCCTCTTTTCCCTCCTTCCCTTCTAAGCTGAGGGTTCAGTCTCGGTGCCAGAGACACAACCACTGCAACTTGTCCCTGGTAAGTTGTCCCCACCAACAGTATCCAAAACGGTATACTTATTATTGATGGGAATGGCCACAGAGGTGCTCTGCTCATTCTGTCTTAATCCCCTTCCCTCTCCTGACAGTCATCCAGCTACCTGTCTCCTGACTCTTAGGGGTGACTATCTCCCTGTAACTCCTGTTTATTTCTGCCTCTGCCTCCCGAATGATCCGAAGTTCATCCAACTCCAGCTCCAGTTCCCTAACATGGTTTGTCAGGAGCTGCAGTGGATTCACCTTTTGCAGGTGTAGTCATCAGGGACAATTGTGCTCGCCCTGACTTCCCACATACTGCAAACGGAGCACTCAACTGCCCTAACTGCTGCCTCCATTACTTACTCCTAAGGTAATTAAATTAATTAAAGGAGCTTACCCAGCCTTACCTCACTTGGAGTGAAGCTCATCCTCAGCCTCTGCTCGCTTTTTAAATTCTCCCACTTATCTCAGAGGCCGATTTTCATGCGCTTATTGTGCAATCGTGCCCCGTTCAGACCTCGCCTCTGCCTGTTGAGCCAAAGCCATCCCATTCTGCCTCAGTCTGCTCTGACGATGGCCACTGTATGTGGTGGTCTTTTTTTTTTAAACCTTTGGCGCGCTATGTCATGCACCTGTGCACTCTAGCCTCTTTTCTCCGATCAGTTAAAAAAACGGCTTCTCTCTGAGATGCCCTTACTTTTTCCCTCTCCGCCTCTTGCTTCGATTTAAAATTATGTCTCTTGGTGGCCTCCTTCACCAGTCCCCTTCTTGCACAGTCAGTTTTTGATGACGCCCTGCTCTGGGCAGATTTACAGCTGTGTCATATTCTTTTCACTTCTTGATGATTAACTTAACTGTACTTCAAGGGATATTCAGTGACTTGGAAATTTTCTTGTATTCATCTCCTGACTTGCGCTTTTCAAAAACCCTTTTCCTAGGTTGATTGGAGTGTTATTTTGTCTTCATGGTGTAGTTTTTGCCAGGATACTGACTTGCCAGTAGTTGGACTTACCAGATACTGCTGTATTTTTACTACAATCAATTGAAACACCTTGACTTCACACAGGTTTATATATAGCTAAGACACCTTAACTAATTATGTGACTTCTAAAACCAACTGGCTGCACGATGATTTGGTGTGTTATATTAAAGTGGTATGAATATTTATAGAATCCATTATTTTGTGTTTTATATTTGTAATTAATTTAGATCACTTTGTAGAGATCTGTTTTCACCTTGACAGGAAAGAGTCTTTTTCTGTTGATCAGTGTCAAAAAAGCCGAATTAAATCCACTGTGATTCAATGTTGTTAAACAATAAAACATGAAAACCTCTGGGGGACGGGAGGGGTGAATACTTTTTATAGGCATTGTATATCTACTGTGATAACGAATTTACTTAAATTCTCAGCTGTGAAATGGGGACACTTCTTTTTCCCTTATTTTAGGGAGAGAGAGAGAGAGCCTGTGGTGTGTTGAATTACTGGGTGAACGAGTAGTATTTGGGCTACTGCAAGTTTGTGTCTTTATTGATGCTTTGCTGCACACTTGAGTGCTCGGTGGGGGGCACTGATGCTTTTTTGTTGGTGGGGGATGGGGAGGTCATTGCTTTTCTGCTGCTTATGCATGGAAGGGAGCAGCGGGGGAGGCTTTGGGGTTCTAACATTTAACTGTCATTCATTCTTGGGGCACTCCTCTGTTTTCGTGGATGCTTGTGAAGAAAAAGAATTTCAGGATATATATTGTATACATTTCTCTGAGATTAAATTGAACCTATTGAACTTTGAACTTCAGGAATACAAATCTTTAACATGGCAACTGGAATGTCACTTGACCCCGAGCCCTTGATGTGTTCTGAGCACTTAGCCACTTCTTAATATAACACCAAATGAAGATGATTTCGATGAAGTTAACAGGCCTGTGAGCAAGACTGCATAGTAGAAAGAATGGAAAAGGATCCATTATTACTTTCTACAAGTCTCTGAACATTTTGTACAAAGGAAAACTAGTATCTTTAATGTCAGTAAGAAAAGTACTTTCAATGCATCCCAAACAATACCTTGCAAATGGTGACAAGATCCAATAAGATTAAATTTTGCAGTATCCAAAGCTGAAAAAATATTGGAGAAAAATTGTGATCATCAGTTTGTAAACCTTAGCACTCAACCTTATCTTTTAGGGTTAATCAGGAATTTTATTTGAAGGTAAGTGTCCTCAAATAAACCAAAATAAAATAAAATAATACCTGATTAATTGTAGAAAAGTATGTGCAAATTGAACCCCAAGTATACCTGCAGGATATTCAGAGGTTCCAAAGAAATCCAACCCTGCGTCTGAAAGACATTTTAAGATCACTAAAATCAGTACAATCCTAAACATTTATATCTTGCAGTCTTTAGATTTTGTTGAGATACCAGTTTTGAGCTAAAGAAAGTGGGTTATTGACACCAAGTTCTATCCATGCTAGGGTAGCTGAAGTTTATGAGGAAAATCCTTCTATTAATCTGAATAAGCTTCTTGCAGGTGGAACATTAAAAAAAAGCCAGTTTTACAAATTGCTTGGATATGTTTCAAAACTGAAAGATCAGCAATTCTTCCTCTTTGAGAGCACATAATGAAGGAAGATTACATAGTTTAGTACTAATATGTCCATTTAAAAAAATCATAAATGGGGGAGGCCATCAAGAAAATAAATGTAACTCCCAAGTCCGCCAGACCTGAAAGCAAAGGAGGAAAATAGCTCCTTTCTGATGTCAGTAGTGAAAAAAGAGCATGGCCTGGATAGTGAGGGTCCTTGATGATGGATGCTGCTTTCCTGCGACAGTGCTCTGTGTAGATGTGCTTAATGGTGGGGAGGGTTTTACCCATGATTGACTGGGCTGTATTCACTACTTTTTATAGGATTTTCTGTTCAAGGGCAATCCATACCAGACCATGATGCAACCAGTTAATATATTCTCCACCACACATCTATAGAAGTTTGTCAAAGTTTCTGATGACATGACGAATCTTTACAAACTTCTAAGGAAGTAGGGACGCTGCTGTAATTTCTTCATAATTGCACTTATGTGCTGAACCCAGGACAGATCCTCTGAAATGATAACATTGATGAATTTAAAGTTGCTGACACTCTACACCACTGGCTCATGAATTTCTGGTTTCTTCTTTCTGAAATCAATAATTAGCTCCTTAGTCTTGCTGATATTGAGAGAGAGATTGTTGTTATGGCACCACTTAAGGTAGGCTGGGTGATTGAATGTTCTTATTGTGTTTAAGAGGTCTGATCAAGAGTTTGATAATAGCAAGATAGAAGCTTTTCTTGAGCCTAGTGGTATGTGCTCCCAAGCTTTTTTACCTTCTGTCTGCTGGGGAGGGGAGAGAGAAGAGAGACTGATTAAGGTGAAAGGGGCCCTTTCATAATGTTCACTGCTTTCTCAAGGCAGAGAGACAGTCAGCGGAGGGAAAGTCAGGTTTGAATGATGCACTAGGCTGTTTTCACATCTTTATTCACATCTTTATGCACTTTGCCAGCAACTTGTCTTCTTTCAGTACCATTAATATTTTCAGTAGCGACTCAAGAGATTACAAAGGCTGGAAACGAGTAAAAAAACAAATTGCTGGAGGAACTCAGCTCGATAATATGGAGAGACATTAACAGTCAATAATTTGGATTGAGACCCTTGATCTTGATTGAAAGAACAGAGCCAGTATAAAAAATTGTGGGAAAGCGATAGGACAAGAACTGGCAAGCAATAGGTAGATCCAGGGGTGGGTTAGAAGAAGGATCTTATCAGGGAGAAAAGGATGGAAATATCAACAGATACTAAGAGGTTATGTGGTGACAACCATGGGTGGTAGATGATAGAATCTGATAGGAAATCTGCAGCTCTATGTTGTCTGTTATATCCACTTGACAGGATATTTGAGCTCAATTTGATTTCCGATGCAGAAGATTGCAAATCTAACAGGATAGTACTCCCTGAAACAAATCTGAACCAATAACTTTCTGAGTCAAAAATGGCATTTCAAGATGATAGGTCACAGGAGCACGTGACATTTAAATAATACATTTGTCTGGCGAAGAGATTTAAAAAGCAGGAAGATTTTTCAGCAGGAGTCGTAAAGCTTGAGAAACATTCCCACACAAGTCCAGCAAAGAGATTTAAAAAACCCACTCTCCATAAAAGAGGGGTACCGTCTAGCGAAGTGGTCATCGTTGGAGTGATCTCAGTCAGAGTGGTAAGGTTTTGGCTCAACGGCTTCGGTAAGAACAGGAGGAGGCAAGGTAATTAGGTAAGTTCATTCCTTATTTCTTATTTCTCCTTTCTTATTTAACTCTTGAGAGAATAGGGAGGTATGTCTACAGAGCCAGTGTTCTGTTATGGGTATCAGATATGGGATTTCCAGGAGACTACCATCCTCCCTGATGGCAACACCTGCACCAGGTGCATTCAGATGCAGCTTCTTAGAGACCGTGTTAAGGAACTGGAGCTGCAGCTCGACAACCTTCGGCTTGTTAGGGAAAGTGAAGAGGTGACAGACATGAGCTCCAGGGAAGCATTCACCCCAAGGCTACAGGAGACAGATATATGGGTGACTGTCAGGAGACGGAGGGGAGAACGTCGGATAGTTGAGAGCACCCCTGTGGCTATCCCCTTCAACAATAAGTACTCCATTTTGTGTACTGTTGAGGGGGACAACCTATCTGGACTGACTCTGGCCCTGTGGCTCAAAAGGGTTGGGAAATGAAGAGGATAGCAGTAGTAATAGGGGACCCTATAGTTATGGGGACAGATAGGTGACTCTGTGGACGCAAAATGAAACATGGTTGGTAGTTTGCCTCTGAGTGCCAGGATGCATGATGTCTCTGAATGCACCCACAATATCCTGAAAAGGGAGGGTGAGCAGCCAGAAGTCGTGGTACATATTGGTAGGAATGACATAGGTAGAGAAAGGGAAGAGGTCCTGAAAACAGAATACAGGGAGATAGGAAGGAAGCTAAGAAGCAGGACTTCAAAGGCAGTAATCTTGGAATTGCTGCCTGTGCCACACAACAGTGAAGATAGGAATAGAATGAGGTGGCAGATAAATGCATGGCTGAAAAATTGTAATGGGGGCAGGATTCAGATTTCAGGGTAATTGGGACCTCCTGGGGCAGGTGTGACCAGTACAAAAGGGGTGGTTGCATTTGAATCTGAGGGGACCAATATTTTTGCAGTAGGTTTACTACAGCTCTAAGGAGTGGTTTAAATTAATATGGTAGGCAGATGGGAACCAGTATGCTAGAGCAGAGGATGAGCCAGCAGGTTTACAAGTAGATGATGGGAGTATCATGAATGTAATGAAGGACAAGCTAATGATTGGGTACAAATGCAGACAGATCAAAGAGTTAAATTGTACCACAAAGGCAAAATTCAAAAGGGCGAAGAATGCAGGTCTGAAGGTGCTGGTATTTAAATGCACGTAGCATTCAGAATAAGGTAGACGAGCTCCTGGCTCAATTAGAGATTGGTTGGTATGACGTCATGGGCATCACTGAATTGTGGCTGAAGGAAGGCCATAGTTGGGAGTTTAACATCAAAGGATATACTTTATCCCCTTGCATACTGAAGTCACCCATTAGAATTATGTCATTACCTTTGATAAATGCCTTTTCCAGCTCCCTTTGCAATCTCAACCCTGCAGCTTGGCTACTATTTGGAGACCTATAAGGATATATGATTCTCATAATAGTTTTTCTATCCTTGCAGTTTCTTAACTCCACCCACAACGATTCAAAGTTCTCTGACCCCATGTCACCTCTTTCTAAAGATGTAATTCCATCTCTCACCAACAGAGCCACACCACCGCTTATGCCTTCCTGCCTGTCCTTTTGAATCAAAGTATATATTTTGATGTTAAGCTCCCAACTATGGCCTTCTTTCAGCCACGACTCAGTGATGCCCATGACGTCATACCAACCAATCTCTAATTACACTACAAGTTTGTCTACCTTATTCTGAATGCTATGCACATTCAGGAGATCTTATTTGGGAACTTAATGTAAAGGAACCCTTACAAGACAGTGATCATAATAGATTGAATTCTTACTGCAATTTGAGAGGAAGAAGCACAAGTCACATGCATCAGTGGGGTTGAGATTGCAAAGAGAGCTGGAAAAGGCTTGTAATAAGGGTAATGTCACAATTGTAATGGGGGACTTCAATATGCAAAGGGATTGGGAAAATCATGTTGGTGTTGGATCACAAGAGAGGGAATTTGTTGAATGTCTACACAATAGTATTTTAGAACAGCTTGTGCTTAAGCCTACTTGGGGAAAGACTATCTTAGATTGAGTGTTGTGTAATGATCCAGATCTTATTAGGGAGCTTAATGTAAAGGGACCCTTCACAGGCAGTGCTCATAGTATGATTGAATTCATACTGCAATTTGAGAGGGAGAAACATACATCACATGTATTAGTATCGCAATGGAATAAAGGGAAAAGCAGAGGCATGAGAGAGGAGTTTGCCCAGGTTGTTTGGCAGAGGATACTGGGCGGGGTTGATGGCAGAGCAGAGATGGCTGAAGTTTCTGGGAATAGTTCACAAGGCACAGGATTGATATGTCCTTGAAGTTCTCAAATGGCAGGGGTATGCAACCATGGCTGGCAAGGAAAGTTAAGGACTGCATAAAAGCCAAGGAATGAGCAAATAAGGTAGCAAAAGTGAGTGGATGATTGGGATGACTGGCTTTTAAAATCCAACAAAAGGAAAGTAAAAAAGCTATAAGAAGGGAAAAAATGAAATATGAGGTCAAACAAGCCAATGATATAAAACAGAATACCAAAAGCTTTTTTCAGTTCTATAAAGAGTAAAAGGGAGGTAAGAGTTGATATTGGACCACTGGAAAATGATGCTGGAGGGGTAGTAATGGGGGACAAAGAAATGGAGATGAACTTAATGGGTACTTTGCATCAGTCTTCACTGTGGAAGACACTAGCAGTGTGCCAGAGGTCTGTAAGCGTCAGGGAGCAGGAATGAGGGCCTGACGCTATTACAAAAGAAAAAGTGCTAGGCAAACTGAAGGGTCTTAAGGTGGATGAGTCACCTGGACCAGATGGACTACATCCTAGAGTTCTGAAAGTGGTTGCTGAAGAGATATCGGCTGTATTGGTCATGATCTTTCAAAAGGCACTTGATTCTGGCATGGTCCCAGAGGACTGGAAGATTGTAAATGTCACTCCATTCTTTAAGAAGGGAAGAAGGCAAAAAAAAAGGAAATTGCAGGCAAGTTAGCCTAACCTTTGTGGTTGTGTAAGTGTTGGAGTCTATTATTAACGATGAGGTTTCAGGGTACTTGGAGACTGATGATAAAATAAGTCAAAGTCAGCATGGATTCTGTAAAGGAACTTCATGCCTGACAAATCTGTTGAAGTTCTTTGAGGAAGTAACAAGCAGAGTGGACAAAGGAGAGGCAGTGGATGTCATTTACTTGGCTTTTCAGAAGGTATTTGATAAGGTGCCACGCATGAGGCTGCTTAACAAGATAAAATCCTATGGTGTTACAGGAGAGATACTAGCATGGATACAGGAATGGCTGACAGGCAGCAAGTGGGAATAAAGGGGGCCTTTTCTGGTTGGCTGCCAATGACTAGTGGTGTTCTTCAGGGGTCAGTATTTCACCTTGTTTGTCAGTGATTTAGATAATGAATTGATGGCTTTGTGGCAAAGTTTACAGATGATACGAAGATAGGTGGAGGGGTAGGTAGAGCTGAGGAAGCATTGCGATTGCAGCAGGACTTAGACAAATTGGAAGAATGGGCAAAAATGTGGCAGATAGAATACAGTGTTGGAAAATGTATGTTAATGCATTTTGGTAAAAGGAACAATAGTACAGACTATTATCTAAGTAGGGAAAAGGTTCAAACATCAGAGGTGCAGAAGGACTTAGAAGACCTTGTGCAAGACTCCCAGAAGGTTAATTTAACGGTTGAGTATGTGGTAAAGGCGGCAAATGCAATATTGGCATTTATTTCAAGGGGAATAGAATATTTTAAAAAGTAGATATGCTGAGGCTTTATAAGACACTAGGAGTATTGTCAACAGTTTTGGGCCCTATATCTCAGAAAGGATGTGTTGTCACTGGAGAGAGTCCAGAGGAGGCTCACAAAGATGATTCTGGGAATGAAGGGTTTAACATATGTGAAGCATTTGGCGGCTTTGGACCTGTACTCTCTGGAATTCAGAAGAATGTGTGTGGGGGGGGGGGAAGGAATCTCATTGAATGTTGATAGGACTAGATAAAATGGATATGGAGTGTATGTTTCTTATGGTGGGAGTATCCAGAACTAGACAGCACAGCCTCAAAATTGAAGGCAACCGTTTAGAACAGAGATAAGGAGGAATTTTTTTAGCCAGATCAGTGAACCTGTAGAATGCTCTAAGACTTTAGTTGAAGCCAAGTCCGTAGGTATACTTAAGGCAGAAGATAATAATTTCCTGATTGGTCAGAGCATCAAAGAATATACCAAGAAGGAAGGTGTATGGGTTTGAGTGAGATCTGGGATCAGCCATGATGAAATGGGCTGAATGACCTAATTCTGCTCCTATGTCTTATGGTTTAAAAGGATAAAAGGAGATAGTATAATTTTAGTTAATACAGGAATTTATCATCTAAATGAAAACAAACCAATGTGTGTACTTTTGCAAATGTGGTTGCCGAATAAAGAGACTATGATATTTAAAGATTAAAAAAGACAGAATGTATAGAAGTAAGGATACTCAAAAGTCTGAATTATTCTCCCAAGATCAGAGAGATTTTTAGAAATTTTGACAGTACAAATATCCAGAAATTATTTTAGAAGTGGTAGGGTCAACAGCCAGAGTGCAGAGAAGTGAGAAGAAATTTTCTTTTAATACAGCAAACCTTCATGTTCATAGTTGTCTGAACAGATATGGAAATTGATTCAGTAAAATTTTTGAAGAAATATTGAGTTAAAACCCAAACTGGAAAGAAACCATCTGGAGAGCAATGGGAAAATGTCAGGAAAATAGGATCAACAGGAAAGCTTTCTCAGAGAATCAATATAGCCATGACAGAACAAAAAGCCTCCTTTTATGCAATGCCCTTCAATGATGCAAGGTCCACATTTTCTTATTGTACCTGCATATGGAGTTCCCAAAGATATATATAAAAAATTTCATGGTACAAACACAGCACATGTTCTGTAAGTGAAGCCACATGAGTTTCAGAAATTGGGATTTTTGATTTCAAGAATAGTGTTCTGAAAGGGAGATAATTCAGAAAATACACTTACATATTGTATGCAAAATATACCTGCCACGATGTGAGAAGGTCCAAAGAGAGCTAATTCTGCCTTTTCTCCATCTGAAAGTCATTTAAGAGCCAACTACAGTCAACATTTAAATTAATAATTTTTCTTGGCTCAATTTAAGCACTACATTTAAAAACTGAGGCTTAACGTTTTTAACTATGCACTAATTAAGACTTAAATGAAAACGAAAGCAATAGACAGTAATGTCACCAACATTCAAGAGGTTTAGTGAATTTCAAGTATTCAGCTCATTCTATTCATTTCAACTCGACTTCATCTATCGAATGTCAGAAGAATTTATTAAATATTCAAGAGGTAGAATTTGAATCTCAATACTAATGTACAAGAATAGAATACGTATAATTCCCAATTTCATGAATGTTTGTCTTCTGCTCCAAGGATGTCCTAGAAGGCTGCAGAAGTTTTCAGGTGCCCTGAAATTCAGTTTCTTTATACAGGCAGAAGATCCAATGCATATACTGGCAGTCTAATGTTAATTTCAGGACCACAAAATGTAGAGTGGCTAGCAGTTTATGGCCATATGTAGCTAAGGAACATTTCAAGGTTAAGTCTGAGTTTTAGAAATTTAATTTTCTTTAATATGGAGTTAAGGATAGAAGTAAAGTTTCTAATCCTACAGCATGCTGATAAAAACAATAACCAATCCATCCCCAAACCCACCTTCCTTTCACTCCCTTAATACATATGCAAGACTGTGAGAAAGAATGCAGTAACAGGGAGCATTAACATTATTCTTTTGTGTTTACAGTAAGCCTATAATGGTAGTCTGATATTAGATAAAGGAACTAAGAATATGTCACTGGGTATTTCAGGTTAATGAAAACGTGTAGTTGAGGATATACCACCATCACAACAAAAGCAGAAGAAAATTATTGACCACAGCTTCATAGTAAAGCAGGATATTTTAGAATTATTAGGCCTACTTAGTGACTATATGTCCTATTTTGAAGAAAATGGAAAAATAACAGCTATGACTGTTTTGGAATATTTGGGAAGATTTTCAGCTAAGTTAAATTTGAATCAATAGCAAGCCCTCAACTTTTAAGTTTACCCCAGTTGAAATTTAGTCCTATTTTAACAGCTAGTCAAGCATTGGAGGGTATTGAATTTTGGCTCTGCATGATTTGAGAACATCAGAAATACATTATTAAAAGATACATGTCACAATTGTCATATTATGCTCCATGTGGATCAGAAAGTTAGCTTCTACACTTTTCTGTACACCTCTGAGAGGGGCCGAAGTAGAAAAATAACAAAAGAGATGATTTCTTAATTACATTAAAGGCAAATGCATTTTAAAAACTGCAGGAAATTTTGAAACTTCAGCAGCATGATTATACAGCTAGAAGTGAGACTATGCAATGTTACCAGGATGATCCAGTTATGATTCAGTCCTAAATTGTGGAATCAGTCTATAAACTTCTGATAAGCTGAAGGATACAAAAATGTGAAAAATTGTATCCAAATGGCTTAGAAAGTGAGTTAGTTAGGCAAAAGGTATATCAAGGAATTGTAAGAAAAACAATTGCTGGAAATACAGAGCAGCTCAGGTAGTCTCTGTAGACACTGAAACCAAATGCAGCTGCAGCATGGCAGAGAAATAGCTGCACAAAATAAAAAGCAGGAAAGCAGGCAAACATGATAAGGAGAATACTAAGAAGCAGAAGAAGCAAGCGGCTATCTTCAGGGTGGCTGATTTGAATGCGTTGCTTTATATCTTTATGGAAGGAGATTGTACTGGGATTGAATGATATCCACTTAATCCTAAAATCTTGCTGTGGCATTTCTTCTAAACAGTGAAGTTAATTTGTTTCCTACTCCTATGGATGTTTGTTCAAATTCCACAAAGTGCTTTAAGATATTACTCTGGACTCCTGAATCTTTTGTCCCCATACTGCATCATTTGATACCCTTAAAATAGCTTTCCTACACATGCCTGAAAAGTCCTTTCCCTTCAAATTAATTGATTCATCAAACTGTCATAAACAAAGAGCTTTCTCAGCTCTCACTGTGAAATGCACGTTCTCTTTTCCCTCAAAGGAGGAGAATGACTAGAATTGCCAGCTGTCATAACTACCACAGTGGTGGATTACTTAACAGCAGCATCAGAACATAGTCAATGAGATGAGATTCAAGTTCAGTTCACCAGCAGTAAAGTGTTGTTTTCATTTGACACTGTCAGGTTTTCAGCTCTGGACTATTTTTCAAAATAAGCATGAAACAGTCAATATAAGCAGTGGTTCAAGAAGGCAGCTCATCACCACTTTCTCAAGGGCAACTAGGGATAGGCAATAAATGCTGGCTTAGCTGGTGATGCCCACATCCCATAAATTAATACATTAAAAATAAATAAATAAAAATACATAATACAGATCACAATAAGCTATTGCACCCCATCCAAAACTATTAGGCACACCTGCTCTTGAAGTAGGAAAATTGAAAATAAATACAAAGAAGCAATATTTATGATCAATTTATATAAAAGCTGTTTAAAAAGCTAGCCTTGTATATCACCTTAAAACCTTCCCCTATCACCTTATGCTCTCTAGTATTTGATAATCCCCCCCCATGAAAAGATGTCTCTTACAATGTTATAAACTTCCATCACGTCTCCAGTTAGCCTCAATGGTTCCAGAGAAAATAATCGCAGTTCTGCTTCTCCTTATACCAAATGCCTTCTAATGAAGACATTATCCTGGTAAATTTCCTTTGCACCCTCTCTAAATCCTTCAAGTCTTTCCTGCTATGGCACAACTCGAACTGCAGACAATGCTCCCAATTGCAGGCTAACCAAAGTTTCATAAAACTGTAACATTACATTTCACTCTTATACTGGCCAATAAATTCAAGCAAGCCACATGTATCTTTACCATCCCAACTATCCACTTCCCTCTTCAGGGAACTTTCAGGGAGCTATGGACAGATGGCCTCTAAAGTTCCTCTGAACATCAATGCTTTTCAGGATCCTGTCAGTTCATTAAATACATAACATGTGATCTCCCAAAATACAACACCTCTACTTGTTCAGATTAAACTCCATTTGCCATTCTCCATCCATTTTTTAACGGTTCTATATCATGCTGTATCCAATGATATCACATACAAAAGATATCCATACATATATCACAAACAAAAGAGGTATCTTTCTTAATAGTGTGCTCCTCCATGGGGAAATCATTAAGCCACTTAGTTGTTTGTGCTCTTTCTTTTGCCATCATTTTCTCATTTTGGTTTATATGTATATCATGCTTGTGGTTGTTAATGTACTTTACTTAAGTTCAAAGATTTGAATTATTAATATGATATACTTTACAATTTTAATATGTTTAACTAACAATTTTAATCTTAATTCTTTACATTTTACAAACTTATTTCACTATGACTTTTTTTACATCTCTTTAAAAAATATCCCACCATTTCTTTGGGAATCTTCGAGCTTTCTCAAAAACCTTCAAGCCTAGAAATTTTGCAGTTGTCCTATTTGGGGATGGGGCAGGAAGGGGTCAAGTAGAATACATGAAACATATGTGCTCAACATCAGACAACATCTCTATCAAACCAACACACCACAATGACCTTCAGCAAAAATTGTACAGAAAAAAATTAGCTGCTGATGTCCCATTAGGCCTCATATAGGACTGAAGATCAAGCAACATTCTCAAAGAATGAAGGTTCAGAGCTTAACTGGAGCAGTAAGGAAGGGGAATTGGGACTAGCTGTAACTCCAGATGTGGACCTGTCAAGAATGAGCTGTTGTTTGTGACTAGGAAACATTCTGTGAGCTCAGACTATGGATTAGTGTTGGTTGACTGAGTTTAAAATAATATTGGAAAGGAGACAATCTGACATTTACTTGTTACTTCCAGATACAAAACATGGGAAGTAGCCATGGGCACTTAAACCAATACTGTTTGCCCTTAAATATAAGGGAAGTAATTGTGATCACGTTTTGTGTTCTGTGTTTTGGAGTCTTGGTCATGTATCTGAAATTCAGGTACTAAGCAACCCAGTTTCTGGATCCTTATCTTTTTAATTTTATCCAGCTAAGTTCTCTCAGATGGTGTTCCAGATAAAAGAAACGAGATCTAACTTGCTAAGGTTAAAAAACAGAGATGTTCTCAGTAAATTAAATATTACAGATGGATTAGAGTGTCAGTGTCACAGCTAGCAAATAGCAGCTTCATAGCTCCAGCAATCTGAGTTCAATCCTGACTTCTGATACTGTCTGTCTGATGATTCATGTCTTCCCAGTAATCATCTGGGTGCTCCAGTTTTGTCCCATATCCTAAAGATGAGCGTGCTGGTAGGTTAACTGACTACTGCAAGTTGTTCCTTGTGCTGGTGGGTAGTAGAACTTGGGGTTAGATGACAGGAATAGGTTTGAAGGGAAAATTAGTGGGGAACTAGGACAGTATGAGCCAGTATTGATTAGATGGACTTGAATGGCCCCTTCACTGTCATAAGGACATAATGGCCATTTTAAAAGGTGCACCTGCTCATTATTGCTAATTTCTGATCAGCCAATCACATGGCAGCAACTCAATGCATAAAAGCATGCAGGCATGCTCAAGAGGTTCAGTTGTTGTTCAGACTAAATATCACAATGTGCAAGAAATGTGAGCTAAGTGACTTTAACTCTGGCATGATTATTGGTGCCAAATGGGGTGGTTTGAGTATCTCAAAAACTATTAATCTCCTGGGATTTTTACGCACAACATTCTCTAGAGTTTACAGAGAATGATGTGAGAAACAAAAAAAATCCTCTGAGGAGTAGTTCTGTGGATGAAAATACTTTGCTAATGAGAAAGGTCAGAGGAGAATGGCCAAACTAGTTCAAGATGACATGAAGGCTACAGTAACTCAAATAATCATGCATTATAACAGTGGTGTGCAGAAGAACATCTCTGCATGCACATGCTGAATATTCGAAGTTTTTTTTATTATTAAAGCACATATATGTCACCACATACAACCCTGTGGGCCCTACTCAGCAAATCTAGAGAATAGTAACTATAACGAGATTCAATGAAAGATCAAGTAGAGTGCAGAAGACACCAAACTATGCAAATGCAAATATAACTAAATAGCAATAAATAACAAGAAGATTAAATAACAAGTTTAAGAGTCAAATAAATTCTTTTGGGTTTCCAGATGAGTACGTATGAATTTTAACTGATGTTTCAATGACAAACTCTGCTTTCTTCACCCGTGTGTTTGTCATTAAGACGTCAGTTCAAATCGATACCTGTACCTGGCTAGTAGCTCAAGAAAAGTTTATTTGTCATCTACGCTGGAAAAGCACTAGATCCTTTATCAAGATTAAGAGTCCTTGAAGTGAAATCACTGGATGTGGGAACATCTCAATACATAGGCAAATGAGTATAGTTACCCCCTTTTCTTTGTCAGAATCTGACAGTTGAAGGGTAGTAACTGTTCTTGAACCCAATAGTGCAAGTTCTGAGGTTCTGGTACCTTCTACCTGATGGCAACAGCGAGAAAAGAGCATGGCCTGGGTGGTGAGGATCTTTGATATTGGATGCTGCTTTCCTACAACAGTGTTTCATGTAAATGTGCTCAATGGTTGGGTGGGTTTTACCTATGATATACTAGACCTAATCCACTACCAAGCCATGATGCAGCCAGTCAATACACTCTCCACTACACACCTATAGAGGTTTGTCAAAGTTTTTGATGTCATGCTGAATCTCTGCAGACTCCCAAAGAAGATGCACTGAGTGCTTTCTGTGCAATTACATTTATGTTCTGGGTCCAGGACAGGTCCTCTGAAATAGTAACACCCAGCAATTTAAAGTTACTGACCCTCTGCACCTCTCCCCTTTGATGATGACTGGCTCACAGACCTCTGGTTTCCACCTCCTTAAGTCTACAATCAGTTCCCTGGTCTTGCTGACATTGAATGAGAGTTTGTTGTTATGGCACCACTCAGCCAAATTTTCAATCACCCTCCTGTGTGCTTATTCATCACCACCCTTGATATGGCCCACAACAGTGCTGTCATCAACAAATTTGAATATGGCATTGAAGCTGTGCTTAGCTACTCAGTCATAGGTGTAAAGCTAGTAGAGCAAGGAAACAAGCACACAGCTCTGTGCTGCACCTGTGCTGATGGAGATCGTGGAGGAGATGTTTTTGCCAATCCAATAAGAAATACCAGGTAGTGTGTCAAAGCCGGATGCCAATGTCTTTCTTCAGAAGAATTGATACATTCTCAAGTATGTAGCCTATCCTGACACATTTCAAATTATAGTTAGAGATTTCAACCAAGTCTCTTTGAAGAAAACTCTGCCCAATTATCACCAGCATATAAGCGGTAGCATCAGAGGTACCAACACACCAGACCACAGCTACACTAAGATAAGGAATGCCTATCATTCCTTGCCTAGACTGCATTTTGATAAATTGGATCACTTGCCTATCCTCCTCCTACCTGCATACAATCAGAGCCTAAAAAGAAAAACTCCAGAGATTAGGACAAATAAGAGGCTGGAGACAGAGAAGTGATTACAGAATTGCTTTGAGTCAGTGGACTGGGCCATGTTCAAGCACTTATCTGAGGATCTGAATGACTAAACCAGGGTTGTAACAGACTTTATTAAAACAACTGTAGATGATGTGTCCCCATGAAATCAATTAGAGTTTTCCCCAGTCAGAAGCCCTGGATGAACCATGAAATCCAAAATTTGTTGAAGGCCAGATCAGAGGTATTCAAGTCTGGATACCAGAAATACTACAAGAGGTGCAGCTATGATCTCTGGAACACCATCTCATGGACGAGGTGTAGATTCCCGACCAAATTGGAATCAACAAGGGGTGCCTACAGCTATGCCAGGGTTTGAATGCTATAACCTCCTACGAAGTTAAATCAAGTAACATGATGGACATCAGGGTTTCACTTCCAGATGAGCTCAATGTTTTCTATGCTTGCTTTGACTGTCAAAACATGGAGGAATCATCACAAACCCCCACAACCCTCAATGATCCTTGATTTCCTCACTTGCAGACCCTAGTCAGTTTGGATTGGCAACACATCTCCTCCACAATCTCCAACAGCACAGGTACACAAGAAAGCTATGTGATTAGCTCCCTGTTTTACTCGCTTTACACTTATGATTGCGTGCTAAACATAGCTCCAATACTATATTCAAATTTGCTGATGACACCACTATCATAAGCTGAATCAAAGGTGATGATGAATCAGCATATAGGAAGGAGGTTGAAAACCCAGCTGAGTTGTGCCATAACAACAACCTCTTATTCAATGTCAGCAAGTCCAAGGAGCTGATAACTGAATTCAGGAGGAGGAAACCAGAGGTCCATGAGCCAGTCCTCATTGGAGGATCAAAGATGGAGAGGGTCAGCAACTTTAAATTCGTCGGTGTCATTATTTTGGAGGACCTATCCTGGGTCCACCACATAAGTGCAATTACAAAGAAAGCATGGCAGTGCCTCTACTTCCTTAGGAGATTGTGAAGATTTGGCATGACAGCTAAAAGCATTGACAAACTTCTATAGATGCGTAGTATAGAGTATATTGGCTGGCTGCATCACAGCCTGGTATGGAAACACTAATGTCCTTGCACAGAAAATCCTACAAAAATTAGTGGATATGGCCCAGTAGCCCAATCAACCAGAATCCACTGAACTGAATATCAACTTAGAAGAGGTGATCTTTCCAATGCTTCCAATTCTACAACTCTATCCATATCTAACTTCATTTCCTTCCTATTTCCCCATCCCTGCAATTTCAATCAGAAGCCATATGGAAACACTTTACAAATGCAATATGTTGTTGGTAAGTATGCATGATTAATCTCACAACAGAACATAATCTCACCAGCATTCATATTCCATATATATCTATTGAATGGAAAAAATGTTTTCAGAATAGAAAATGGATACGAGAACAGGTACAATTTTCTCTGAGATCCAAAGCAGTCACAAGGGCTCAAGTCACTGCGGTCAGAGGCCCGTGTGAGTCCAGAGTCAAGAAATGAAGGTCAATCCTCTGTTCAGCATCCTGGGGTGAAGTCCAAATTTGGAGGCATGACGTCTTTAAGTCTGAGAATCAAGGGACAAGGAGTGGTGACTCAGAGACAGATTATCCTGGGTTTGAAAGCCTGTCCGAGTGGGTGGGTGAGCGAGGCTTGTTTTGCTGTTGGTGTCTTGCTTTGTGACTGTGTTGCTCTGTGGAACATTATTGGCATGCCATGCTGACACCAGAATGTGTGGCAACACTTGAGGACTGCCCCCAGCACATCCTTGGATGGGCTGGTTGCTAACACAAAAAATGCTTATATATCAATGTACGTGTAATAAATAAATCTAAATCTGAATTTGATAATCAAAGACAACAATGCTTATGTTATTTCTGTTTATAGAACCCATATGAAGTAGAATTTCTGTAATTGCCCTCTCACAATGAGTTTGGAAGTGTTTCCTACAAGCCTGCCCATTGTTAGGAAAACACTTTTTTTTTCACTATCTGAAAATTTGGGGCCTAACTTCCTCCTTCTCTTATTTGATGTCTTTGAGATCAGTACTGTGCTGTCTCTGCACATGTCCCCTTTCATAGATCATGGCATTTGAAGGCATATTTCTCTAACACCCAGCCAAACAGCAACTTCTGATTCCATGCTTGAACGTTAACAGTGATCACCCAACATCAATATCATGTGATGCATGAAATCCCATTTTCAAGCATGCTTATATTTCTAGGCTATTAGGTTTTTTAAATAACTATTTAAGAAAATAATGCACAATGCACTATAACTACAATAAACAGTAAGTAACCAAATATTGAAAACATACCTGAAGAAGAATCAGATGGTTTAGCTGCCACGTTTACATTTGTCTCAGAGTGTTCCATTTCTAAAAGATATATACAGTATACATATAATAATGTATCCTGAGAACAGAAAAGTTATTTTCTGCTATGCAAGGAACTACAACACACTAAATGGATGATTCAATAAATTAGAACTTTTACCATCAACTCATGTCAAATAATTAACTTAGGAAAGGCTCACTGAAACAAACCAGATAAGCTGTATTAATTGTTAATCCAATAAGCACTTATGAAGTGATGTGGACTGTAAATCATAGAATCATAGAACTCTACAGAACATTACAGGCCCTTTGGCCCACAATGTTGTGCAGACCATGTAACCTATTCTAGAAACTGCTAAGACTTAACCTACCGCATTGTGCTCTATTTTTCTAAGCTCCACGTACCTATCAAGAGTCTCTTACAAGACCCTATTGTATCTGCCTCTACCATTGTCGCTGGCAGTGCATTCCACTCACCCACCACTCTCTGTATAAAAAACTTACCTCTGACATCCCCTTTGTACCTACTTCCAAACACCTTAAAACGATGTCCCCTCGTGTTAGCCATTTCAGCCCTGGGAAAAAGCCTCTGGCTATCCACATGATAAGTAGTAAGATAGATGTATTAGTACATAAAATTTAAAAAATTCTGAAATTGGGATTCTGTAGCTGTGAAAACAGAAGCTTGATAAGCTATCAGGAATTGCCAAAATACAAAAGCGAAAATATAAGGGATGGAGAAGTGTGATGCAAATGACACAATGCTACGGGGAGGCACAGGGAAGTAGCAAAACACATGGAAATTAGATCATATACCATTTACATCAGAGGCTATTCATGTTCCAAAATTCATTTCTACCAGAATACATACAGTCATTTTGGGTGAAGTCATGACAGTCATAAATGTCATAAAAAGGAAAAATGTCCTTTGGCTCACAGTATCAGTATAGGTCATCAAATACCAAATTATACCAATCCTATTCTCCAGCACCAAGTCATAACTTCCTGTAACACAAGAGATCCTGCAGATGCTGGAAATCCACAGCAACATACACAAAATTCTGGATGAACTCAGTACTCAGTCAGGCAGCACTTATGGAGAGGAATAATCAGTCAACATTTCAGGCTGAAACCCTACATTAGGGCTAGAAAGAAAGAGGGAAGAACCCAAATTAAGAAAGTTGGAGGGAGGAGTACAAGCTGGCAGGTGGACAATGAAGACAGGTGAGGTGGGAGGGAGGGGGGGAATGAAATGATAGATGAAAAAGATAAGGGGCTGAAGAAAAAGGAATCTAATAGAAGATGAGATTGGACCAGGGGTGAAAGGGAAAGCAACATAGATTTCTACGCCAAGACCATAAGATATAGAAGCAGAATTAGGTCATTTGTCTGTTCTACCATTTCATCACGCTGATCTATTTCCCTCTCAGCCCCAATTTCTTGCCTTCTCCCTATATCCCTTCGTGCCCTGACTATTCTAGAATCTATCAGCTTCTGACTTAAATATACCCAATGATTTGGCCTCCACAGATTCACTACTCTCTTGTTGAAGGAATTCCTCCTCATCTCCATTCTAAATGGACATCCCTCTATTCTGACGCTGTGTCCTCTGGTCTCAGACATCCTCACTATAGGAAACATTCTCTCCACATCCATTCTATCGAGGCTTTACAACATTCGATAGGTTTCAATGAGATCCCCTTCATACAACTGAGCTCTCCTCATATTATAAGCCATTCGATTCCAGAATCATTTTTGTGAACCTCCTTTGAACCCTCTATAATGTCAGCACATCCTTTCTTCAATAAGGGGCCCAAAACTACTTACAATACTCCAAGTGAGATGTCGTCAGCATCTTATAAAGCCTCAACATTACATCCTTGCTTTTATATTCTAGTCCTCTCAAAATCAAAGCTAGCATTGCATTTGCCTTCTTCTCCACTAACTCAACCAACAAATTAACCTTCAGGGAATGATGCACAAGGACTCCTAAGTCCCTTTGCACCTCATATTCTTGAATTTCTTCTCCTTTGAAGAAAATAGTCTACACTTTTATTTGATCTACCAAAGTGTATGATCATGCACTTTGTGACTCTTTATTCCATCGAATACTTCTTTTCCCATCTCCTAATCTGTTTAAGTCCTTCTGTAGCCTCTCTGCTTCCTGAACCCTACTTGCCCCTTCACCTATCTGCAAACTTGGCCACAAAGCCATCAGTTCTGTCATCCAAATCATTGACATATAATGTAAAAGGAAGCGGTCCCAAAAAAGACACCACTAGCCACTGGTAGCCAACCAGATAAGGCTCCCTTTATCCCACTCTTTGCCTCCTGCCAATCAGCCAATGCACTTCCATGATCTTTCCTGTAATACCATGGGCTCTGAACTTGTTAAGCAGCCTCATGTGTGGCATCTTGTCAAAGGCATTCTGAATGTCCAAATACACAACATCCACCAATTCACCTTTATCTTATGCTTGTTATTTCTTCAAAGAATTCCAACTGATTTGTCATGCAAGATTTTCCTTTAAGAAAACCATGTGCCTCCAAATACCCCGGAACCACATCTTTAACAATTGACTCCCAAGATTTATCCAGACCACCAGGCCTCTCCCCCTTCTAGAGTGACATATGCAAATTTCCAGTCCTCTGGAACCATGCCAGAATCCATTGATTCTTGAAATATCATAATTAATGCCTCAACAATCTCTTCAACCACCTCTGGGGGTGTAGACCATCTGGTTCAGGTGACTAATCTACTTTCAGACCTTTCAATTTCCCAAACACTTTCTCCCTTGTAATGGTAATTTCGCTCTCTTCTCTCCCCCCCCCACCCGACACTCTCGAACTTCCAGCATATTGCTTGTGTCTTCCACAAAAATAGTTATTTTGTTCGTACTCCATTTCCTTGTCCCTGATTACCACCACTTTCTAGTGGTCTAATATCTACTCTCTCCTCACTTTTAAAGTCTTTATATCTGAAGAAACCTTTGGTACCCTCTTTAATATTATTGCCTAGCTTACCTTCTATTCCGTCTCTTCCTTCTTTATGACTTTTTAGTTCTCTTCTGTTGGTTTTAAAAGCTTTCCAATCCTCTAACTTCTCACTAATTTTTGCTCTATTATATGCTCTCTCTTTGACTTTTATGTTGGTTTTGACTTCTCTTGTCAGCCACGACTGTGTCATCCTGCATTTAGAATACTTCTTCCTCTTTGGGATGTATCTATCCTGCACCTTCCGATTTGCTCCCAGAAACCTCAGTCATAACTACTCCACTATCATATCTGTTAGTGTTTCTTTGAATTAATTTTGGACAGCTCATCTCTCATGCCTCTGAAATTCCCTTTACTCCACTGTAATACTGATGCAACTGACTTCTCCTCCTCAAATTGCAGAGTGAATTCTATTATATTATGATCACTGACCCTTAACGGTTCCTTTACCCTAAGTTCTCTAACCAATCCGGTTCATTGCACAACACCCAATCCAGAATAGCTCATTCCCCTAGTGGGTTCAACTATAATCTGCTTTAAAAAGCCATCTTGTAGGCATTCTACAAACTCCCCCTCTTGGGATCTAGCACCAACATGATTTTCCCAATCTACCTGCATATTGAAATCCCCCATGACTTTCATAACATTGCCCTTGTGACATGCATTATCTCTCTTCCATTGTAATTTGAAGCTGCTCCACTTTTCCAATGATAACCTTTCGACGAGGACCGCTGTATGTTTTACCTACTTCCCCATTCTGAAGGCTACAGGTTTGTTTGCACAAGACACCCAGTTAGTTATTGTGCATATTTCAAACAAATACAGCAACTTTTAAACTGTGATTGTAAGCTTATCAACAGTGAAACTTAAATTATACGACCATATATCAAGTTTGCTTGTGCAAGGCATACACTTAATTGTCATGGTGCTTTTATACCTCAAGTCAATCATAACACATTTTTTGACATCTGTAGATCTGTAGATAGGCTCATAACAACTCCACTGCATCAAAGCAAAGGTCACCTATGTACTTGCTGAGCATACCACAGATTATTGAAACAAAGAATAAGAATTCAGAACCAATTTAACAACTCTACATAGTATACTAAATAAAGATGTTTCAGGCGGAGTCCCTTCATCAGGATTTTCTGTATGGCATATAGCAAGAGCAACATTTGGTGGAATGAAAGCACCTTTCACCAAACAAAGGACTCTAGCCAGCACAGAGGAGACTAAATAGAACCACTGCAGCACCAAAAGGGAAGAGTTGCACAGCAATTACAATTACATCCTCCAATTTTGAAAATTTACTTTCACAATCCTTATTATAGATTTCAATGTTCTCTTAAATCAATGTTGAGGAACACAAAGATTATTCAGCTAGCCTCTATGCCATAAATAAGAACACAATGCAGATTCAGAATCTGCTTAAAATAAAGGGACTAAAAGGACAAATATAATAAAAGTAACTAATTTAATTATTATAATCATTGTTTATCATTAACTTTTCACTATTTAACAAGTATAGTTAAGTGGAATTACGAAAAAACTTTTAATCTACTTTCAACATTTACAAACAAATTATTAACTTTTTACATTTTGCTTCCTATTTCAATATCCCACTCCCTTGCTTCCCAATGTTAGGAATTATAACATTTTAGAAACAAATCAGCAGCAAGAGATTTCACACTGAGTCCGGTTTTAATGTTAAAACCACTATCTTTATTAGTATCTACTTATAATATAGTAACTTAACCAAAATAAACAAAAGTTAACAGTGTTATGTGTATTTATGTGTGTAAATATAGCTCCCAAACTATCGAGCTTTGGGGAACAAGTCTTAGAGTCTTGAGATGGTAAAGCAGGAAAGTTCAGTCATCCGCGTAATAAATGATGGGAGAGATATTTGTAATCCACGCTGTAATGGAGAGAAAAGGTAAGTATGAATTATTCCACAGGTTCCACGTCAGATAAACAAAGTATTAGTCGCCGTAGATCTTGTCTATCATGTCATTCCAAATCCACATACGAATTATCACCAAAAACGACCTGCCACAGGAATATCGTCTTCGAGTGGTTACCACCCACATAACATACCCAGGCAAGGGTTACACAAGTGGTCCCACAGGATATTCCAAAATCCACTCCTACGGATTATATGAAGTGATGGTCACTTTTCTGTTATGCACCGATGATCAACCCACCCTTGTGGGCATAGGAGAGTTCCAAGCCTCAGCTGTGACAAGCTGAAGCTACCAGCTTCCCCAGTCTCTCTTACTCTCTCTCTCTCTGTCCACAATCAGCAGAGTCACCCTGTGACTGATGTCATAGTTCTGCCTCACTCAGAAACAGAAAGAAACAGTCTCAGTAAACGACCACAGGCTCGTAACACCAACAATGCAGCAGCTACATCCTTACAGTAACAGCTCAAGGTGAATTATTACTCCAGCAGCCTTCTTGACAATGTGATTGCCCTGACATCTCAATGTCAGAAAGATTTGAGAACAAGGTGCATTTCAGCCTTCAGCCTAAAGAATCCAGGTTAATGTTTCTATAGCTGACTGAGAGACTGCACGCAATGTTAGACTGCCTTAGAGAAGTTATTTTTTAAAATCAGCATCATTAACACAAATTTCATTCTATGTAACTCACTGCTGCTTGGCATAACTTTGGATATTTATACAAAAATGACTGGTATTTGTACATAAACAAGAACTATTTTGGAGAGACTATCAAGGCAACAAACAGGCAGAAAACACAAATTAGAAAAAGGAATGCACTTGAACCATTGTTATAGCATTTATTATTTTGGTATCTTATTTTCTCACATGAGCATAATTTCTCACTAATACGAACAACAAAAGAATCCTAATCAACACATACAAACAAGCTGGATGAACTCAGCAGGTCGGGCAGCATCCGTTGAAATGAGCAGTCAACGTTTCGGGCTGAGGCCCTTCATCAGGACTGCTGATTTGACGGATGCTGCCCGACTTGCTGAGTTCATCCAGCTTGTTTGTATGTGTTGATTTGACCACATCATCTGCAGTATACTTTGTGTTTACTAAAAGAATCCTAACACTTACAGAAAGTACAAAGTACAAATTAAATAAAATTACCAAAGAACTAAATTGAGATCAGTAGTCAATGGAGGAGTGAATTATTTAATAAAAGTTAGGAAGCAGAAGTGTGGTACTGGAGGCAAAGAAAGCAAAAATCTACTGGAAAATATTGGTAACAAAGCCTTTGATGAGGGCTTCAACAACAAATTAGCTACAAATTGCACACAAATACTTTGTATGTTCAGAGAAAGCCAATACTTAACATAATAAATTGAACTTTTGATTCCTCAAAACTGTCTCCAAATTGCTCACTCAGAAGAGATCAGACACCTGACTAAGTTTATTGTCTCGTACTAGATCCACTATGGCCTCTCCTGTCTATATACTGTATTAGGAATCCATCTTGGACACACCTAACAAATTCCACTTCATCTAAATTTTTAATTTCATTTTCTCATTTTAATTCATTTGCTTCACACAGTAAAATAATAAATTTTCCAGTGAATCTAGTAAATTTCAAGGGAGCGTGGGGAACCAAACCAAGTGAGTTTCAAAGGACCAGGGAAACTTGGGTTGCAATAAGTGAAAAGGTGGGCTCCAGTATGTGACAGGAGGATGAGAGTGCCGATTCAGGGCCAAAATGTGTAACAGGCAACACATGAACTCAGGCCCTGGTGTGCAAAAAGGAACATAGGGAGCAGGGAAAGGTAGTGCCGGAATTTGAGCCCTGAGTGTAAAAGAAACATCGGAATCTTGGCAGGAAAAAACCTGCAGACCTGAAGAAGGGTCTCTGCCTAAAATGTTGTTTACTCTTTTCCATAATTGCTGCCTGACCTGGTGAGTTCCTCCAGCATTTTGTGTGTGTTGCATAAGAATCTTGGCCCTGGTATACTAGAGGGATTGCAGGAACTGAGAATGTTATGTTGAAGGGAGGATGCAAATTAGCATCCAGTAAGCTAGAAGTAAAACCATCAGGATTTACTAAGTTTGGAGTATAATTGTATTTATTTTTTAACATGTAACTCTAACACAAATTTCAGACTGCTTCACTTGTTACTGTAGAAGCATACTACATTGGAATTCTAGATATTTGGATAGCGACTCTACTATTTCACAGTTCACAAAGAGTGGGCAATGCCTATGCCAAAGGAACCCAAGAAACAATGATTAGATAAAGGAATGGACCAGAAACATAAGACTACTAGATTCATAACATCCTGAAATGAGTACAATGATTAAAAGTATGAAATGAAAATGTAGATACTCTTAAAGTACAGAGGATATTCCAAATAAAATTTCAACAGGATTCAATTGAGGTTGGTAGTCTATGGAATAACAATTACTAGATCAAGACCATAAAACAGGAGAGGATCAGAATAATCGAGTGCAGAAATGGAAACATCATGGATGAGAGCTTCACCAGCAAAGTAGATGAGAAAAAATCAGCAGTTTCCACAACACTATAATCTATTAAGTGATAACTGCATTTGAGACCTACAAGAGCCAATTATTCAATTATTCTAATTAACAAATTGAAGAGAGGGTGCAGAGGAGATTTACAGGATGCTGTTTAGACAGCATGTTTTATCAGGGTTAATTGAATGAGCTAAGGCTTTTCTCTTTGGAGTGGAGGAGCATGAAAAGGTACTTGATAGAGGTGTACAAAATAATAAGAGCATAGATCAAGTGGGCAGCCAGAGGATTTTCCCATGGCAAAAAAGGCTAATACACTTGGGAATAACTTTAAGGTGACTGGAGAAAAGTATAGGGGGATGTCAGAGTTAAGTTTCTTTTATCGCAGAGTGTTAAAGGTGTGTAAAACATGCTGCCTGGTGTTCACTTTGCAATCACTTGATTTGAGTAAGATGTTCTTCTAAGTAGTTGTCTACCTGTGGGTCCTCAGGTGGCTGTAGAGGCCAATCCGGGATCCACATATTCTGGCACTGTCTGGACACAAGTAAGTGATTGTTGTGGTTAGTGGTTGGGTCTTCTGATTGTTCATTCTCTCGTTTCGCAGCTGCCTCTTATCCTCTGTGGCACAGCAGAGGATACTCTTATGCAGAACAGTTCCCCCTTGAACAGATTTTCTCCAGGTGCATCTACAGAGTGCAATGTCTCCCCAGTTTTTAGATGTAATGCTGAATTACTTCAGGCTGATTTTGTTATTATCTTTGAAGCATTTCCTTTGCTCACTGGGGCTTATTGACGTTCCTTCAATCTGTTTGGGAGATGCGAGTTAGGGATCCAAATGACATGACCTATCCATCAGAGTTGGCGTTGCTTTGTCATGGTGAAAATACTGTTCATGTTGGCCTTCTCCAGTATGCTGATGTTAGTCTGCCTGTCCTTCCAGCTGATCCTCAAAATCTTTCATTAGGTTTGTTTCAGGTGTCTACTTTCAGGTGCCCATGATTCAGCTCCATACAGTAATGTAGGAGGGATGACTGCTCTATAGACCCAAAAAAAATTTTGTACCTGTATGTTGCAATCTTCAAAGACTTTTCCTTAATCTTGCATAGGCTCCACTAACACTACTCAGGCAGTAGATGATCTCTGAATTGAGGAGAGAATGCTGCCAAGGTAGGGAAAGTGGTCTACATTTTCAAGGATGCTATCATCAATTTGTATGAAGGCTGGTTGGAAAGTGGCTGATATAGAACCTGTGTCTTTTTTATATTCAAAACAGGACCCAGGGCTCTATATGCCTTGGCAAATGCATTCAGAATATATTGGAAGTCTTCTTGTTATGAGTGCTGGACAGACCTGATGGAAATGGGGTGAAGAGTTAACCATTCCCCCCCCCCCCCCCCGAGAACTATGAACTATTGCTGTTGCTATGCTGCTAATGAGAGAGAGAGATGAAGCACAGAGGCAGGAACATCTGCTACAGATAAGAGAGAGAGACTGTTGATTTATTGTATTTTGACTCTTCCTGGATTATTTATCTTTCACTACAAGGACTTTACTTTGCTCGTTAACATTCCTCAGGAGACAGCAAGAGTGGCCTGATTTGATGGACACAGTCATTTAGAGTTGATGGATGGATGAGACCCCGGTAGTAGGGATAAAAGACAGGTCTGAGGAGACACCCCTCAGACACACCAGTGGACACTGACTGAGTGTTGTGAACCCACAGGAAGGTGGGGGCTTCGAGGACCGAATCAGGAGATCGGTCAATAAAGCTCTCAGTGTGACGGCAGGGCCGGTGGGGACTTGTGTGTGTGTGTGTCCACTCATGCCAGAGTGACAAGTCCACCACAGAAGAACGGTCTAGCTGAAGAACAGAGGGGTCATAGCTGAATGACCACAACGATACGCCGGAATAAGAAAGCAACAGAAGTTTTGCTTGCTGTAGCTGCCTAATCTCTTGCTTGCTCTCTCTCTCTCTCTCCAACGATTACAACAACCATAACTACCTCAGCACGCATGAACTGAACTGAACTGAACTTTATACTCTTTTATGACAAGTCATTTACACCTAGACCTTGATAGAGCTTGTTTATTATTGCTTATTATTATTCCTACACTTCTATGTTTATTATTGCTAACCTGTTTTATATGTATATTTGCATTTTTGATACTGTATTGTGTAGTTTACTAATATACACCTTTAGTTTTGGTAGCACCAGACTCCAACGGATACTTCTATCTTTGCTGGTCTGTAAACCCAGTTACAGGGTACGTAACAAATTGGGGGGCCAGTGAATCAGGATAGAAGTCCCTTATTTGATCTGGTTGTGTGGATAACCAGACGGGAAACCACCAGAGATGGAGATTGACAAATTTTTGAAAGAACCAACTACGAGGGCATTAGAGGTTGCTAGGAAGGCAGAATTGGTGAGTGTTGCGAAACGATTGAGTCTCTCAGCAGTGAAACCAACGATGAGAAAGTTGGATATACAGAGAGCAATAGCTGTGCATTATGTATCCGAGGGTGTGTTCCCATCGGATGTATTGGAACTGTTCCCTGAAAGGAAACCAGTCGAGGGTGAGCTTCAGTTACAGATAGAAAAATTAAGGTTAGCTGGGGAGGAAAAGAAGAGGGAGCATGAGCTTCGAGAAGGAAGCTGGAGTGGGAGGAGGCAGAAAAACAGCGACAGTTTGAGAGGGAGAAATGGCAATGTGTGAATAGCGGGGCAGACCATGGGGAAAAGTTTAATGTTAGTAAGGAGATTAAGTTGGTACCCTCCGTTCGAGGAGACGGACATTGATCGGTACTTCTTGCATTTTGAAAAAGTGGCCATGAACCAGAAGTGGCCTAGAGATAAATGGGTGGTGTTGTTACAAAGTGTACTTAAAGGGAAGGCCCAACGAGCATATGCTGCGTTGTCTGAGGAGGTTGCAGAGGATTATGAGGAAGCAAAACAGGATATCCTTCGGGCCTATGAGCTGGTACCCGAAGCATATAGACAAAAGTTCAGGGACTTAAGGAAACAGTGGAATCAGACGTTCACAGAGTTTGCATACTAGAAGTGTGTGTACTTTGACCGCTGGTGCACTGCAGAAGGGATGGAGGAGGATTTCCACCGCCTAAGAGAGTTGATTCTGATCGAAGAATTTAAAGGTTGTGTTTCGGATAATATCTGGACATACCTGAACGAGAAGAAGAATAAGTCTATATCAGAATCTGCCAAGCTAGCAGATGAATACGCCTTAACCCACAAGATAAAGTTTCCCCCAAATAAGAGCTACCAGAGAGGCAGTAGGGACGGTAGAGAAAGCTCACCGGCTAAGTCAGAGAATAAGCCGGGAACTAGCGGAAAAGGTGAGGAGAAAAAGCAGACTGGCAGGAAGGTTCCCAACTTCACGTATTATAATTGTGGGAAAGCGGGCCACATAGCATCTAAGTGCTTTGCTCCAAAGAAAGAGACAGGAGGAAGGAAAACAGCAACTCCAACTGGTTGCATTGAGCCAGTCAACAGATCGATGAGGAAGGTGAAGTTAGATAGAGCCCAAGAGGGGCGTGAGAAGTTTATCTCGGAAGGGATGGTATCTGTGAAGGAGGGAGAAACCCCAGTTCCAGTCCGGACCTGGAGAGATACTGGGGACATGTATTCAGCAGTGAAGCTGACAAGCAAGCCTGTAAGTGCTGAGGACCCTCCCATGGATTCCAAGATTTATCCCGCCTGCGCTATAACTCGCAGCATGTCTAGAAAGGCGGCTGAGACAGGAACCCGTTTAAATGAGTCTAGTGTTGATTTAGCAGAGACGTTTTTAGCGACCTTGTACCAGGAGAGGTTAGAGGATGGTAAAGCGGGGAATAGTGGAGCTAAGGAGTGTAAGGGAGACTAAGCAGATTTAGTGTTGTCAAGGAACGGAATTTTGAACCTGGTTCACAAGATATCTCTAGGTGGACACTTAGGAGTGAGGAAGGAATTTAGGGAGGCACAGAGCCGTGATGAGAAACAGATGTGGCAGTTAGAAGGTCCAGGGTTGGACACGGATGATCTGTCTGGCTTGACAGAGCTGTTTGCAGTGGAGGAATTTAAGTGTGTTCCCAATGATGTGAGGGCAGTCCTAGATGAAAAGGATGCCGCTACCTTGAGGGAGTCTGCTGGGTTTGCAGACGAGGTTGTTTTAACCCACAAGGTTGAGTTTACTCCGAAGGGGAGTTGCCCAGAGAGTAACTGGGAGGATCAGGGGAACTTGGAATTTGAAAAGGGGACTGGTATTGAAAGCCTAGAAGAGACAGATGTCCCAATAGCCTGTGTTCAGGTTGTGAAGGATGTGGATGCACAGGGTACTGAACCTAGTGTTGAAGCTCAGGAAAAGTTTGAGGTATCTGACTTGGTTAAAAAGGAATGCAGTCCTTTTGGGTCAGATGGACTTGGTTCAGTGAAGAAAGGGTTAACCTTGGCACCAGTGGAAAGTGAGAATTCTCAGTCATTTGTGTTAAAGATTCATGATGAGATGAAAGCTGGTGATGTGAATATTATTGAAGATATTGAGGGGGAAAGTGTTACTAAACTTTTGAATAAGGGAAATTTAAAGTCTGGATTGATTTTAGAAGCATTGACCATGCTGAAGGAACAATGGTTTGTTAACAAGGTGCCTGCTAGTCAATTAGTTTGTTCTGAAAGTTAAAGATAAACAACTTGGTGATGTTGTTCAAGTATGTGATTTGGAGAGGCAGAACTTGAAGTGTTGTTTTGACCAAGAGGGATCACCTGCAGATGTTAAACAAAAAACTAATAGAAGTAAAGATCCTGAAGATAAAATTAATGACTTGCTTAAAATTAATGAGTGGTGTGGAAGTTCAGCAAATGGGCTTAGTTTGGAAAACTTTGATGATAAGCTAGCTCCTATGAAAGGAGTCTGTGAAGGCCTATTCCACACTGGTGAGCAAGCTAACCACGTGAGAGTTAAGTGGAAAAGAGGCAAAGGTTGACCAAATGCCACTTTGAATGACAGGATCTGGTTTTGCAGGAATTTGATTTTTTTTTGTAACAAAGCCTGTGAATAATAAAGACCATATCATAGTAGATTGACTGAATGTTAAGTTTAAAAGTGAAAGAGATTAGTATTTGCACAAACTTCTGTAATGCACTACATTATAATCATACATGTATTGGTTCACACTTTGTAATATACACCTAAGCTAAGAACACAACCTTTTGGTATTTTTGGCTAACATGAAGAATAAAAATAGGCGGTTATTAAGTTGGAGTCTGTTGTTACAGGAATTTGATATTAAAATACAACATGTAAAGGGGAGTAATAATGTTATTGCTGATTGTTTATCCGGGTGTTAATACAGAACGTATATCTGTATTATTCTTGTAGTTAAGACCACTTCTGTATTATGTTAGATTTTGTAGTGTGCTTTACTAGTTAATTTTCACCCTGGTGAAAATTCCTGGATGGGGGTGTTATGAGTGCTGGAAAGACCTGATGGAAATGGGGTGAAGAGTTAACCATTCCCCCCCCCCCCCCCCGAGAACTATGAACTATTGCTGTTGCTATGCTGCTAATGAGAGAGAGAGATGAAACACAGAGGCAGGAACATCTGCTACAGATGAGAGAGAGAGAGAGAGAGAGACTGTTGATTTATTGTATTTTGACTCTTCCTGGATTATTTACCTTTCACTACAAGGACTTTACTTTGCTCGTTAACATTCCTCAGGAGACAGCAGGAGTGGCCTGATTTGATGGACACAGTCATTTAGAGTTGATGGATGGATGAGACCCCATTAGTAGGGATAAAAGACAGGTCTGAGGAGACACCCCTCAGACACACCAGTGGACACTGACTGAGTGTTGTGAACCCACAGGAAGGTGGGGGCTTCGAGGACCGAATCAGGAGATCGGTCAATAAAGCTCTCAGTGTGATGGCAGGGCCGGTGGGGACTTGTGTGTGTGTGTCCACTCATGCCAGAGTGATGAGTCCACCACAGAAGAATGGTCTAGCTGAAGAACAGAGGGGTTATAGCTGAATGACCACAACGATACGCCGGAATAAGAAAGTAACAGAAGGTTTGCTTGCTGTAGCTGCCTAATCTCTTGCTTGCTCTCTCTCTCTCTCCAACGATTACAATACAACAACCATAACTACCTCAGCACGCATGAACTGAACTGAACTTTATACTCTTTTATGACAAGTCATTTACCCCTAGACCTTGATAGAGCTTGTTTATTATTGCTTATTATTATTCCTACACTTCTATGTTTATTATTGCTAACCTGTTTTATATGTATATTTGCATTTTTGATACTGTATTGTGCAGTTTACTAATAAACACCTTTAGTTTTGGTACAACCAGACTCCAATGGATACTTCTATCTTTGCTGGTCTGTAAACCCAGTTACGGAGTACGTAGCATTCTTCAGAGTGTGTTGTGATGGTGTTGTCATCTGCATACTGAAGCTTTATGATAGTGGTGGTGCTGACCTTATTCTTGGCTTTGAACCTGGGCAAGTTGAAAACCCTGTTGTCTGTTCTACATGATTGTGATTACCTGTGATAGGTCTTGGCCAATGAGGTGAAGGGTTGCAGCAATAAAGATGGCAAATAGGGTGGGTGCAATGATACAGCCCTGTTTGACTTCTGCCTTCACAGTGAAGGGTTCTGATTCAGTGCCATTATTCCCGAGTACTGTGACTCACATGCCATCATGCAGTACCCTTTGTATTCATAAGTACTTGCCTGAGATTGGCAGTCCATTGTATCAAATGCCTTTGTCAAATCTATGAAAGTCAAGTACAAGAGTTGCCTTTGATCACAGCATGTTTCCTGTAATTGGCATGCTTTGAAGATCATGTCTGCAGTACCTCTAGATGGATGGAAACCATACTGCAATTCAGTGAGTACTTCAGATTGTGGGATACATGCAAGCACTTTGCCTATTGCTGACAGAAGGGAAATGCATCTGTAATTGCCACAATCTGTCTTGTCTCCCTTCTTGAAAATAGTCACTATTAGAGCATCCTTGATCTCTGCTAGCAGCTGTTTCTTTTTCGAGTCCTTCATGAGCAAGGCATGTACAGTATGTGCTGCAGGAGCGCTAGACCAACTTCCTTAAGGATCTCTTCTGAGATCCTGTCAGTGGCTTTGTTGCTTTTCAGGTTCCTGATAGCATCATGGACCTCTTTCACACTGGAAGTTCCTCCCAAGTCTTCTTTCACAGGTCTCTAGAGAATTTGGTTAATAATTCAGCACTGCTGTCATGGTGAATAAGTTCTTGAAATTGCTCTCTATTGACCGTTGATACCGTTCCATTTCATTAGCAAGTACTTCCCATCCTTTGAGCCTAGGAGTTTTAATCTGAAGTAACTTGGACCATAGACTGCTTTGGTGGCATTGAAGAACCTTCTCATATCACCAGAGTCTGCCAGTCTCAGGATTTCCAGGGGTTTCTCAGTCTACCAGGAATTCTTTAGCTCCCTCACCTTGCATTGGACATTTGCATTGACTCTGAAGTAAGCTTCTTGTTTGGCCTTGCTGCCGATGTCATTCTGCCAGGCACAAAAGGCTTTTCTTTTCTTTGAGATAAGTCATTCTATCTCCATGTGGTTACATCAAACCATCATGATGTTTTCTGGACTTGTACCCAAGGATGTTTTTGCAGTTAAGGAGGGCAGCGGATTTAAGTAGACCCCAGTGTTCTTCAATATCTGCAGGATATTCCTGTTGGAAGTTTGTCCCAAATGAGGCCTTAAGGTACTGTTGGGTGGCAGTGTCAAGAAACCTCTTGAGTTTTAGTCTTAGCCTGGTCTGCTTCTTATAAACTTTCCTCTTTTTCATGAGACTGTTGGACATAGTGGAGCAGATCAGGTGATGATCTGTTCAGCAGTTATCTGTGCCAATCACAGCCCTTGTGATGTTCACATCATGGCATTCCCTAGCTTGAGCAATGACATAGTCAATGAGATGTTTAGATTGGAGGTGCCGCCAAGAGGTCTTGGATTGTTTTTTTCTGGCAGAAGAGAGTGTATGTGATGAAAAGATTGTGCTCCGCATATATAGGGAGAAGTAGTACTCCATTTGAGTTGATGTTGCCAAGGCCTTCCTATGGTATTCTTCCAAAGGTTGAAATCCCGATCAACTCTGGCAGAAGTCCCCTAAGAAAATTATCTTATCCTCCTTGGGGGGGGGGGGGGGGGTGCTCGGCATTGCATCTAGGCAAGTGCAGAAGGCCTCTTTTTCATACTCATGTGAGTATACTCCTGCTTATGCTGCCTGGTGTAATGATAGAAACACATACATTAGAGACATTTAAGAGACTCTAAAGCACATGGATGAAAGAAAAACGGAAGACTATGTGGGTGAAAAGGGTTAGGTTGCTCTTAGAATTGAATAAAAGGCCTGTACAGGCAGTCCCTGGGTTACGAATGAGTTCTGTTTCTGAGTTCATCTTTAAGTCGGATTTGTATGCAAGTCGGAACAAGTACATCCAGTATTATTTAGCGTCAGTTAGTCAAATGTTTGTCTTAATATATAGTATATATTTTACCTTTCTATGCATATAAAACACTTAAGAAACATATGTATTCCAATAATTAAACCACTACATTGCTTAGTAATAATTGTAACTTTCATTAGGGCAGGGCCTTTCACATGCTTTATTATTCTCGCTTTATCCTTTAAAATTGTTCCGATTGTTGACCAACTGGAGCCTAATGCTTTTCCATTGACGTTTCATCTCTTTCCAAATGCTTTATTATTTCCACTTTATTTTCAATCGCGATCACTTCCCGTCAATGGAATAGAAACACTGCGGGCGGCAGGTCCCAAGCTGCGCCGGCTCCCGAGGTCCGCTGGGTCCTAAGGACCACCGCACTGAATTCCCCGGGTCCTAAAGTCCACCACACTGAGACAGGTTAAATGGGACAAGTGGGGGCTGTGCTGGGTTTGGGTATTTGATCCTCCACAATATTCCACATGGGAATTTAAACTAGAGGTGGCAGTGGGGTTTTTTTTGTACAAGGTCGAGTTACGAGCTCAACATCAACCCAGCACAGATGGTATGGGAGTCACTGGATCTACATCAACCCGGCACGGGAGTGATCTGTCACTGGATCAAACTTGGGAACCTCTGTTCTTGAGCCCGGCGCTGATCTCACTGCACCACCAGCCGACCGGAACGGGGGGGGGAGCCAGGGTCAGGGTGAATCTTGCTCAGAAAAATTTAAGC